>NC_136061.1:341685689-342248189 GCF_964261635.1 Lissotriton helveticus
TCTTATTTGCCTTTCTCTTCAGGACTCTCCCACGATAATTCCTGATCAACCTTTCCTATCCCTCATTGATTTCTCCACTCAATTCAAAGCCTCTTCCATATATAAATTACTATCCCATTCTCTGAAAATTAGGACTAAATCCAAGTTAGAGCTTATATGGGAAAAGGATTTAGCCCTAACAATCCCCTTATGCACATGGCATTCCCTTTGGAAAAAAATTCACACCTCCTCACGTTCTACTTGCACTACGCAGACCTTATATTATTTTTACAATAGACTTTTTCTCACCCCCTGTGATTTGTATAAATTTAAGTCAATAGATTCCCCGAAGTGCTTGTCTTGTCCTAACAATAATAGTGACTTCCTCCATATGTTTTTCCTTTGCCCCCTTTTTGGTCCAAAGTTTGGTCAAAATTGAATGATATTCTATCGACTAATGTTATTTTTGAGATTTCACATTTTTTTGGGGAAGTTGTACTCCTGCTTGGAATGTTCATGGCATGGTGGGTAAATTCATTGATTTGTTTTTTGCTATCACTCTTCAAATTATAACCACCAACTGGAAGGACACTTCAAAAATCTCTTTCCAAGCATGGTGGACTTTACTATGCCATCATCACAGACTTTACCGTGCTTTTGCTAATTCTACTGCTTTTTTGATCAAAAAAGATTTGTTATGGTTGCCTCTAACTTCTTTTCTTTCTAGGTCGAACAGTTAAGCTTGAGCATGCACTCATTATTGTTTTTCATCATTTATTTAGCATTTATTCACTGTTACTTGTTTAGTTTTTCTTCTTTATTAGACCCCCTTTCTTCTTCTCTCTTCTCCTCTTCTCTCTCTCTCCCCCTTTCTCTCTTCTCCTTTCTTCTTATAATCTTAAAAATGCATTTGACTTGGTATAGATTTTGTTTCAACTGAGCTGTGATTCATTTTTGTATCTTATTGTTATAACGCATTCTAGTACTGCTACTCCTTATCATATACTTTGTATTGATGTTTTATTATGTTTATTATGTTTATTACTTCAATAAAGCTTTCTAAACGTTAAAACATAAATTGCTTCCTTTTATAAATCGCCTCAAGCTAAGAATTGATTGTGGGATTAGGCCTGAGAGGGCGTGCTGTGAACACTGCTTGTGTCTCAAGTTTTACCCTCCAGTGACAATGCTGTACGAAGCTCCCAGCACAGCCTGCCCCTGTCTTGAATCCTTGTTTCTGTCGTTTATCAGCAAAGCTTCATATGCTGTGCATAGCACTGGCGTCACATCCACAAAGTACTCTGTCCTCTAAAGATAGAAACTAAAAGAATTGAACGTCCATAGGTGTTTAGTGACAGGGAGTGTGAATTTATTTTATGACTGGCATAGATTGATATCTAAACAGCAAGTAGTACAACCATAAATCAACAATAAAAATGTCACTGCCTCTGGAAAGTAAATTCATTAAAGAACACAGACTGGTTAAAGCTACACATAATGCGGCCTGTACAGCTTAACAAAAGGACCACTTGATCCCGTTACCAAAATCTAATGCATCTCAAGCAGGGCAGTATAACTATCATCAAAATACCATGACCTTGATGAACATCCCTGAAAAATCAATGGCAAATCATAACAAAAATGAAATCCAATAGTTGAAGAGAGCTGACCCAAACCCCTATTTATTTATATAATTTTTTTATACTCCATTTTGAAGTATTCATGACCAAAGCTTTCTCAACAGACTGCTAAAGGTGTCGGAAGTCCTTAAAAACAGTAGTTCAAGCATTTCCTGGGGTCACATTCAACTCCCAGGTGTGCTAACACCTTCTTTTCTTATAGTGACAACACCGTAAGACAAATAACATTAAACAGTGCTTTTATAAGTTGGCGATATTGAGTCATGGAATATTTGGGAGTCTGGATTTTGCTTTTTTCCATGAGCCATGATTCTCATTGAAAAGCAGTGCCAAACAGACTATTGCAGTGTACCAAGCCTGCTATGGACTCCTGCACTTCCAAATGACAAGAATGGTGTTTTCTCTCTACTAATCAGGGCCCTGTGCCTTACTTACCCTCCACAACAATCACTGTAACATAAGACACAACTGAGGACTCAACATACAGATCAGAAAAAACTAGATTTAATTGTGGCTGCAAAGTATGCCTGTGGTGAGTGATGCTCCTGATTGGGCCCTTAAAGGGAATCTACTACTACAGAATTGCTGAATAAGTAAACCACATATTGCTTAGGGCACCCTGAGAACCCACAGTGCATGTTTGACCACAATTATCCCATGCCACTTCCTACATGCTTGAGCAGTAGTAGTCATTAACTACCCACACAGGGTAGTATTGTGATTTTAACAGCTAACCATCACTTACTTACTCATCTGTTAAACTTAAATGTAATAAAGCTGTATCCCTTGTTGAAAGAACAGTGACTGGACAATACCACTTGTGTTGTGTACAATTAGGTGCTTGCTGTATGAGTTTCCACCTCCACAAATAACATGTAGGAGTAAGCCTTGACTGTTCAGCCTTACTAACCCTGAAAGGAATAGCGCTCATTACAATGAATGTGTTTTCTACGCATGCCATTACAACGAAAGTTGTGACAACGACGCGTTGTTATATTGCATGCCATTGCAACGCAAGTCGTTACAAACAACTTGTTGTAGGGGGGGTGCTGGAGTGTGGAATAGAAGAATTTACTATTCCAAATCCAGTGTGTGCAACAGTAGGGAAAGATCCAACAAATCCAACACCTTCTGCCCCTACAGCAAGTCGTTGTAACTGCATGCGATGTAACACCGCGTTGTTGTAACAACTTGCATTGTAATGGCATGCGATGTATCGCATTCACGTCAAACGATGTTTCCCACCTGAAAAGTAAAAGCCCAAAAAGGAGATTTTCATAGTTCCAGGGATGACTGCAATGATTATTACAAGTAAACCTACTTTCCCTAAAGTCCCTTTCACTTCCAATTACTGGCTTGAGCATGTAAATGTAAATTTAAATGTAAATGTACAGGAATTTATATAGCGCAAATCACCAAGCGGTCTCTAAGCGCTTGCTTAGGGAACCCGTCCTGGTATTCCCCTGTGAGATAACCCCAGCAGGGTATCCGCAAGGTGAAAGCCAGGCATCCCGCCGCGAGGGGCCGTTGTGGAGATTAAGCAAGCTATTGCCCAGAGTCGCAGAGTGTGAACCCGTGAATCGAGTAGGCATCGAAGCGAGAATTGTCGAGTCCATGGACATTTTAGGACTCAAGACCCCGCCGAGCCGGGAATTGAACCCTGGTCCCGGGCTGACCTCTGCTTTCAGGTCTGCTTCCTCTAACCAGTGAGCCACACTTCTCCACTAAGTCATGTAGTCATGGTTTACATTTCAAGTATATCTAAACGTTCGAAGAAGTGGGTCAAAGACGTTCTATGATGTGGGCAACTCTTGACCAAATACCTTATTCACTAGGGTTCACCATTAAGAATATTAGTCTATGTATCAAATTATCAATTTCTGCATTGTAATAATTCATAACAAGCAACAACAGTGATAATTAACATTTCTGTAGCTTTGCGAAATATATCTGTAGAAAATGCCCCTAAAACATAACTCATGGAATTATGAGTTGAACACCATGTTCCTCATTTGAGCTTCCCAACTTAATCACTGTGACTAAGGCCAAAATGAATATTTAGAAACAAGCGCTTCCCCTTTTGTTAACTAGTCAGCAAAACTCTAATGATTAAACAAAAACTCCCCATCCCTGTGGAATCTGTGTGTATGTGTGTATGTGCGTGTGTTTGTGTGTGTGTGTGTAATTTGCATGCTTCACACTTAGTCATTCATCCTTCTGAATCAGATCCAGTTAATAGTAACACCTAGTATTTACAGTGCTTTAAAGTGACAAAGCTTACAGTTACCAAGCACTATAAAAACAAGTTATCCCGTTTTATGGTTCTAATATTTGAACCAGTCATATAACACTATATGACAACGCGAAAAGTCTAGGCACAGATGCTTTTCACTTATTTGCTTTAGAGTCTTACGTCGAGCCATCTTGAATCATTACCGCTTCTTCGTAGCGCTATGCCTACATACCATTGAAAGCTAGCTATGTCTGGTAGTTACTCAACTGTCCAAAGCATCAGCCGACATACAGGAATTCTACCACAGCACTGGATAGAGCAGGAAGTTGAGGCACTTGGGTAGGTGAGATTAGGATTGCGGAAAGATTTTATTTATACAGTTCACCAACACCACTCCGCAGTGGTCTTCAAAATAATCCACTGCAACACACCATACTCTCACCACCTCCGCTAGAATGGGCAAGACTCATTTGCTTAGTTTGTTCTTAGTGTGATGTTTGTATTTTTCATTATCCTATGACTTCAGTGATGTAACTTTGAGGGCAGGACTAACACTCTGAAATTGTTCCTGCGCCATTGCCCTGAGTGTCTTTGTTTGACATTTTCATGCTTCCTGGCCTGGGTGCTTTGTGTGACATTTCCATGCTTCCTGGTCTGGGTACTTATGTGTCACAGTCCAATGCTTTCTAGCCTGGATGCTTATGTGTGGCATGTCCATGCTTTCTGGCCTGGGTGCTTACGCATGCTATTTCCACAGTTTATGGCCTGGGTGCTTATATGTGACATTTCCATGATTTTTGGGCTGGGTGCCACGATTTACCATTTACTATGCTTTGAAAATTAATACAGTTAAATATGTAATGTAAAATGTATTTGCACCATTTTGATCTTTCCTTTTACAAAATGTTCTTGAGAGGAAAATCCCCCAAACCCCTCTAGTAGTCATTAGGCTCGCTCTCTACTCACCGTATGGGGTTGGTCTAACAAAACTTGCCAGGCTGCTTTGGGTCCCCACTCAGGCCCTGAGGGTTGGTTAATTAATAATTGTTATGCATCACAGTGTAGCAACAACAGTGATAATGAACATTTCTGTAGCTTTGCGCAACACATTTCGCAACTAACTATGCACACTGCCACCTCACTTTGCTTTTGTAGGTTTACTGGAAGCCAAAGCCAAAGTGAAATAAACATGAAAGAGTTTTTGTGGCTTTTGAGTGAGCACTGCAGGGCAGGGTTAGTAATTGGAAAAGGCCTGAATTTGGGTAGGCAAAGTAGGATCCATTTGGGTTGTACCTGTAATCAGTCATGGTCATAGATGTGCATGTGCAGAAATGTCTTTGGTGCAAATAAATATTATGCTAGTTCAGAACTGTGCCTGTTAGCTGAATTGACATAACACTTCACACGTCTAGCGTGTTCTCTTTCACTTTGCTTCCCTAGAAAGTCACACACTGGACAGAAGAAGATTTCAAGCTACTTCACAAAATGTACGCCAAAGGATGATGAAGAGCCTACTGGCAAACTTGCTAGAAAAGACCATGTACTTACAATAGATGAAGGGAAAAAGAAAGATGATGAAGTGCGCGAGAAGGCATTATATGAGAGTGACACCACTACTAGCAGCAGTGTTATCACCCCTACAGAAGAAAAGACACAAGATAGTCCTCTTAGAGATGGACAGCATCATGCTGTAGAAATTGATACAGAGGAAACACCAAGCACTAGCAAACAGTTTGACACATTATCACTTAAACCACATTCAGACAGAGTTTTTAAGGATGGCATTCTTCCTAAAGGTTGGAAACATGACCAAAATGTTGTATTTCCAATGCAAGCATTCATGGTTAATTGTTAAAGGCCCTCGCCTTGGATGTTCTGTGTGTCACCAAGTCTGTGATGTTGGTGCTGAGAAATCCAGGGGAATGAAATTGTCGAAAAAATGGACTGAGTCCACTGTGAAGGCATATTACACCAATATACCATACAGCGGAAATCATTGAGGAAAAAAGATTGCAAAACAAGCACAAACTCATGCTGCAACTTTAAAAATCTTTGAAAATGCTAAAAGGAATCCTTTATGGCAAGTAACTGCAAAAGTTCAGCCTGTATAAATGTCAACAACAGCCAGAATATTATGTGCAGTTTATAAGGAAGCAAAGTGAAACAGACCACCGTATGGTTTTGAAACCATACATGAGATAGACTGCCACCAGTTAAATGGACTGGATATGGGGCGAATTTTGCACTCCAGTGTAACTTGCTCAAACATACAACACCACATATCCTCAGAAATTAAGAGGAAGATATTTGCCCAAATAATTGAACTTTATCCCAGAGTAAGGCTTTTACTAGATGAAGCCACCACTTTAAATAGGAAAAGTTCTTCAATTGTATACATGAAAATGCAGCTACCTGGCATGGACTCCCCAGCGAATATTTTTGTTGACCTCATTGAGCTGAGTGATTTGTCAGCTGATGGCATAGTAAACAGTTTACTATCTGCACTTAACAAAAAAAAAAAGTTAATATTAGTGAAGACGTTCTCTACAAATGCCTGGTTTCAGTTGCCTGTTATGGCGCTTCAGTGATGTTTGAAAGAAGGGGCGTGGCTTCGGCGCCGCTTGAAATGGCCGCATCTCCGAGGAGCTCCGCAGCGACGTAGACGAGACGGGAACCCTTCGAGTGCTCCCAACGTCTACGAGGTCCGCTGCTTCACACCATTTGTTTCTGGAACGCCTGCTGCTTCGGTTGACATTATTTCCGACGTATGGGGTGAGCAACAGCCTCTATTATTTTACTTTTTCGGCAATGACGGATCGCGTTTGATCGCGTCCGCCATTTTGTAGCCTCTGCCACCCCGTATGCGCTGCAAGTTCCCTCGCACACGCTGAAGCGTGAAATGGCATGCAACGCTTCAAAATGCTTCAATTCTCCTATACTTTCCAATTCTTTGCCATAAGGGAATTTTATCTTTTGGATTTTGGCAATATGAACTGTTTCTCCATCCATGCTTCAGCTCAATGTTCTGCCTTACCGCCATTTTGGATATAAGCTTTTACCTCACAAGCTTGCAACTACTTTCTTTATATGTTTTCACTACATATGACACACGCCTTTTATAATATGCGATTCTCATAATAACTTCTAGGTTATTGTCAGGTTTTCAGTAACTTACGCATATTCTGCAATTTCACTCTTTTACTGGACTGTATATTGAAACTCTTTATTATTTAATGTCATTATTTTTATAGATGTGCATTTCTCTCCCTCCTACTATCAAGTAATTGGTCTTTTTTGAAGACATACAGACTGTCTTGTTCTTTGGCTCACGTCTTCAGAATTTTCATCCTTTGAACAGTTCCCTCAATGACAATGTCACGTCATAATCGTAACTCCTCCCAGCAAGGTAGTTTTTCCAACACACCCCTGGAGGATGTTAACCCCTTCAGTGTTTTGCAAGAGAATTTAGAAGACACAGCCAATGACTCTCCTTCCACAAAATGTTCCTCTCCTCATACTTCTCGTTCAAACACAAAAGTTACTTCTAAATTACCCTCTGCGTCTGCTTCTACTCCAGGGAAACGAGTTAAAACGAATCCTCCATCACTTACCAACTCAACTTCTTCTATCTCTATGGAGCTTCTGTTAGAAGAAATTCGCTCACTCAAACCTTACATGGAGGAAATTCATTCTCTCAAACCCTATATGGCAGACACTAACGCTCGACTCCAAAATCTTGAAGATAACTGGTCTCATACAGAGCAAAAAGTTGATCATCTTGAGAAAACCATCACTTCAGTTCAAGTTCTAACTGATCGAGTTCTGAATATGCAGAGAGAAATTCATAGTATCAAGCACCAAGTGGAACATTTGGAAAACCGAAACAGGCGTAATAACCTACGCATTTACGGACTTGCAGAAGGACTTGAGGGTTTAAACCCTATCACTTTTTTCCAATCCTTTTTACCCCAGCTCCTTGGTTTCCCAAACTCTCCAGCTTTAAATATCCAACAAGCTCATCACCTAGGTCGACCTTCTCGTCTCTCTACTTCTTCTTCCTCTACAGAAAAACCCAAAGGCGTTATCCTGTACTTCTTGGAATATACTGATTTACTCAAAGTTCCCCAGTCTGCCAAGCAGAAAGGAAAAATCAATTGAAATGGATCTAATCTTTACTTTGCACAGGTCTACGCCAAATCTACTGCAGACCGTCGCAAGACATTTTTGGATATGCGGCCTGCTCGTCGTTCCCTGAATGCTCGCTATGGTTTATTCCATCCTTGCCTATTCAAAGTGACGTATAACAACAAGACGACGAATTATGAAGACCCAGCGGTGCTCCAGCAGTTTCTTGACTCATATACAACTGACTCGATGGAGATCCCTCGCTCATAAATATTGTGCATACATTTTCTATATATTGGAGTGTTTGTCTGTTATGATATTCTTCTTGTTCTCCTCTCTTTTTGTGCTTTATTTTTTCTACTTCGTATTTTGAATTCTGTATTTTGTGTTGTTTTCTGATTTTGTTGTGATTTTAATTTGTTAACATTATCTCTTTTGGCTCCTTCTAGATGTGGTTTGTGACCCCTTGATTTATATCCTCTTCTTGTTCACTTGGAGGTCGTTCTCCCTGCGCTCGTCCCTGAGGTCTTCCCGGTTCGGTGTGTTCATTTCCTCATGTGGTTCCACCACCCCCAGTCTTTTTGTTTCTCTGTGGTATGTCTTTGATGTTTTTCTTCAATGTCATATATTATTATTGAATTACATCTTTGGTCTTTTCTTTCTTCTTTCTTCGATGTTCTTTTCCCTGTTTCTCCCTTTTCTCTTTTGCTGTCTCTCCATTTTTGCATTATCCAATGTTCCTTTTTTCCTTCTCCTTTTTTACTTTATCCTGTTTTCCTACTTACTCCTGAATCTAGTTATCTGTCTCGTTTCCTTTCCTCTTTCCCTCCCTGGTAATAACATTTTGCAATGCTATTCTGTTGACCTCTTTATTGCTCTCATTTTATTTGATGGATATTTTTTCAATTGTTTGTATAAAAATTGTGCATGCTATTGTTACCGATATTTTCCTAACTCTTTTATTACTTGTTTCTTAATTCTTATTGTTTATATTCTATTTGACAGATACGTTTTTGACGCTTTTATATTACTTGTGCATGTTCTCTTCAATAGTTCTCATTTAGAGTTCTAACTTGGAACGTTAAAGGAGTTAATAATCCTATAAAAAGACAACGTGTGTTAACCCATCTGATATTGCTTTTATTCAAGAAACTCACTTATCAGATGCTGATGCAGTTAGATTAAAAAAAGGTTGGGTGGGTCACGTTTTCTCTTCCCCTGCCTTAGGAAAGAAAAATGGTTTATCTATATTGTGTCATAAAAAGTACCGTATTGCTGTAGTCCATCAGGAGAATGATCTCGAGGGTCGTTGGGTGATTGTTAAATTACCCATTGATCAGATACCCTTAGTTTTGTTCAAAGTTAACGCACCTGTTACTGTTGATAATGTGTTTTGGACTCAGATTTCGGATAAGCTTGTCATGTTTAATGATGACTATGTTATTTTCGGTGGTGATTGTAACCAGGTCCTTGACCCTATTCTAGATAGACGTTCTTCTGTAAAGTTTTCTAACAGCAAGATGCACTCACAATTTACCTCTGCCATTCGACGTACAGCTTTAACTGACATTTGGAGGCATGTAATCCAGACCTACAGGAATATACCTTTTATTCTCCTCCCCACAATTCACAATCTAGAATAGATTATCTTTTCTTCAGTAAACCTTTATCCCAACTTGTCTCTCATTCCGAAATTGGTTCCATCCTAATTTCAGATCATGCTCCAGTTTCTGTAGATTTTGATCTACTCCCTTTCTCCCCTCAAGCTCGCAGATGGCGTTTTAATAATTCATTATTATCAGATCCCAATTTCACTAGCCAATTCACGTTGTTTGCATCTGAGTTCTTCTCTATTAATTCTACTCCACACTCTTCTCCAGTAATGATTTGGGACTCCTTTAAAGCTGCGGCTAGAGGTTTTATTATAAATTTTGTTTCACGGAAAAAGAAGTCTTTGCAAGCCAAAAATACCCAGTTATTGGCCGAAATTAAACATCTTGAATATTCTTATTATCGCTCTAATTCTGAAATTTCCTTAAAAAATCCTATTGGGGCAAAAATATATTTTAATAAGTCCTCTACAGAGGCTGCTTCATCTTATCTTTTAAGAAGCATTGCCCGGTATTATGGGGGCCAAAATAGGATGGGCAAACTACTTGCAAATTATTTAAAGATTCGTCGGGAACGGACGAAAATTGAATCCATTCATAATAATGCTGGTGATTCGTTATTCAAAGATAATGATATTCTCAATGAATTTGTCTCTTTTTATAAGAAGCTATACACACCAGAGCTACAACCTTTCTCTGCTGCACTTTCCTCTTTCTTCCATTCAATTCCTCTCCCTCTTTCATACGATACATACGATACGGATTTTATCTCACTGGAATCAGACATCACCTTATCTGAAATTAAGAATGCTGTTTCAAAATTAAAAAGGGGTAAAGCACCTGGCCCTGATGGCTTTACTATTGAATTCTATGCTCACTTTGCCTCCTTATTACTTCCACATCTTTTATTGCTTTATCAGTTTTTTGTGAAGGACACTTCCTCTTCAGGTTCTTTCTTTTTAATCCCCAAAGATAATAAAGATCCCTCTCTTTGTAAAAATTATCGTCCAATATCTTTAGTTAATTTAGATTATAAGATTTTTGCAAAGATTCTTGCCCTTTGTATTGACCCCATTCTCCCCAATATTATTGGTCCGGAACAATCTGGCTTTGTCAAGGGTCGATTATCTTTAGACAATTCCAGAGTTTTCTTTAATATTTTAAGTAAGGCCTCTTCTCTTAACTATCCCATTGCTGCTATAGCATTAGATGCTGAAAAAGCATTCGATAGAATCGGATGGGATTTTATGTTCCAAGCACTTAAATGGATTGGGTTTCCTGCTAAATTAATTTCTCTCATCTCATTATTGTATTCTGGACCGAAAGCATCTATCTTTCTTAATGGGAAATCCTCTGAATACTTCTCTCTTTTTAGAGGGGTTTGTCAAGTCTGCCGCCTATCTCCCCTATTATTTATAATGGCCTTAGAGCCTTTTTTTAACGAAAATTCGGTTAGATGAAAATATTTCTGTTTTTCAGCTCGAAACTTCACATGTTAAATTGTCCGTCTACGCTGATGACATCCTTCTTTATTGTTCTAATCCTTCTACTTCTCTTCCAGCTTTCCTCTCTCAAGTCGATACTTTTTCTCAATTGTCCGGATACCGACTTAACTCGGATAAATGTGAAATTCTTCCTTTAAATGTTCTTTGTTTAAAACAAGATTTTATCTCTACAGGCTTCTCTTGGAAAACTTCTAAAATTAAATACTTAGGTTTATGGTTCTCTCCTACCATTCCAGAAACGTTAAGAGGAAATTTTGACAATATCTCCAAAACTTTGTCGACCGTTGACATCCACTTTTTCTCTCCTGGTGGGGTCGCCTAGACTATATTAAAATGATGCTTTCTCCGCTAATTTTATATCTTTTATCTATGATTCTGGTTCATATTCCTGGTTTCTATTTTAAAAAAATTGATTCTATATTAAACAAATTCCTTTGGAAAAATAAGTCTCCTCGAATAGCCCTTCATGCTCTCAAAGCGGATGTACATCATTACGACGCACACTTTTACAACGCGTTCCATTACAACGCGGTTGTAACAACGCAAGTCGTTACAACGACTTGCGTTGGGGGGGGCGCAAATTAAAAATTTTTAATTTACTATTCCAACACCAGTCCCCGTGGATAGTAGGGAAGGTGTTGGAATAGTAAATTAAATGATTTACTATGCTTGAGCGCCCCCAAGCGCAATTCGTTGTAACAACTTTTGTTGTTATGACCGCGTCGTAATGGAACGGCGTTGTAATGGTTGCGTCGTAAACGTCGCATACCCTCAAAGCTGATAAACTTTCTGGCAGTCTCAAATTTCCTGATTTTAAATCTTATAATTTAGCTTTTTGCTTAAGACAATCTTCTCATTGGCTTTCTCATGATCATGTTCATGATATTCATCCTCCTGTCTGGTTGAATATTGAGAAATCATTTATAGCTCCTTTTCAGTTTGAAGAATCTCTTGCTTTTACTAATAATATTTCTTCTTTTCGCCCTCAAGTGATCTCCCATGCACGTAAAATACTAGCACCCCTCCTTCCGTCCTCGTATCCGGCTTTTTCTTCATTAGATCAACAACCTATTTGGCATAATCGCTTATTTCGTGTTAAAGGCCGTACCATTTATTGGAAATCATGGAGATCCAAAGGTTTATTCAATTAGTATCTAATAACCTTCCTCTTTCCTTTTCATACCTCCAGTCACACTTTTCTTTACCCTCCTCATGTAAATCCCAATATGATTCACTTCTTCCTTCTCTTTGGCAATATCTATCTTCCTTGTTACCTACTACGAATATTCCTGCCAAATGTTCTAATCTCTTTCCTTTATTGTCTACTACTACTTCGGCCTCTTCTCTTTATAGACTTTTATTTTTTACTTCTGTTAGGCCCAAAGGAAAATCTGAATTGGCCTGGGAAAAGGATCTTGTAGAATGTTGGTCTGTCTCATTTTGGGACAAATTATGGTTAAAGATTCATAAAACGTCAAGAGCAGCTAATAAATCTCAAAGTCTATTTTTCATCTACAAACGCCTTCTTTTTACTCCAATAAAATTAGCCTCCTTTTCCGCAGACCTCTCCTCAGCTTGTTGGTCATGTAAAGGTCCTTCCGCTGACTTAAAACACATGCTTTTTGATTGCCCCTCCTGTTCGCGTTTTTGGCTTTTAGTTTGGTCCCAAATTAATACAATTTTCAATACCCATGTCCCCTTTTCCATTTCCAACATCTTTTTAGGTTCCTTATCACTCTCTTGGCCATGCCCTTCCTCTAGTCCCTCATTAGTTGACTTGCTACTAGCGATAGCCCTTCACCAAATTACTTCTAATTGGAAACAGACTGAGAAAGTTACTTTTAAAGCTTGGTGGAATGCTGTTTGTTTTCATCATAGATTAAATACAAGCAATGTCTCCCCTATTTCCTTGTGCATTAAAAAAGATCTTTTATGGCTCCCTATTACTCCTTTATTCCTTTACGAATTCTTTTTTGATGTTTATGCTTCATACTGTTCTTGCAATTGTTACTATTGATGAATTACACTTATGGTTCAGGCAATGTTTTTTTTCTTGCATTTATGGTTTCCTACTGTTCCCCCCCCTCTTCTTTTCTTTCCCTCTCCCCCCTCCTTTTTCACTCAACATAGAAATTTTTTTCATTGTGTTTTTTCATAAATGATATTTCTTTCTATGTATGCTACATTTTCTTTCTCAATAAACTTTAAACTTAAAAAGAGGTTGCAAGAAACAATCTCTTCCAATATTGTAGCCTGGCACTGCACAGCACATCGCCTGAAACTTGCAGTTCATGACGTCATGAAAGATATTGATGCTACCAATCATTTCAAAAACGTACTTCATAAGCTGCATTCTCTATTTGCCACATCTGTTAACTGTTTGGAGGTAAACTAATGTGCAGAAGCTCTTGATATTCAGCTTTGCAGAATAGGTAGAGTGTTAGATATTCGTTTGGTTGCATCAAGCTTCAGAACATTGGAAGCTATTTGGAATGCTTATCCTGCTCTGTACAAGCACTTTACTAATGCAGCTGATGATGGTTTCTGTGACAGTTCAACACAAAATATGTACACAGGCCTAGGAAGGCGGTTATCATCTATCCAGTTATTTTGTATTTATAAGACCTAATTTGCTTTACATTTTCATGTAATTAAGTGTATTTATTTGCATTTATCTATAATTTATTTTTAGTTATTGTGTCTTTAAATATTTATATGTTGTATGACTTGAAATACGGTCAAATTTAAATTGCCCAGACAATACCTCATCTTTTGTTCTTGGTTCTTCCAGGACTTTTTTGGGGGAGATGTGGTTTATGTTAAGATACAAATCTTTAATTAAAAAGTAAAATTTTGAACATATGCCTCTTTTGTAATCTCTGTCCTGTCTATGTGATACAGAACTACATTTGGAAATACCAGTTAAGTTCAATGCTTTTTACTATTCTGAATTTCTAATAAATGCACATATATTGCTCCAGGGGAGTAAGTAATAGTAACAATTGGTAATCATCTTTCTTTTTTATTGTTTCTCTAAAATGAATTGCTTGGACGTAATACTCAACTATTTATGAACCAAACCCCTTCGGACACTGGTTTAGGTTTAGGTTTGTTTATTGTACAGTTAATAAAAACTCACAATTTTAAAACGTACAAATATTAAAAGTCAGTAACTTCTTTAAAACAAAAAGGAGCTGTGGCTCGAGTATTTTAGAGCGTAAAAGTCTCAGCTTGGGTTACATAAGAACCAGTGGGGTTTACGTGGCCTTGATGCTTCCACATTTCAAGAACGAAGATAGCCAGGGGTGTTTACTTTGTTATTGTTTGGCTAATGCTTTGAGTAAACCCTCTGGATTTTTCATTTAGTCTTGTGGCCACTATGTCAAAATATTTTGTTGTTCTGCAATTTAGCTGAGTTTCTTCGGGATTAAAACAGAGCATCACGGCCTGCCTGCAACTCGTTATGCCCTTCTGGTTCCATAGAGCCCGAAGCAGAGAGCGCCTTATGTCCCGGAGATTTGTGCAGATGCAGATAATGTGTAGAAGGTCCTCTTTCCCAGAAAGACAGAGGCGGCATTGATTTGCAGGGTTTTCCCTTGTCCATGGTGCCAGGTGCGGAGCTATAGGAATTTTGCCCAGGCGCATATTAAGGAACTTGTTTTTTGTCTTCTGTGTGAGGCCCGTTGTTAAGTACTCTTGTGGTTTTAGAGCGCTGTAACATTTCAACACGACCCATCCGTGTGCTCTCTTGGCTAGGGTAGCTTTATCCTCAATTGATGAGACCATCTTGGTAACTTTCAACACCACTTTTTTGAAGGTGCCAGGGTCAGTTGCCGACTCCCATAGGTCTGCTAGTCCTAGGATCTTCAGTGATTCCATTAAATAGGTCCTTGCAGGTGAGTTATCTCTGATGGTCCGTTCGGTCCAGAGGTGGGCGTTTAGGGATCCGTGGTCGGCATCTCTGATTTGCCGCCAGCTTTTTATATATGCGCCTCTTCTCTCCACCGCTTGTTTCTGCAGGCCGAATTCGAGGCGGATTTGTGCGGGTGATGAGTTGGTGGGGAGATGAAATATTGCCCTGTATGCTCGGCTGATGGTTTTGTCTAGTGTTATTGAGTCTTTGCCTCGCATGGACTCGCTGCCGTAGGTGAGCATGGGCTGTAAGCGAGCTCTTAGTACCTGTAGGAGAGGGCCCAGTGACCGGTCGGGGAGTGCTTTCTGCAAAGGCTTTATCGATAGGTGGAATGTCGTGCCCTTTCGACGTATGGCCTCTAGTTGATGTTTGAAGGAGCCGTTGCCGTCTATTATGACGCCTAGATATTTGTAAGAGGCTACCTGGTCTAGCCTCTGCCCGTCCAGGAACCATGCGGGTTTCCGTTTTTAATGGTAGTTCGTTGTCATGACTTTTGTTTTATTTAAGTTAATTGTTAATGAATTAGTTTTTGAAAATGCATTGGTTTTGTCAAGGAGGTGTTGGAGAACGACGGGGGACCGTCTGATAAGGACTAGGTCGTCTGCAAAGAGGAGGTTTGAGAGCGTGATGTTGCCTAGTCTTGGAGCATGAGATTTTACTGTTTCCAGTTCGGCAGGGAGGTCTGCAAGAAAGAGATTGAACAACATGGGGGCTAGGACGCAGCCCTGTTTCAGACCTTTACTGGTCTTGATTTGTCTCGAGAGGTGCGTACCAGGTCCTAGTTTAATCCTGAGCCAAGTGTCGGTGTGTAGCATTTTCAGCTGCTGTAAGAGTGGGCCTGGGATTCCCCATCTGTCCAGCTTCCGCCAGAGTTTGTGTCGAACTACATGGTCGAACGCAGCGCTGTAGTCAATGAAGCACATAAAGAGGGAACTCTTGGAAGCTTTTGCTGCGTCGGACAAAAGGGTTAGCGCCATGATATTTGTCGAGGTGCCCTGGCCGCTGCGGAATCCGGTTTGGGTTGCTGGGATGATGTTATTTTCTGTTACCCAAGATGTTAATTCCTCCAAAATGAGGCCCGCGTAATATTTTGCCTCTGCATCAATTAAGGTTATAAGACTTACTTGGGTCATTCCTGGCGCCCTTTTTGTAGATCGGGCTTATTATCGAGCCACTCCAGGATGTTGGTGTTTTTGCTGTTTCCCTTATTGCGTGGAATACTGGTGTCAGGATGTTGCTCCAGAAGGCAGGGTCTTGCTTGTATAGTATCGGCGGGATCCCGTTGGGGCCGGGGGCCCCCTCAAGTTTGCCCTTTAAGATTAGTTTTCTTAACCTGTCTGGTGTATCCAGGAATTAATTTTCTTCTCCAAATACGGGTGGGTCGAATGTTGGTAATAGACCTTTAGCCTCAATTGAGGTTTGGTCTGGGTTGGATTCCACCTGCGGCTTGGTTCTCTTTGGGGTTGAGTGTGCCGAAATTGTCAGAGCTCTGGCGCGCTCCATCTGACCTGTCTCCCCCTGTTGACTCGACCGTTGCTGGGTCAGCTATGTTGAAGTGAGCTGATAAATAGGTAGCCCAGTCAGATTCGGATATGTTGGAGTTGATGCCTTGTGACCTGGCTGTTGGAAGCTGTGAATGATCTTCCAAAAGCCAGAGCTGTTCTTCTGTTTGGAGTTATGAAGAATTTTTATCCAGAGATCCTCGTTCAGTTGCCTTTTCCTTTCCCAGGTCTTCTTTTTTAGCAGTGCTTTTAACGTGCGGAGTTTCTTTTGGGTGTCCTCGCTGTTAGGGTATTTTCGGAGTTGTTTGAGAGTCTTTTTTATTTCTCGCTTTATATTTTTTGTCTCTGCAGTTGTTATTTTGCCATGTGTCTTTATGAATTTTTATCTCTGTAGCGTGTTTGGCTCCTAGTTCCGTTACAAAGTCTACCCAGGCGTCAAGTGAGTTGTTGTTTGAACTGGATGTCTGGTGTATGATTATTTTTGCGCTGGTTGATAGTCTCTCAGGCTCAGTGGGCTTGCATCTTATTCTTCTGTAGTTGGTAGTGTGTTCTGTGGCGATGTATCTTCTTTCAACTGCTTCGTTCACGCAGGTCAGTCCAAGATTGGCTTCTAGCGGCAAATGGTCGCTTTGGGCACTTTCTCCTATCTTGAACGAGCTTATTTTCTCATACAGTGGAAGTGACACAAGCATGAAGTCAAGGTGTGAAGAAGTGCTTGATGAGAAATGTGTTGGTGCTGGGGGGATGTCCTCTATGAGTCGTCCGTTGAGCACTCTTAGGTTTAGTTGCTCAAGTTCTTTTACTAACTGGGTTGAGGTTTTGGTGTGTTTGTTTCGGGAGGGGATGGATTGGCTTGGGATTTTCCCGATGGTGTCCATTTCCTTTGTCATTTCGTCCGTAGTTTTATCTCCAAAGCGGTTAAGGTTAAAGTCTCCTGCCACAAGTATGTTCTCCATGTCCCCATCGACCATAAGCCTTGCCAATTCTTTGACAAGTTCCCTTGACCCAGATTTCTTGTGCTTCGGATGTATGTATGTGTTTATGACATGTAGCTGTTGAATGACCTGGTTGTTTTTACCTGTAAATGATATAGACTGTATTTCATTTGGTGGGGTAATGTTTACTCTTTTTACTTCCGTTGTGCCAATAGTTGATATTGAGGTAAGTATTGCCAGACCGCCTGAGCTTCGGCCATATTGAGAGCCTCTGGTTGCCAGATGAGTCAAAGTTGTGTAGCCTTGTAAGGGAATATCATTTGGTTCCCAAGTTTCCTGGAGGAGAATCAGGTCAAAGCTTTTTAAGTAATTTAATGTGTCTGGGTCCTCCAGTTTGTCTGAAAGGTCGTTGATATTCCAGTTGCATATTCTAATTTTAGTGAGGGGGGCCGCAGAGTCGGAAATTAAGACTGGCGCTTTTTGTCAGTTGGTATCACCTCCAGGTATGGTGCGTGTTATTGTTAAACTGCGTGATGGTAGTTGCTGAGAGATGGTGTTATGAGACAACGGTGAATATTTTTCCAACCCTGGGGAGTAGCTAAGTGCTCCTTTCAGTATTGATTTAGCCAGTTGGGGGCATTCTTGTTTCCTTTCTTCAAGGAGCAGAGTAGGATAAGCTGGCCTTTTTCCTACTTCGAGCTTGATTCCCCACTGTGAGAATCTAAGAGATTCGTTCATGATTAGGTTTGCTACCTCCCTTGTTGACCATATGGTCTTTGTTGTTTCGTTTCCTTGTGGGTGGGGGGCTGGTTGGAATTCAAGAGTTAGCAGATCAGAAGTTTTTATGTTTTTTAAGTTGTCTATTGAATTGATTAACTTTAAAATGTTGCCCCTGTTTAAAGTGTCCACTCTTCCTCTGGATATAAATTCGGGAATGAATAAGATTGTATCCGAGTCCTTTTCCCCGGGGGGCGGTGTTTTCTGGTGCGTTTGTTGCTCGGTATGGGTGTTCCCGTGTGGCTGGTGGGTATACGAAGTTGTTGTTCCACAATTGGAAATCACCCCCTCCGATTTCTCCTTCATCTGATTGCTTTCTATGTTGACCACGCTTGTTGATCGGCGATTCTTTGTTGTTTCACTAATAGCGGTCTCAGTTTTGTCGCAGGTGCATTTTTTGGGGAGATTTTTTGATGTGACTTCTATTCGGATTGGTTTGGGCTCCTCTCGGGCCTGCTTACTGGTTTCCAGAATTGGTTACGTCGTTGCTGCTTGGCAGACCCGTTGCCCTTTTTGTTCCAGTTCTGATGGGTTTCTGGTTGCAGAAATATGTTTGTCTGGCAGGATTCTGCTCTAAGTGGAGGCTAAGGGCCTCTTTTGAGAGTGTGAGGGATCCTGTTCCTGCTACTGTTAGCGTCTTTGTTTGCGATGGGTTTGTAGGTGATGGTGTAAGGTTTGTGGGTTCCCTTTGGTGCTTATGGTCGCCTGGCAACTCCTTATCCCTCGATGTGATAAGATGGCTATTCTCTTCTCTGCTGTCTGCTTCTGCTGTTTTCTTATTCCGGCCCTTTCTTTTTTACTTTCGTCGGGCCCGGGCATTGGATGGGCTCTCCAGTGGCTCGGTTCGTCCTCTTGTGAGGATGTTCTGAGGAGATTCTTCAGGTAAGGTTATGGTGGTTGGAGGCTGGCACCACTGCATGATTGTTTTTTGTGGGTCTTTCCTGTTTCCTGATGCCCTTATGTTGGGAGGGGTATTGGACCTGGCCTCTGTTAATGGGAGTTTTATTGTAGTTGGTTCTGTGTCAGTCTTATCGAGCCTGTCGTTTGTTGGGGGAGGCTTTGTGATGTTTGTTTTTATGTCCTCCAAGAGGTTGCCCAACATCGTAGGTAGAGATGATAGTTTATCGATGATTGGCGAGCAGATGCAGTTAGTTCTTTCAATTTGGATTAGTTTTGCTGACTCTTGTCCTCTTTTTATGAGGCTGTTAAGGTCTGCAAGTTTTCTATCAATCCCCATTGTGGCCTCTGCTAGCCTTTGTAGGACTGTCAGTTGTAGATCAAGCTTATCTGATTGATACTGGAGTGCCGTTGATGATAGCTGTATTGTGTTAAGTAGGGTTACCCAAAAGGAGTTAACGGGGTCTCTGGTCCCCTCTGTGGGTAAGTGGGAGCTTTCTTCGCTATTGCTGTTGGTAGGTTCCGTAAAGTTATATGATGCCACTAGTTCGCTCCATTCTTGGGATACCAGGAAGGTCATGTCCCTGTCTGGGGAACTTTGGTCCCCTCTTACAGTGATTGGTGAGGAATTTGCAGGGTCGGGTTTTGATCTCGGTGTGTCAAGAGCCTCAGTGTGGTCTTGTGTTTTTTGTTCTAAGTTTGAATGGGCGTTGGGTGCTTGAAAGGATACTGTTTCTTGATTTGTTGTTGCTTCTACCACCGCCTGCTGAGTGTGTAAGGAGATTTTGGTTGGAGATAGATGGCAATGTTTTTTGATGCTGTGGAGCCCCAGGGACCCTTCCAGCTCGTTGGCGTGTTTTGTTGGTGTGTCCTCCTTTGGTGAAGGACTTGTTTGGTTTATTTCCTCGGTGCGTCCCTCGATGCTTCCCTCGATGGGTCCCTCTGTTAAGGGGGCTTGGCTGATGGCGCCTTCTGGTGGCGTTTGCCTTCTGGTTTCTTTTACCCAGTGGTCCCCTGCGCCTGCTTCGCCTCCGGTGTCGTCGGTTCTCTCCCCTGGTGTCGGTGCCTTGTGTATTTCTGCTGCTATATAGCTTTTGGTTTGGGGTAAAGCATTGTTTGTGCTTGCAGGTTGTAGTGGAGATTGGAGGCCTGTGATGGAGTCATTTGAGGAGTAGATGGCATTTCCTGGGTTTTTTAAAAAGGTAAATTTTGTGTAAATTTTCGGCTGGAATCTGTGTTTTATTTCCGTTTGCTGTCCCGCTAAATTAATTAGTTGGTGGGTATTTTTCCTTTTGCTACTTCTGGGTTGTTCTGGAAGTAGGGTTGGGCTGTGATTGATGTCTTTATCGGGTGGCTGAACGTCGGTTGTGCTGATATTGATTTTGTTGGGGCTACTTTCCGGCAAGGTGGTGTTGCTAATTGTTTTGTCTTTTTCTTTGGTGTTATTAGGTGTTCGCTTATTTTTTTCTGGTGACGCTGAGCTCGTGGTTGTGTTATTTCTTTTTTGTTTAGCTGGTTGCTTTGTTGGAAGTCTTCTTTTTCTTCCTGACCTCATGGTGGTCCACTGAATCCCTTTCAAAGGCACTTGATGTCTCTCAGTGCCTCCGTGCCTCCGTGTCTATGTCTCTCACCGTGACGGTGCTGCTCACTGCTGTGGACCGCTGTTTAGGTGCTCATTTGCGCTGTGGTGGTTTGCTGCGGCTCGAGTTCTCCCTGCTTGCCGCTCCGCAACTGCTCACGGTAGCCCGCTCGCGGGCAGTGACTCGCGTGCTGCAAGCGGGCTGTGAGCAGTAGGCTGTAGACTTTCTCACTCTCCTACGGCCGCCGCGCTGCTGCTTTTACTCAGCTTCGGGGGGCGGGGGGCAAGGGGGGCTACTACCCGGGAGCCTGCCGCCGGGAGCTTCAGCCTCCTACCTGCCGTCACCTCGCTCCACTCTCCACACTTCTCTCGCTGGCTGATGGATATCGGTGCGGGCAGCGAACAATTATTTCTTCAATGGTTCGCCCACCAGCCGTCAAGCACCAGTAGGGATCGGTTAATTAATTAACTCAAGCAATGTGGGGTGAGTGTGGGTAAAAGTATAGATGAAAGTTGTCTCTGTACTCACGCTTCACCTCCGTCAATCGTCGTCAAGGTAAGACCCGAGCTCTGTGCCCGCCGAGCCAAGACCGCCAAGATAATCTCTCATCCACGCGCATTCACTCGCGGGCGGGGGAATTGTATCCCGTGAACCGGGACCAGGAGGGGCTGGCTGGAGGAAAGGCAGAGCGTCCTGATGCGCTGGTGCAATGCGCCGTAGCCCTGCTGTTGTCCCGCTGTTGTCCGTGATGTCCTCTGCCGGAAAACAGGGTGGTCGGCAATCGGGGTGATAGGCAGCAGCTTAGGGCTTGGAGGCTTAGAGGACCTCAGCGCTCGGAACTCGGTACAGCCTGATGGCGGCGGCGGCGTCCTGCGTCCTGCGGCGTCCTGCTCGACCTGCTCGTTGCTGCTTCGACTGCTCCGCTCTCCACTAGCTCTCTGCTGCTCTCTGCTGGAGACCTGCCTGTTCTCAACTCACTGTGGCTACATGGAGTGCAACCCTTCTACCTTCGGACACTGAAAGTGACAAGTGACTCATTCAAATGTATTACATGATTTTTTCAATGTATCTCTTTAGAGTGATTTCAGAGCATTTTGGTTTATTTTGTCACATAAGATATGTAAAAGTTGTATCTTTGAACTCATGACACACAATTAGACTGTTAAAAATGGCAGCACAAAGCACCTTTGCACATACCTCAGTATTGTCCTTTACCCAAATCGTCATGTAGCGCACTGGAATATTTCACGTGTCCCATTTCAATGCATTAGTCATTTTAACTGATTTATTCCAAAATTATGCTATAAATGCATTTTTGATTTAATCTTTTTTAACTTTTCATAGGGCGGGTGAACCACCTATCAAAACCTTACTTGCCTATGACAAAAATGTGAGCACATGGACTTGATATTTTACAAATTAAGTACTGTGTTAGTTATATACTAGCATTAGGGTGAGGTCTCTTGGGTAATATCCATGTATCATTAAGGGCATTGCAGAGCAGTACGTGTAGTGCAGTGAGAACACCTGCATCATATCGTAGCATTCAGGGGCAAATTCACCTCCTGTTTGAAAAGTGCGAAACATGGGCCATAAGAAGTGTCTAATTACTTTGTAGGGCTGTGCATAGTACAAAGGACAATAGTCGTGCAGCAGTGAGGATAATATAAAGCAGGTTGTAGTACAAGAAACTATACTGCATTATTAAGAGGCATTTAGGACATGAAACTGTCTAACTGATTTGTAAGGCGGCACGTCGATGCAGGAGTCAGTAGGAGGCTAGCTTTAGGATCCCTTTTACCTATCATTTAACCCATGACAGATTAGAGTGCTCCTAATGCCCAGCATCATACTTGCCTTTTATTACCTTAATAATGTGCTGCACTTTATAACCAGCAGGCTAATCTGCTCCTAAATGCCTCATAATAATGCGGGTCCTTGCATTACACACGCTGCTTAGCAATGTCCTCACTGCTGCCAGCTATTCTTCCTCTTACTCAGGGCCGGACTGGGAACCAAAACCGGCCCTGGCAAAGTGCTCAAACCCCCCCCTTCACTGCGGGGGGAGTTGGGGGGTGCCACCGAGCTCTTTGCCGGGGCCGGTTTTCTGCCGATTTTGTTAACGGCCCCCAGGGGCCCAAAACCCACGCCCACCCGTGGTGCGCACCGGGGGGATTGCCCGGTGCCCGCTACTGCCAGTCCGGGCCTGCTCTTACTATACACCCCACCCGACAAATCAGACACTTCTCATGCGCTTACCTTCTTTAGGAATGACTATTTTGGTGGCTTTTGTAGCAGTCCTATTGACTGTCACAGATGAAGAAAAGTAGGAAAATGGATCCTCTAGTAGAGTGATAATGTCGTTCCCCAGGTTTGATAAATGGAGGCGGGGAAGCCATTAGGGCCTGGTGCCTTCTCTGTTTTTACAAGTTTGATTGTGTTTAAAATTGCAGAACGTGTAATGGGTTTTCTAAGTGTTTTTTTTCTTTCGTTGTCTATTTTCGTGATTGAGATCTTGTTAAGGTACTCTAGGCAAGATTTGTAAGGGGTGCTGTAACTTTTGGAATATAAGTTGCAGTAGAAGTTTTCAAAGGTGGAGAGAATATCGTTTTCTTTGGTGGATGGTGTGCCTTGATCATTGGTGATGGATGTACGTTGTTACAACACATGCTTTTACTACGCATGCCTTTACAACGCAGGTTTTTCAACGCAAGTCGTTACAACGACTTGCGTTGGGGGGTGCTGGATAGTGAATAGTTTAATTTACTATTGCAACTCCAGTCCCCGTGGATAGTAGGGAAAGTGTTGGATAGTAAATTAAACTATTACCTATCCTAGAGCGCCCCCCAGTGCAATTCGTTGTAATGACTTGCGTTGAAAAACCTGCGTTGTAAAGGCACTGCGTGGTAAAAGTTGCGTCGTAAAGGATGTTTCCCTTGGTGATGGTAGTTATTCTAGATTTAGGTAAAAGGCTAGTATTATCCCTGAATTATTTAATCCACAAAAGGAGATACGTTTGTGTCTTTGTGAAATGAGATGTGCTTTGTTGCTTAGGATTTTATTGTATTCATACTTTAATTTTGTTAAATGGTTTATACGTGAAACATCTGGGTTTGGTTTAAGATTTTTATCTAAGGATTTTAATTGCTGTTCTAGTTTATTTAAACTACAATTTTCTTGTTTATTTTTCCACAACATTAGTTTGATCATGTAGCCACAGATGGTGGATTTGAGGTCATCCGTACGATTTGCGGTTTAGGACCCTAATACTGTAGAATGACCTTAATTTACTCTCATACCTATATGCTGTATAAACTTATATTCTGTCCAATCAATGCTCTATAACGACTCACATCAAGTGCTCTTCATGCTATTATGTAAATAGGATCATCAAAATGGTAACCATGCTGACTTTAGGATATTTCATATTTTTTTATATTACTGTGCACAAAATAATTAGGGAATTGTCTCCATACAGAGAATATTGTCAGAATTGTAAAGACAGGTATAACCTACATTATTTGAATGCCAAAGAACAATCCTCTTACAAGAACTGAAGTTTATTTGATGTGGTAATACTGGATATAGGGCCACATATATTCCTTTGGGCACAAGAAACCTCTCTTGGGGCCCACACTAATCTTTACTCTAAACAATTATCTTCAGAAACCTATCAAATAATGTCCTGCATGAACTCTCCTCATGGACCTACACTACTGACTCTTTCAAAAGCTACTCTACTAATTAAACGTAATTTTCGCTATGCTCCTTTTTACTATTATTGACATAACCACACCGTTCATAAAAGAGTGGCATGCCAGTACGTATAGGAAAGAATTTTAGAACTTACTAACTCTCACCCTCTCATATAACCACTAGCACTTCGGATGAATCCAACTCTATGAACTATTACTAAATGAACAGACCATTGCAATGCATGCTTGGACACATGCATGTGGATAATGTAAACTACTCACCAATGATGGCGGACCTCACATATATCTAAGTAAGTGGCATATTGGGATTTTAAATCACTTCACATTATGGTGGTGGACACACCAGCTTAAAATACAAATAACCAAATCCACGCTTTCTCCACTCTTGCAGCCTTGAAAAAGCACCAGGCAACATAGCCACATAGGGGGCAAAGCATGTGTCGGCTGTCTACAATATACCAACAGTGTAGAACACATATGAAAATGGAACCTTTCTGTAAAGTTATACGATAAAAACATTAATTAACAAACTGACTACAACGAAGGAAAAATACAAAAACTAAAAACCAAAACAAATCAACAACGACTCTGTGTCTCTCTGTAACTTAATGGGTAGATACACTCAATCTCCTTCTCTCAATTTGCCTACATAGAGGTTAAGTAGGTCCAAACATCAAGGAGTGGAATTCCCCACACAAATGGGTATTTCTTAATAGAGAGGGAGTACTCGACTTTGACGTACATTCAAACTATAGAATAAGGGAGGACAGACACCCATTGCAAATGCTGCTTATCCATGGTGAAATGTTTCTCACACCTGCCCAACACACATGTACGTAACCGCTTATCACTCACAGATGCCCGAAGTGCACAGAAATAGATGTTGATTTTTTTCACATGGTGTGGCTCTGTCTGCAAATTATATTGTACTTGGCCAATGTAGCGTGCATTTAACAGATATAGTGCGCAAATAGATTAATACAGATCCCACGCACTGCCTGCTGGGATTGGTGAAATGCACCAAGACCACCAAAAGCATGCACAGGTTTTTTGACCTTGCCTTAGTACTCTCAAAGTGATATATATGGATGGCTTGGAAGTGTCCCCTGGCCCCACAACTAACTGGATGGCTAAGAGATGTAAAAACTGGAATGTACGCAGAGTTAGACGCCACTGCGAAAAAAACACATAGTACTGGACAACCCACACTATCATTATGCATCCTTCATCCTGGACCATTTTACAAAGGCTATTGTGGTCTTGAGTGTCTTCTCATGAGCAGTCAGACCCATCTTCAACCACGTGTAGTGAGTCAAGCAAGGACACTTTAGGTACATCCCTCTTGCTGTAGCAATTCCACTCAGGTTGTCCCTTTGAGGCTCCAAAATCTGTTTGCCGTAAGTAACTTTCCTTTTCAATATTTATACGCCACCTTCAATAATGCTGATCTGAGGTGATCAACTTACCTTCTATATCTGATGAAGCATAGACCCGCCTCCTTGTAAATGACAAGGCATATGATTTAACAATGGCGACCTACCTGAATGATTTGTAGAAATGCACCTGCTTGTTAGAACTCCCGTTGAATGGCTTTAAGCAAGCATAGGCCTCCTATCATACTCAAGTTACACGTGTGATTCCACCCTCTTCGTTCAGTCATCTAGTAATGCTAGGCAATTCATTTAAAGAGCTTTGACTTTTGTCTAATCACTGAAATAGGCTGGCACCCCTCCCTCAAGCATCTCCACGAAAGGAGTGATCTGAACCTCGATCTACACTAAACTAGTTTATGTCAGCCCCTGTACGCTAGGGCCTGTATTATGTATCAGTCGCAGGCAGGTGCAGGGGGGTGGGGGTGTCTGGAGGGTCCATGGTGTGGTGAGCCTCCCAGCTGTGGCCGTGACCATGCACACAACCCCACTGCCGGACACGTCCATGGATTATATATAAGGGGGATCGAGACTGTGGCTCATACCAAAATATGGATCCAAGAGTCAGTCTTAGCTGGTGTTGCATGCTACGAGAAAAGCCTAGCGCTAGTGCCGCAACACGTGGCACTGGCAACGAGGATCCAGCCCCACTGTAAGCAATCAATCATTCGTCGGTTTTCACTTCTGATGCTGGCAGCCACCTACGCCTCTCCCTGAGGCTGGAGCAACACGTGCTAGGCAGCAGCTCAGGCAAGAGATGGATCTGGGCACCAGACCGGGCCCACGCAGCCACACTGTGTGTTAGCGTGTTTGAAACCCCGCCAGACACGCCCTGCAATGTGGCCCAGTGAGGCGCTGAGTCACCGTATGGTCCTGATCCAGGCGGTCCACGAGAGGCTCAGCACCTGGAGCACACTCCCCCCTCCTCCAACACGCATCAGGGGCATGGCCACTGAAAAATCAAGAGGCCCAGGAGAAGCACGCCTCCCCATCTTGAGGCCCAGCCCAGTCCAGCAACCGCATGCTGTGAGTACTTGCAACCTGTGTGCTGAACCAGGGCATCAGCACAGGTGCATTCCAGCTGCGCATCAAGGACACCAGTTACCCTCATGGTCCTGAAGAGAGGACCCCACGCGAGACGTCAGCTACTCCTGCCACCACTCACGACCCCCGAAGGCTCTTCTATCGCACAGTTGGGCACTTGGCTTGCAAGATGCTACTTCACATCCCAGTCAAGCCCACATGACCGGGTGACAACCATGTCTTACCATGGCGGATGACGCAAATGCAGCGGAAGGGGGAACCAATGCCACAGAACCTGTTGTGAAGCCAGTGAATACAGCCCTTCCGCACATCCCAATCAGTATGCTGTAACCCTTCAGTGAACTGTCAGACCCAACCATGGCCACACCATGATGGAAAACATGGATAGGCTGTTTAAATAACTACTTCAGTGTGGCACAGAGCAATCAAAAGGTCCTTGCATTATGCGTCGGAGGAGATATATAAGCTTTTCAAACACCTCACAAGGAGTGGCAGGGCTGGTGACTATGACACAGCAGTCAGAGCCCTCCATACTCATTTTGACCCTCAACTTAATGTAGACTTTAAGCGGTTCAAATTGCAACTGGTAACAGCGCGAATGAGAATCTATCAACAGCTTCTGTGCTCACCTGCAAACTTGCAAGTACATATACCGAGGATGATGAACCCAAAGAGATTTGTGCACAACTCATCTAAAGCTTTAGGTCCGTGACAGTGAGAGGCTTCATCCTCCACCTGGTCTCTGCCCAATCCCATTACCTATCAAATGCACATGCAGCAGAAACGAAAATTAGCAGGAATAGCTGTCAATGCCCTCGTCGACATGGGAGCGTCAGTAAATGTGACGGTACACAAATCTTAACCCACTGCCAGCCCAATTGCCCCCCAAGACCAGGATCTATACATCGGGGGGCTTGGATGTAGTCCTACTGCTAGTGGTGGATGTCATAATACAGAATGGAGACAGAGAAACACCCGCTAAGTTCCATATTGTCATGGGAGGTTTGGAGACCCTCATGGGGTGCTACAAGGCCGAAGACCTTGGTGTAGTTTTCATCACTCAGGCCATACAAACCACTCAAGTTGACCACATCACAATCTGATTTCTACATCTATTCAAAGGGTGTGGTGTCTAAAGGAGCCACCCGTGAAGCTTCATATCAACAAGTCAGTGTAACCCATGGCACTCTGGCACTGCAGGGTCCAATTCACCTTTGACCACTTGTCGAACAATAACTAGAGAAACTTGGGAAGCTCTACCTATAGAGAAAAGTATCAAGCTCCACCCCGAGGGTGTCTCCGATGGTATAATAGTGGGAAAACCCAGGCAGCCAGGCTAAATCCATCTGTGCATTGACATACGCCTACCAAACAAGGAAATCAAACAGGTGAAGCAGATCACTCCCACCATGGACAATTTAATTGCCTATCTTAATGGAGCCAGGTGGGATTCCAAAGAGTCATCACCCTCCTCCAAGAGGGAACATGGACTGCATTCTTGAAAGACACCAACCAGTGGTGAGCCCCGACAATAGGCAGTTACAACTATGGAGTGTCATGAATACCCATACTAGATGGACAGCTGCTATGAGGACGCCGCATTATCATACCAGCACCACTGCCCAATGTGTAATGGGGCCGGCACATTATTATTATTATTATTATTAATAAACAGTTTTGTACAGCGCGTGGTTACCCTGGAGCATCCCAGCGCTTCACCAAACAGAGTAACAGTAAGAACAGAGAGGAGGTCCAACAGTTTAGCAGAAAAGAAGAGTTTTCAGTTGTTTACGAAAACGTAAAAGACAAGGCTCCGAGCGTAAACCTAGGGGGAGTGAGTTCCAAAGGGTTGCGACATTTACGGAGAATCTCCTTCCTTCTGATCGGGCCTTTTTGACCCTAGGGACCACAATTAGATGTTGTTGATCAGAGCGAAGAGTTCTACTAGCTTTATATGGGATCACCGTCTTTTGGAGGACGGGCGGGCCTTTGCCTTGCAGGATTTTGTGTGCAAGGCAAAGAGATTTAAATTTAACCCTTTCTCGCATTGGCAACCAGTGCAGTGCCCTCAGTGCTGGTTTGGCTGATCGTGACATGGGGATGTTGTGAAGCATTCGTGCCGCCGCATTCTGAATTGTTGAAGTTTGTTCAGAGTAATCTCAGGGGCACCCAGGTAGATTGCATTACTGAAGTCTAATCTGGATATGATCAGACCCTGGATTAGAAGCTTCCGAGATGGAAAAGGAATCAGTGGCAGCACTTTACGCACCGATCGGAGGAGACCAAAACAGACACCAGCTAGTTTGGAGGCCTGTGTCCTAAAGGAGAGGTCATGCTCCAGCCAAATACCCAGGCTCTTAATCTCGGTCTTGGGTTTGGGAGGGGATCCCAGACAGCTGGACCAGGCCGAGCAGGGGAGTGAGGGATTTTTCGTTCCCATCAGCATTATCTCCGTTTTTGAGCCATTAAGTTTAAGTGCTGAATCCCCCATCCACGAGTGGACTTTGGATAGGCAGGAATGCAGCACCTGGGAATTATCCGTGGTCTGGTAGAGGGCGAACACCAACTGGGTGTCGTCGGCATAGCTCACGATCTTGATGTTAAATGGAGCAACCACATCCTCCAGGGGGGCCATGTATACATT
Source organism: Lissotriton helveticus (assembly GCF_964261635.1). NCBI lineage: Eukaryota > Metazoa > Chordata > Amphibia > Caudata > Salamandridae > Lissotriton > Lissotriton helveticus. The sequence goes on from NC_136061.1 coordinate 341,715,220, forward strand.
AAATAGTGTAGGACTCAGGGAGGAGCCCTGAGGTACACCACAATGGAGGTGGGTGGATGCCGATCGTGCGCCCCCTTCCCAGACCTGGAAGGTGCGATCGCTGAGGAATGACCTCAGCCATTTCAACGCTGTCCCCCTCACTCCAACATCTGACAGTCGCTGAAGGAGCACTCGATGGTTAACAGTGTCGATCGCTGCACTAAGGTCCAGGAGGATCACTGCCACTGATCCTCCTGAATCCAAGATGCAGCGTACCTCCTCCGTGACTGCCAGCAAGGCGGTGTCAGTGCCTTGGCCCGGGCGAAAGCCTGTTTGGGAGCTTCTCAGCACGCCGTTGGACTCAAGGAAATTGGACAGCTGGAGATTGACCAATTTTTCCGTGATTTTACTTAGTCCCGGAAGTAGCGAGATGGGCCTGTAGTTCGCCATGTCTAGGGGGTCTAGGCTAGGTTTTTTTAATAGGGCTTTTACTATTGCGCCCTTCCAATTGGGTGGGACTACACCAGCACCTAATGAGGAATTAATTACCTCCGTAATAGGCTCCACAATGGAAGGGGCAACCAGTTTAAGAATCCTCATAGGGACCACGTCCCGGGGAGAGCCACTCTTAATGGACAATAAAACTTTGAGGGCTTCATCCTTAGTGACTGGTCCGAAGGAGTCCAGGGTCCTCCGAGGTAAACCCTCATCCTCCAGGGGCTCAGCTCCTATGTTGATTTGGGGCAGGGTGATCAGAATTTTTTCAATTTTAGTATGGAAGTACTCTGCTAGATCGTTACATTTGTCTTCCAGGTTATCCGTGGGGGCAGGAGGTGGGGGGACCCTCAAGAGTTCTTTAACCACCAGGAATGTTTCTCTAGAGGAGTTGGAGGCATTACTGATTCTCTCCTCCAAGAATTGGGTTTTGGCGAACCGGATGGAGAGCTTGTAATTCCTTATCGCCACTCGATATGCAGTCTTACAAGCTACTTCCCAGTTCTTCCTCCAGGCACGTTCAAGTTTTTAACAAGCTCTGCGCATTACCCTCAACTCTGGCGTGTACCAGGGAGCGGTGCGCAGTCTTTTCTCCTTTCTTCCTGCTGATCTTACAGGAAGAACGGCGTCGAGTGTGTTCGACATCCATCTGCAGAAGTCTGCTTCTGCCAAGACAGGGTCCTGCGCTAGTAGTGGGCGCGAGGTTTCCAGACTGCGTGAAAAGTTTTCCACTGATAGCCTGGCCCAGGGTCTTTCTGGTGCACCAACACTGGTGGGGGCGGGTGCTCTCCGACTCAGTCTGCCAGGCAAAAGGGATCATAAAATGATCCGTCCATGGCAGAGGGATCGGGGGGACTGCTTTCATGGTGGGAATGTTTGACAAAATAGGGTCCAACAAGTGGCCCTTGTTGTGGGTCACCTCCAAATTTATAAGATTAGCCCCGCAGGTTTTAAGGTCACATTGAAGGGCTATCGCCGACCGGTCTTCCTGGTCGTCGAGATGGAGATTAAAGTCTCCCAAGGTAATAAAATTTGTGGTGGACGCGGCACAGACCATTACCGTTTCCATGAGTGAACCAAGGAAGTTGCCAGTACTTCCGGGGGGACGGTAAACTAGTAACCCCGACATCGCCACAGTGGGAGAGATTTGGAGGGAGAACTTACAGCTCTCACAATCTTCCAACTCCCCGTTTTGGGCCCTGCATACCAACGAATTCTTATACAGAATGGCCACACCTCCCCCTCGACCCAGCGGTCTGTCCTGTGTATGAATAAGAAAACCCGGAGGAAGGGTGTTCACTATGTCCGCTTCCGAGCCTTGCGTAAGCCATGTTTCTGTTAGAAACAGGAGATCTGCAGTTCAAGAGGGCAGAACGTAATATATGTTTTGCCTCTGCTTGATTAGGGGGATGACATAATGCACAATAAATAAAAGGTTCAGTACCCCTCTGTATTGATGTGCAGTGCGACGGTTTCAGGGAGCGCGATCGAAGTAGGTCGGCACGCGAATAAGTGAATGCAGAATTTAATGAAACCGGCAGAGTGACTGGCCCTAGGCTCGTCTGGTCGCGGACGGGCGCAGACGGGCATGACTCTGCCATGACTCCGGCGCAGGTCCGGCGCGTCCGCAATGCGCGTCCGCTGCGCGGAGTCATGACCGCCCTTTATGCGCGCTGCTAGAGCGCGTCACTCACCAGCCCTCACCCAATATGGCTGCCAGAGTTGTAATCACCAGCCCTCGGCGTCTGCACTCGACCGAGAGCTGTCAGGGGGCCGCGGGAGGGGGTAGAGGTACAGAGAGTAAAGGGGTGTGACAAGGGAAGTCTCTACACGCTTCTTGAGTCAAGCGTGCAAAGTGCGAGCAGTTTTAAAATTATTAAAAACGCTGAAAGCGCTAAGTGCAAAGTAAAGAAAAGAGACCTCCCGGCTTCCGCCTCAGGAGGGAAAATTATCTGTAGGTAGCTGACACGAACACTGCCTCTCGGGACCCTTTATGCGCGCTGCTAGAGCGCGTCACTCACCAGCCCTCACCCAATATGGCCGCCAGAGTTGTAATCACCAGCCCTCGGCGTCTGCACTCAACCGAGAGCTGTCAGGGGGCCGCGGGAGGGGGGAGAGGTACAGAGAGTAAAGGGGTGTGACAAGTGAAGTCTCTACACGCTTCTTGAGTCAAGCGTGCAAAGTGCGAGCAGTTTTAAAATTATTAAAAACGCTGAAAGCGCTAAGTGCAAAGTAAAGAAAAGAGACCTCCCGGCTTCCGCCTCAGGAGGGAAAGTTATCTGTAGGTAGCTGACACGAACACTGCCTCTCGGGACCCTTTATGCGCGCTGCTAGAGCGCGTCACTCACCAGCCCTCACCCAATATGGCCGCCAGAGTTGTAATCACCAGCCCTCGGCGTCTGCACTCGACCGAGAGCTGTCAGGGGCCCACGGGAGGGGGGAGAGGTACAGAGAGTAAAGGGGTGTGACAAGGGAAGTCTCTACACGCTTCTTGAGTCAAGCGTGCAAAGTGCGAGCAGTTTTAAAATTATTAAAAACGCTGAAAGCGCTAAGTGCAAAGTAAAGAAAAGAGACCTCCTGGCTTCCGCCTCAGGAGGGAAAGTTATCTGTAGGTAGCTGACACGAACACTGCCTCTCGGGACCCTTTATGCGCGCTGCTAGAGCGCGTCACTCACCAGCCCTCACCCAATATGGCCGCCAGAGTTGTAATCACCAGCCTCGGCGTCTGCACTCGACCGAGAGCTGTCAGGGGGCCGCGGGAGGGGGGAGAGGTACAGAGAGTAAAGGGGTGTGACAAGGGAAGTCTTTACACGCTTCTTGAGTCAAGCGTGCAAAGTGCGAGCAGTTTTTAAATTATTAAAAACGCTGAAAGCGCTAAGTGCAAAGTAAAGAAAAGAGACCTCCCGGCTTCCGCCTCAGGAGGGAAAGTTATCTGTAGGTAGCTGACACGAACACTGCCTCTCGGGACCCTTTATGCGCGCTGCTAGAGCGCGTCACTCACCAGCCCTCACCCAATATGGCCGCCAGAGTTGTAATCACCAGCCCTCGGCATCTGCACTCGACCGAGAGCTGTCAGGGGGCCGCGGGAGGGGGGAGAGGTACAGAGAGTAAAGGGGTGTGACAAGGGAAGTCTCTACACGCTTCTTGAGTCAAGCGTGCAAAGTGCGAGCAGTTTTAAAATTATTAAAAACGCTGAAAGCGCTAAGTGCAAAGTAAAGAAAAGAGACCTCCCAGCTTCCGCCTCAGGAGGGAAAGTTATCTGTAGGTAGCACACCAAGGAGCAGCAAAAAACGAAAGCCCGACTGAAGGAGAAAGTATGGTTGCCTGGGTTTGAAGAGACTTCAACGATCTGTCAAGGCGGTGCCTGGCATGCCAATTAAAAATTGGAACCAAGGCTCCTCCTTCAGTAGCCACTGAACAGCACAGCGACTCACCATGGTCAAAGATCAACCTTGATTTCAGCAGCTTCCCATACAGATGCCTTATGATGGTAATGATGGATGGATGCTTGAAATATCTCAGCTGAACTGACGGAGCTGACCTCATATTCCAAGGTTGGCCCTCTTCTGGAAGAAGATCTTTGAACTCGTTGACATCCTGGAGGAGATAAGGTCGGACAATGGGCCACTGTTCCAGGAAGGCAACTTTTAAAGACTTTCTGCAATACCTCAGAATAAAATGTTGGAAAATAACACTACAGTGGCACCAACCTAATGGGAATGTCATAACATGAACGAGACACCATGTGTAGCAGTGCACAAAGGATCTGACTAAGAAACCAACCTGCATTTATCCTGAAGAGCGAACCCGAGCACTCTACATTGTACAACACAGTACTCCCCATGGGCCATGATGCTGGAACGGGGAACATAATATGATCCCCAATTGCTCAGGTTGGGAGGCACTGACATATGATGCAGTAGGCATGTAAGAGCGGAGGAAAAGAACTAACAGCAAGGCGAGTCAGAAGAAGGGTCTGCATTTCACCGATATCCCCAGGCAGCCAGGTGCTGATCTGAGACCAACGCCCAGTTTGTAAATTCTGCACGCCAAATAAGGGAGCCCAGTGGGCTGTCAATGCTGTGAACGGCACCAGGGTGATGGCCTACCATAGAGATGAAATAGCCACCAGGAAAATGTTCTGGTTTAAAAAGATTGTGATACTGCCTGTAGAAGGACAACAGGCGGTGGGACATGACACAGCACTGAACTTCCATGAATGGATCATGAACACACCATGCAGCCCCACAGCGATGCCAAACAACACTGTGTCCCAGAGTAACAACCAATAGGCACTTTCTGCCACTAGGCCACTCCTCCAGGAGGTTCCAGGTGGATCGAGAACTGCCCAAAACCACCCGTACAATCTTTGACCCAACCCGAACCCCAGACAGAGGCTTAGACTTTACATGTCTTGTTCAATCTGGTCAGCAGAGATGTTGAGAGTGGACTAACGTTGGAGGGGATGTAGTGAGCCATCTAGTCTGCGACCATGATCCCCAACCCTCAGGATCCTGCATGCACAGCCGGGCATGGCCATACATAATAAATAAATAGGATTGAGACCGCTGATCGATCCTCCCAATGCATATATACCTAGAGAGTGGCTGAGCTGGTGTTACACAATGGGAGTTAGGCCTACCACGACCGCCGCAACACATGGGGCACAACAGGCATTTACACCCGCTTTGAGTGCCCCAGGGGCATTTTGGTATTACAGAAGGGGCCTCAGACGCATACTGTTAGTGCTGGCGCACATAAAGCCCCACCACTAACATCAGAGGGAGTTTCCTAATTGAAATGTGGGAGTGGCCCTATGTAAATGAGGGAAGCGTATTATAGACCGAGAGGCAAAGAAGCTGCCAGGAGGTGACAGTGCGGCCTCTGAAGGTGGCGAAAGGAGGTCATCCCCTTGCAGGTGTGTCCAGTCATTCACTGCACCTGCCTGCAAGGGGATATCTAATCCCCTTTAAAAGTGCAGGTGGGTTGCCGCCCGCACTGCAAAACATGGAGTGGCTTCAAAGCAGCCAACCGTTTTTCATATGAATGTGCAGCCCCCAGAACAGCTTCAGTTTGCGGCTGCCCTGGGGGAAGCACATTCATCCTAATATGACGCATTTTCCTTTATTGCGCTGGGCGCACATTTTAAAAGGTGCACCCGGCGTAATCAAGGAAAATGCGCTTTATAATGCGGGCTGCCCTCAGAAGGTGCAATGACAATGAAACACCTTTTTGTGGTGCTCTGTTAGTGCGCCCGCAACTTCTTCTTCGCCTTTGCGGCCACAACCCTAATATGGCATGGGCGCAGAGGGAAAGAGATTCCCTCATTCGCATGAGGCCGTGCCCCCATCCAGATGAGAGAATGCCCTCTCGATATGGCGCTGCCACACATTTAGCACTATCAGTTTTACAGAACAGGCCGCACAAGCGTCTGCAGCCCCTTTTGGTAATACCAAAGTGTCCTGGGGGCGCACATGCCCGTTGCGTCACCAGGGCACTTTGTATAAACAGCCCCAGGAGGTTGAAGGAAGCGAGAAGGCTGAGGCTCAAAGGAGGTCTTTAAAAGTGACTTGTAAGAATTCCGCACAGGCCTAAAATTCTATTTACTTGTAAATTGCTGTTCAGGTAGACATGGGTGAAGTGCTCTAATCCACACCATTTGTTTTGGTTAGATTGTGTTCAGACTATTTTCTTTTTAATTTCTTTATATTTTTTATTATTTTCCACAAACACAAGTACATTCATATTGCAGTTGGGAGTTCCAGTTGGACATTATTACATTCCTTATCATAGAAAAAGAAAAACAGAGGCAATAGTTCCTTGTGCGCACTTTGTAAGTTATCTTATAGACATAGACTGATGAAATCTAGCAACATGAAGATCTACAGATCTTTACACCTAGGAACGACTGCCCTCTAGTGGTTCAGTAACAGTAGCGGCTTCTGACAAAATAAGGCAAACATCATCAACAGGCAAAATGTGTGGAAATAGTTCTACCTCGTGGTCGAATTTAGAAACGTGTGCATAAAGTTTTGGAACGTATTAGAGAAGTGCAATGTGGTAAAAACACTCGGATTGGTTATAAAAGAATAATCCACAAATTCTTTGTGCGCGTGAAAATACATGGTTATTATTTTTAAAAAGGAAGAGCGGTTTTATCCTGGAACCGTCAATTTTTACTGACAAGTCGTCTAAAACCTGCCTCTGATAAAAGCAACGGATCTCAACCGCTCATTTTAATTCACTTGCCATCAGACATCATTTAACATTTGGTGGCCTCACATTTCTTGTTACTTATACTGCTGTGATGGAATTCAGTCCAAGACCGAGTTGGGACGGCGTGAAGGAGTCACTTGCGCAACCAGGGCACAAGTCCTAAAAAAAAGAATTGGGAGGACTAACCTAGTTTATCAGCATATAAGCCACATCACGGCGAGTGACATCACGGTGCATGACATCATGTGGCGTGACATCACAGGAAGTGGCATCATAAGAAGTGACATCAGATCTTAAGCCCTCACATATATGTTTTAACATATCTCTCATGAGTACATTGGAGCACATTTCGAGTATACAGGGAAACCTCCTGATTTAGGCAGAAGATTCACACTTTTATGAGCTACACATAAAACAATGTTGCCTTTTGTCATCATAAACTTCCTCTACCCATAGTGCTTTAGAAGAAAAAAATGCGATATTTAAATAAATACAACGCCTCCTCAAGGGTAGTAAGCACTATATGAATGCTATTTATTTTGTGTAAATACTGGGAAATACCAACACATCTGCCATTCTTACAGCACATGCATATCTCCTGAACAAAGTGAAATGCTGCCTCTTTGAAGTATGTGTGAAGTGCTAACAAGGTGTGAGCCTTTGTTTCCCCTCTGCTGCATTTGCATCTAGGTGTGAGGCTCCTGACTGCTCCCATCGAGGAGACTGGAACAAAAGGAGCCCTGATGACCCCTCAAATTTGGCCTTTGTTATGGGTCCAGCAGGAGTCTGAACTAAGGAAGCCTCCTCCCCGCCTGCACATTGTTGCGGATCGAAAGCAAACAAGAACATGCAGGCGCTGCTGAATGTGTCCCGGTGTTTGCAAATTACACCGGGACGAATTCAGCATCATTTTCTGGGGGCTCAACTAATAGTGGGTGGATGCCGTCCACCCGCGTGTACCCCCGACTTGTGCCCTATGCGCAAAGGAGTACCTGGCAAATTTAAGGTCCGCTAACTACTGCATGTCTACTGCCTAACTTAGGAAGGGTTCCTCCTCGGGGTCAATAGGGGTAGTGCATTGTTAACTTCTTTCCACTTGTTGCCCCTTGACGGGCAACAATTTATATTTTTGTCAGCTTACAACTCCCACTTAGTTCCTCCATCCCAGTACATTTCTGCTTTCGTGCTCTCTAGCCTTTGTTCTTGTTGAATTTCTGTGTCTCTTGACTACTATCTGACTGCTCAAAGTAATTCCTTGTCTCTGGAATCCTGGGCATAAGCAATGGCGTCCTTGCCGATTTCTGATGTCACTTCTCTCCTGCCCAGGTTCAGGGAAAGATACTCACTCTGGTAGTGGAGACATTGCACTGTACAAGTGTATACTTTATCTTTGATATCCATTGACTTTCTGGCACTTCCCGTCAATGCTGCCAAGTTTCCAGTCGTAACATTCTTCCTTATTTTTACCTCACAGTTAATCAAATGATCCTAGGGGCTATGTTTTCGACCTTTACGGATGTGAGCACGATTTTACAGGATACATCGTGTTTGGCAATAAGATACGCCTTTAATAAGGATTATGCTATTTACTCACAGCCAACCTGCAACACATACATGTGTATAATAGCATCTCAACTTATTACAAGTCCCTGTACCCATTGCAGCCTGAAAACGCTGACATTTGAGGTACCGATTAATTAGATCACATACGCAGCACATGCATCCATCGAGATTGGCTGCGCGCCCGATGTCTACAATAAAATACACTTAGGCTAGCATAATAAGAACTTTATTGCTATCAATACATGCCACACTTACACTAGTACGATTACTACATTAATGCCATTATTCTTTCAAAAGGACAGGCCTGAGATGCCTTTGCGCCATTTATTTCAATTGTAGTGTAAATCACATCACCGAGCACGGTAAACATCAACTTTGTCAGCATGTTTGGTGGAAACGCCCCTTCCGGCTGGGGACATTGCACATGCTCAGGACTGCTGCTGCCCCACCAAGCCTTTGAAGTCAGCACTCTAGGCTACATACGCCACTCGCGCAGCACAGGTGACGTGCTGCCGAACGGCACTGTAATGTTGGGCGCCAGGGGCGGTGGGTGATAAAGTGGTGGGGCGCAAAGTGATTTGCATACAGCACCGTAGCGAGCGAGCGCAGCGAGCGAGGCCGAACCCCAAAAGGGGGGTTTGGGGGTTTTCCCCCCCAAGAAAAGTTTGGAAAAAAAGAAGAAAAATCGTGCATTTTCAAGCAAATTTGAGAAAGCAGGAAGGTTAATAAAGCAATTGTGAAAGTGCAGTTATTACATTAATAGATGGCATAACATAGGTAGCTGCTTATTTAGTATAACCACAGAGCTTCATACATTCCGTCCTATTATGCTCAGGTGCTGAATTCAGACTATAAGACTTTCATGGAAATCTCAGCTTCAAGAGTAGAAGAAGTTGCACAGCAGTGTAATGGTTGCCAGGCTCGTTCCGCAGGAGCGTCAGGAACTTGAAGAAAAGTCCACAGTCTTCCCTACGGCCTTCCGACTCTATTAGACTCTAGAGTAACGAATGGCACGCAAGGGGAAAACAGGGAAACAAAACAAGGAAAGGCGGGGGAAGAAAAACAGGTCTTGAGCGTGGGAACCTCTTCGTGAATTCTTGAAGAATAGGCACTGGCAGGCTGTAAAGGAAGATGTTACACTCTATTCTTATCTATACCAGAGAGAGTATGAACCAGCACACACTTGTATATACAACCTACACAGCTTTCAGTCTTGGTTCTAGTAGACAAATGGTTAACATAGGTTGTACCCCTGTGCAACAGAAGGATAAGATTATGAGCACTATGGTCCAACACAGTGTCAGTATATACAATGATAAGAAATGTATGGCTCACCACTCTATTCCCAGAGAGGAGTAAGAGGAGTGCGTATTCTTCTGTAGGTTATACGTTCAAAGAATAATCTGCCAGGAGAGAGTGGTCATAAAGGTCACATGAAAGTCTTACAATATACTGAATATAAAAGAGGCAGCGCAACGCGCTGTTACCGTGATTCTGGTTGAGCTGAGCTTTGTACACACACTTCACATAGGTCCACGCAAGTACCCCAAACATAAATGGTATAAAGGTTTTCGCAATTTGATAATGGGAAAGGTTTGATAGGCAACACAAGCAATGAATCGTTCACCCTGCGGGAGACAGGTCCGGCCAGTGAACAAAGGTGAGCAAATCTGTATAGTCTCCAAATAGAACAAACATTACAAAACTTTTAAAAACAGAGATAACAATGCATTTCTTACCTCAATCAGAATTTTTTGTATTCAATAAACAAGTAGCAGCATTCACTTTTTGTAAATTAAATCAGCACGTCTGTCTTTCAGTGTAGCAAACTTGTCAATTACTTTCATGTTGAAGTCCGGTATCTTTTGGACTAGCTTGCTCTCTACAGATAGCATCGCCAAAGCATTTAGTCTTTCCTCTAGCATGGTGTTCCTGAGGAATGTCTTTATGCGCTTTAAGGCTGAAAAACATCGTTCAGCTTCTACTGTTGTCATTGGAGTCGTAATCACAATTTTTAGTAAAGTCACTGTCTCTGTAAGTGAGTTTTCCATATGCAGTTTATGAATTAAACTCAGCAAAGTCAAGGCGCTTATGGCCTTCCGGTACACAGGCATTCCGTAGAGTACAGTTAACTCAGTTCTCAGCTGCTCTTTTTTGAGCATAGGATATGCTTCCACAGCCTGATTCAGAGCACGCTCAGGGAAGGATTCTTCATATTGTGCAAACTCTTTACTTCGCAATAAAGTGGAACTCACCAAATGTTTTGTGAATGAAAAACGTTCTTGTGCCTGCACAATTACAATGTCACATATCTCCTTTCCAATTCGAACCAAAGAGGTGATGTTTTGTCTGCGGTTTGCAAAAATAGAATGCTCCGGCAGTTTGCTCTCTAAATCGTCAACCCCATCTCTCACTTTCATAATCTTTTGTACAAATGTAGATGTATTGGCTTTCCCAGAGACAGTATCTATGTCTTTTCTTTGCAACTGATCGTATAACACATCAACATGAAGCATTATGTCATGAAATAAAAACAGTAAGAACTGAAACTCTTTGTCTTGTAGTGTTCTAATAAAGCCATGGGCTTCATTCTGACTTGTGTGATCAAAGTCTTCTCTGGATGCTATGGCGACAAAACATTTCTCAAGGCCCTCCCTCTGTTCAAAGATTAGGTTAACTGTACGAATGTGAAAGTTCCAACGAGTTGAGGATCCCCTTGGTACGCTTTTGTCCACAATCTCATGAAGGGCTTCTGTTCTTTTGGTGGAACGTGTGAAGAATGCTGCTATGCCTCCGATATCCTGAAAGAAAACTCGTGTCTCTCTGATCTTTGATACCGCCTGTTGCATAGTAAGATTGAGTTGGTGGGCGTAACAGTGCACAAAATGAGCATTAGGGTACACATCTCTAATTCGTTTCTGTACTCCACTAAGGCTTCCACTCATTACGGACGCACCATCATAGCTTTGTGCGATAAGTTTTTGTTTTTGAGGCAGGTCCGGGAAAATTAAGTCCAGTTGACACAGTATTGCTTCAGTGATGGTTGCTGCACTAGAGTCTCTTAAATGCGTGAAGCCATAAAACCTCTCCACAACGTTTCTGTCACTGTCAAGGTACCGAAACACTAACACCGACTGTGTTTTAGTGGCCACATCAGTGGTGTCATCAGCCTGAATAGCCACAAAGTCTGTGTTTCGCAACTCTTGCACAATATGGCTTCTTATAATTTCATTATTGTCGTTCACGTTACGGGTAAGCCGAACGTAAGTCTGTTTGTTTTGTACCTACTTAAAGCGTTACAAGTTGCTATAACTGAGTCCCTGGCACACATTTTTCTTTCACTCTAGGGCAACAGGATTGTGTTTCTGAAGAATACTTTATTGATTGAGGCAACTGTTCGTGATGGGCTACATTCATGACAGTACACAGTAAGCGAACTCACCCATGAGTGGGTTTCCTTTATTTACAATCGTTAGTATGTTTTAAAGGTGGCCATCGACTTTTTAGCACAATGGTGTGTTGACAGTGCTTGCTCTTTTCGATTTAGCCTTTTTTCCTCTGGGTTTAACTAACATCATTTTGTTTCCGATTAGTCCACATAGCCAGGTGGGTCTCTCTTCGTATCACGTTCACGTTTTCTTTTCTGGTGCAATAAAATGGATTAGACTCACGAGCGCTACCGCTCTAACAATACATTAATCATATCACTCCCTTTTCACACATTGGTATTTTCCCGGCAATACCCCCTAGCTCATTTTCCTTTATATTTGTACTCTATGACAGATGTTACATGTAGACCTTATTGTTGCTGTTTTGTAGATCCTGAAATGATCTCAACGTAGAACTTCTACATTTCAAGAACACACTGCATAATTCCTCTATATCTACATCCCCTGACGAAGGGTTTCATTTTAACCCGAAATGCATTGGGATTTTGGATTTAAACTATGTTTTTCTGAAGTTATTTTCATTGGAACATGAGATGCAAACTGTACATTGAGAACTTGAATTGCTGCTGTTTACACAGGAACGTGTGTGAAAAATCACAGTAAAATATTTGTGTTTATCATTTGTATTTCTCCTTTACCTTTATAAGTACCTTATGTTATGGAAATAAAATACATTTGTATTAGTATCAAAAAGAGCGACTAAATATATGTTTATATTTTAAAAGGCTGATTGCCTAATAAGCTGTGCATCTAGTAGCTCGGGATTTTGCTTGGGCTCATATTTATATAGTTAACACACAGGGAGCAGGGCACGCCCCCCAAAACTAGAGAGCACACAAGGAATTGTATACATTTTGAGTACATTAAACTAAATTGTGAATTTAGGTGTGCAGATCCACCCTTATACAGTTCTTATAGTTTCGAGCATACAGTCAAGGAGTTCATTTTGTATTGTATTAGAGGTGCCCTTAAAGACTGTAGCACGTGCTAAATGTGTTTCCAAATCGTGGTCTATGGTTGACATTAAATCCACTAGGCCTAGGAAGATCCCAGGTTTTGAGGAAGTTTCTGATTCGTCATGGCCTCGCAATGCCAGTTCGAAAGCACCACAGAAACGAATGCAATCAATGATCTTGGATAGATTTTGTCTGTTCTTATCAACAGCTTCATTGTGTTTTTGAATGGATTTGCGATATGCATCATTTATCTTCTGCTCAATTGGTGCGTCTTCCCCCAACATTCCCAGTCTTGTCAGGTTTTCCAGATGATTTCTTGTGAGCGCATGCTTCTTTCTTTTTTCAGAGATGTGCTTCAGGTCAACTAAGCCTTGCCGTGTCCAAGAAAAGTCACCGCCAAACAGCAAGCAGGGGAAGCAGAACAGAGAATTTTTTATAGGGCACCCTGTAAGCCAATCAGCTTTTGTGTACCAGGCATTTGAGAATGTACGTTTTGACATTTTTCCTCTGTCCTGGGAAGTTTGCTGTAGGTTTATTTCAGGCTGATGAGGTCCTAATTGCTTTATCTGTAGTTTTTGTTCAAGTGGCCGTGACTGGAATGACCTTGCAATCAGCTCTTGTACTGTATTCATGATGGTGTGTTGCTGGCCTTACCAATATATATATATTAAAGAAACCTGTCAATAATCAAAGTACAACGTATAAGGTGCAGTGCAATAATATGAAATTTCAGTACAAATACAAATACATCTCCAACAGCTCCCCTTCCCACAAAATGACTGCTAAAATACAGCCGTACTGCCTCCTGCCTCTCTGTGCCATAGTGGTTGCTGGAGGCACTGAAAGAGACACTGTTTGGAGAGTGACAAGATACATAGCCCTAACTCCCATGTAAAAAAATATATAGCATCAGTTTCCTTACCTTTAACACCATAATGCACCGACTGAGACAATCCAACATGCAGATTTAGTCCGTCGGTCGGAAAGGCCTCATAATCCCCTAAGAATGGCGTTTCCAACATAGGTATTATGATATTCGTTTCCGACAGCCTTTCCATGTCGGCCTTTCCGATGTCGTAAGGCTGTCGGAAAGTGACACTGGGGGCCCCGAGCAGGGCCTTTTTGCCCCCTGGCCCTCACCATCGGGGGTTGGGGGGCACCTAGGGTGCCCCCCTGAACAGTGCCTGCCACAAGGTGCAGGGATGTTCACAAACTCCTGTTTCTCAATGGGAGCTTGTGCTGTGGGCAGTTTCCACCCGCTGCACATACTCCCATTGGGAAGCTGGTATTTATGACTGTACCATGTGTGGTCACATCCAAGTAATGCGGTCGGAACCCCTGACATGAAGTCAGTTGGTTCCCAATCCGCAATGATATTGGTCAGAGGCAACTCCGACCGACATCGTAATAAGGGCCTATGTATTCATGCACACACATAGCAGACGGAGAACAGCATTGGCCTTCACTTTCGTAAATAAATATGTTAAATCACACTTTTAGGTATTCCTTGGGGAACACACTATGTTAACTGTTCATATGAAATATGTTAGTGTGCCAAGTATGAAATTCTACCTGATCTTTATTTTGTTTCGTTTTTTTAGTTTAGAGCATACATGACTTGGGAAAAGTGCTACATTTAAGAGAAACAGATTATATGCTGCAGCCTATTCAATCAAAATTTTAATTAATTACAAAGTCATTATGTCATGGAATTTTTTTTGTTATTACTTGTATTTTATTGTAGTGGTTTTAAGAAAAATGTTCAAAATAATGATGGTGGAAATGAACAACTTTGAGCCAATCATTGCATTCTTTACCTTGCTCCGCTCATTGGCATAGGATTGCAATTTATAGCCATGGTGACCCCTCCTATGATTTAGGGCCTCACAACCAGATTTATAAGCACAGCCCTCCATTTGTAAGATGTGGAGCTCACAATTAGATTCCAATTTATTAGTAACCAGACCGAAGGGGAAACCCATAATACCCTGAGATAAGTAAAAAGCAAGGATTTTCATACATTTTTAGGTCTGGAGTTAAACAAGACCTTTTGATTTTAGAAAATCATATACGTAGAATACTTATAAAGGCTTTCAACCAAGCCTTTTCATCAATTGCTCTGTAGCTGTATGATTTACACTTTTCTTCCAACACTACAATATACATCATGGGGCAATGGGTGAGTCACCTCCAGCTATTGGCTGACTTCACTGTGAGTAATGGATTTCTGCTCTTCCACAATGTGCACGTACATAGTAAAAGTATCCTCCTTTAATGCCAGGGACCACTGGACCATTGTGTGTTTTTGTGATGAAGTTAAAAAACTAAAAATCATTGGCAAAACTAGAAGGTTGGTGGATAAGGCAAGACCTACTAACTCTTCCAATGCTTTTTACATTTGCAGCAAATCTGGCCTTATAACAACATGTCAATCAATCTTTCAACATCTTCTTGTTGTAGGGCACCTGCTAGAGGTGTTGCCCCTAGGCTGCTTCTTTAACCTGGCCTCGTGGAGCATTGCTCCTGTACTGAGGACAACCTGTCAAACAATGTGATGACCCTACCCCAACCATTAATAAAATAGTAGACTGTACCCTCACTATACACTCTCATACTGCGAGTCGTAAAAATGGAACAGCAAAAGCAGACAGCTATCCATACATATTATCACTATACATATGGAGAAGGCTGCTGTTCCTGTAACCAAAAGCTAATAATAACATTGTGTAGCAGCAATATTATAACTTGAGCACAGCCCAATACTTACTAAGCCATGTTCAGATTCCTATTTCTTGCAAAGGCGAGTTACACCAAAAGGCAAAAAAGCTATGTCAGAATTGTACACAGGCAAACTGAAATATTTGAAATGGGATTCTATGTTATATTGCATGTGGGTGGTGGCATGTTTCCGCTATAGAAAACTCTTTTTTATTCAAGAGGAAACACAGGTACACCAGCCTATCTCTCTTAGGGCAGTAATGACTTTGCCTGCAATGATGTTTATTTAGTTTCATATACACTTTGTTGGGACTTAACTTACAGCTAGCGTATTCCGAGCAGCACACAAAGCATGTGTTTTACTGCAGGAGCCAGACACACATCAAAATTGCGTAGGGAGCTCTATGTGGTATATAACCAAGAAAGAAAATATATTTTTTCCATTTCGCTTCAGGGCTAAACATTAAAATTGTCAGTGTTCACACCATGCTATCCTGTTCTGACTGCAGTGGGCAGATTCCAGGGCTAACATCTCCGTGCTGGTATCTGTAGAAAACGTCTGGCCAGCCTGTTATGGAACTTTTTAATTTAATGTTCACGGTTTCTGTTGCGTTTACTTTTCTTCACAGTGCCTGTTCTGGAGTTGGGCTGCTAGGAGGTGGAAATCGTTCTAATGCAGTGTTCATCTTTCTGAACAAAACAAGAATATAGAGTGTGCGTCGAAACAAAGACGGAGAGGGCTCCAGCTAAGCTACCTAATAAAAGTCAGATATACATTTAAAAAACATATTCTTTTCAATAGTTCTATTCCTAAGTGTATCCAACTTCTATTTCCGATTGCCTAGAGCAGAACGACGCTATATTACCACGTACAGATTAGACCTGTAAATAATTTACGGCGTATGTTTACTCTCACTCACCACACACAGTAGTACTGTCTCCACTCCACACGAGCAGCACACGAGTCGACTCACTCCACACAGTCACAACCACGAGGCAAGTCGGACTAGTGAACCGTTACCGCGGCGCTTACCGGATCCAACGTACGACGACAGCAGCGCAGCGCGCCAATGGCCAATCACTGCATGACTACAAGAAGTCAGATACAGTGATTGGCCATTGTGCACTGCGGCTGAGCCACCCACGCGCGGCATCCAATATGGATTGCCCCTGCTCTGCGGAACGGTGACCAGCCAATCAGCGCCAGGATTGGCTTGGAGGGCACACTAACTGCTCGCCCTGTCGCCCTTTTACCGCCAGGGCTGCGCCGCATGCGAATAAACATGCACCCCCCCCTAGTCACTAATAGGGGCAGCTTAATATGCGCATGCTCTGGCAAGTTTCTGCCCCAAGCTGTGATGCGCGTTCTGACTCCTCTGTCTCGTGACGTCTCGACGCCTGTCAATCACTGACACAGTGACACTCACACCAGCCCCGTAGCCCGCCCCCCTGCGCACTCCCGTTTCAGTCGGGTGCTGCCCGGCGGCGCATGATGAGAAAAGGAGTCAGGAAGTTGCCAAGTTGGAACATTTATTTTAATTATTTACTGGCAGCCGCGGGTCCATGGGCTGGTGGGGCTATGCCCCTACGCCCCAATGGACGCACCGCGGCTGTTGGGTGCTAGGCCCGGATTATGGTAATGAAGGGAGACGCAGACACAGGGATAGTTGGCTAGTAAATTGGCCCAGAGCACGTGCGCTCCGCCCCCTTTATTGACTGGGTCACCTGACTCATGACACCAGTGGTGGGTGGGTGTACAGTGTAGGGTTACATAGTAAAACAACTAGAACGTGTCCAGCAGGACACTACATTCCTCCCAAACTGTAATGAGAATTGAGCAAAAGCAAAGTCCGAACCTATGGGAGGAAAAACATAAATATGCAGTATCGTAAACTTAGAAGGAGGCTCTTCAGCTGCCTGCTAAATGACGACGGTGGAAACTTGCAGCTGAAACGTTCGTTCTCTTGGGCTTGGCGTCCTGGTTCTCGGTGGGGGCGCTCTTCTGGACTTGCGCCATGGCCGTGTGTTCTTCAGTCCATTGAGATCTTGCTTTTGATGTGACGCCGAACAGGATGACCAGATGGTAGCCTTGAGGGATGTTATCTTCTACTAGTCCGTCTGGTTTCTTCACTGTAGGCAGCTTGGCTTCACATTGCAAAGGAGGGAATAGTTGAAGGACATCCCTCTCACTGGGACGCCCCTCTCGCGGGTGTTCTCCTGCCACGAGATGTCCCGGAGGCCCTTTTCTTCAGGTTTCCGCTGGGCTGGGTGTTCTCTGCAGCGTTGCTCCAACTCCACAGTCTGGATGTGAATGGAGGAGGCGATGAGATTACTACCTCGCAGTCCCTGGCGCCGCCTGGTGGGTGGCTGTTGACTCTAGCCTTTGCGCACAAGTTCCTCTTCTTCCCAGGACGTGCAGGATAGACGCGGTGGATCCATCTCTCTTGTCGGGACCCTCCGCCACCGGTGTCCCTGAGGCCTTTGCCCCATGGATATCCACGGGCTGGTGTGGAGTGGTCAGTTCTCCTTCTGCCGGACGTCTGAGCGCTCTCCGCATCCAACCTTCTGCTCTTTCCCAAAGGTAGGTGTGAGAAGTTGGCCTGATATGCAGTGCTCACTATTCTAGTGATCACTATGTATCAGTCCAAACAACCCTTATTGATGATTGGTTGTAAGTCAACCTTATAGACCAGCTATCCTAGTAGCATGGATACGAGCAGTCTAAGGCTAAGACTCTGGAGTAGTGTGGCTCACTGGTTAGAGGCAGCAGGCCTGAGAGCAAAAGTCAACCCGGGACCAGGGTTCAATTCCCGACGCGGCAGGGTCGTGAACCTTGGTCAGCGGACTTGATAATTCTCGCTTCGGTGCTTACTCTAATCAGGGGTTCCACTCGGCAACTCTGGGCATTAGCTTGCCTAATCTCCACAACGGCCCCACCAATTCCGGGGATGCCTGGCTCCACCTTGGGGACTCCCAGCAAGGGACCATCCCACAGGGAAAGCCAGGACGGGTTCCCCAGAGTTATACAGCGCCGGGACGCCCCGTTGCTGGGGCAGCTGTGCGCTTTACAAGTATACTACATTTACATTTACATTTACTCTAGAGGGCGTGTTAAGCCAGCTGTTTTACCATCACATTACCCCTTGAACACCAAGTGAAAGGACACCACACAAGTTGTTATAAAAAATAAAGTGTATTTATTTATAACAGGACTACCCTGGCTCTTTATGAGACAGGGAGCTAAGCACACAACAAAACTCTTAAAGAATTACTGAAAGTCGCACAATTTACACAAATGCCCGAGGGGCACGAAAAACCATATACACAAGAAGTGGAATGCGAAGTTACTAGCAGGTAAGTAATACTTTTCTAGACTGTAGAAACGCTAGGCCTACAATGCTGAACCCTTAGATTAGAAGCAGGAGGCCTAGGGACGCCGTGTGCAGGGTGGGAACTCTCACGCGTAATGCGGGAACAAGTCAATGGATACTAGCACTTTGCAAAGTTACTGTTCTCGGGCGAACCCGACTAGGTGGGTCGAAAACAAGGGTGGATCCGAACACTTAGGGTGTTGGACTATGCTGGAGCACCGGAGTACTCAGTTTACCTAGCCCAGGGGCTGCGGCTGCATAGGGTTCAAGTTGCGTCGGAAACCCTCGTTGAAGATCCAGGAGCCTGAAGAAAGAAGTTGCTGGCAGGCGGCCAGTGAAGGAGTTCGTGGTGATCCAAGCCTGGATCAGGGAAGAAGAAACCTGTAAGCAGAGGGGACCAAGTTCTGAATCACTAGCCAGTGATTTAGGTGGGCACCAGGATGGCACCGGACGAAGTCACCTCAGCCAGGTGAGTGGGCGCTGCTGGGCTCTGCAGTCTCTCGGACCAGGAGGCGTTGTCGGCGACCAGGATGGAGGTGCGAGCTGTCCCACGAAGGTCTCTGCTGTCGACGTCGCTGGACCCAGGATTGGGGCAACAAGTCTTGGCAAATGCAAGGCCCACACGGTGGACCTAAAATGGCGTCTTGAGTGGACCAGGAGGGTCCAGGGTGCTTCTCTGAAGAAGGGAAGCAAGGGCCAGTCTGGAGCAACCAGACCAGCGGTGTTTGTCGTTAGAGTTCATCGTCAGAGGGCCACTAGCCAACGGGCAAGTGACCTGGACAACGCGGTGAGCAGCAAAAAGCAGAAGGGCCCCACGCAGATCTCGTGGGTGCAGGGGAGCTGAACTTCGGTGCTGGAGCTGCTCAGGGTCGGGGCTTCTCTTACCCCAAAGCACTCAGTCGAGGGTCACTCGGTGGTCGTGCTGGACAAGCGTCGTGCAGTTCTGAAGATGGCCGGTCCCTCGAGGTCTCGTCGCACCCACGGATCACAGCTGGGCTGATGATGTAGGTTGAGGTCAGAGGTGCCAGGGAAGCCGGTTCTCATCGTGCTGGAGCAGTCTTGATCCGGAGGAGAGACTGGCAACAAACCGCGATACTTGGTTGGTGCCTGCTGCTGCAGGGTGACTACTCCTTAGTCACAAGGGAGAAATCTTGGGAAGAGTCTTGAGTTCTTCGTGTAGAAGGTCGGTTCAGGATTCAAAGATTGATCTAATTTGGAAGGGGGCCAGTTCCTACCTTTATCCTGCAAAAAGGGGCTGGCACGCGACTAAGTCCTGCCCTATGGGTGGGACTAGGAGGGGGGTGGTTACACCCCTCTCCTTTGGCGGGCTTTGCCCAGATCAGGGGCTGGAGTGCCCCTGGAACTGGTTCCAGCCGGCCTATGCACAGTGAGCACCGGGGTGCCACTTGCAGTCACCTTCCTCTAAAGCCCTGCCTACCTAGGATACACAAAATCCTGTCTGGGACGGTGCTGGCACCGCCCCTGGCAGGAAACCCTTTGTCCTTGCCTCCTGGGCTGGGAGGACTCTCAGCAGCAGGAGGGCAGACTTGTGTCTCGGTGGCAGCATCCATCTTGTGGAGCTAAGGCTCTGTCTGACTTTAACCAGGGTTACAGGTTACATACATGTCGTGTCCCTCTAGAAGGGTGGAATGCTAACCCCGTCACCAGAATTGGCGAGGGGTTAGTATTCCAATTCGTATGACACCTTACTCGACATGTTTTGATAAAGCGATACCAGAGTTGGCATTTAACCGCGAGGATTATAATGCACTTAAGAGTATATGGTATGCGATATCATGGAAACGGCTAAGGGATGGGTCCTGAAAGCCGCAGACAGGCCCAGCTCATGCCAGAGCACTATCTCACACGATTCCAAGCACTCTGCCTTCAGGATTGTCAAGGCCTGCCATGGGAGTGACTGATAGGAGATCTGTGTGCCCATTTAGGTTTAGATATAGGTATACTATATCTAAAGCAAAGGGTGATTACACCACCTTGCCCCAGCTGTCGTGCAGCCAGTTGTGTCAGATTTGGATGGCCAGCCAGGGGTGGCATAATACATGCTGCAGCCCCTGGTAGGCCCTGGGTACACCTATGCCCTGGGTACCTAAGGTACACTATACAGGGACTGATAAGGTGACTCAGTATCCAATTAGATATGTACCTAAGGTACATGGAATCCATTTTACAGAGAGAGCAGTAGGCCTGGGGTCCTGAATAGCAGGGTCCCAGGTCAACTAAGTCAGAAAACCAGTAAAACACCAGGCAAAAAGTTGGGGGCAACCATAGTCAGGGATCTACCTTCCTACATAACCCCCCCCCCCCCAAACGAAAGGAGATAAGGCTATCCTTGACAGGTAAGCCTATATTGCCTAAGTGGCCATATAAGGAAGTACCAGCACTGGCATGGTTACCCCCTATCTCATGGTC
This sequence comes from Lissotriton helveticus, assembly GCF_964261635.1. Classification (NCBI taxonomy): domain Eukaryota; kingdom Metazoa; phylum Chordata; class Amphibia; order Caudata; family Salamandridae; genus Lissotriton; species Lissotriton helveticus. The sequence goes on from NC_136061.1 coordinate 341,736,397, forward strand.
CACTAAGCAATCCCTCACCCTAAGGGTTTCTGAGGGTCTCCACCATAGGGAATCTCTACCTGTGGTGTGTTTTGGCAAAGTAAAAGGCTGGTGCTGAAATGGAGTACTGAAGTGAGGCTCCACTAATGTTGGGCTCAACTTCCTCCAATCACCATCTACCATGTGTGCCTTTCTTTCCAGGACTGAGTTGCTGTGAGCTCTCAGGGTCAACCTCTGGCTACCTAAAGCTGGAGGCTGGGTCCCTCTGTTTGGCTTACTGGAGGGACAGGTCAGGTCTGGGGCCCTCAGGTCCCAAGTTTGGCTGTGCCCAACAGTGTCCATCTGTGGGAGGTCCCTAACTAGTTTTAAGGGGGATCCCTCAGGAGTCTGTTTTATTTTCACTTGGCTAGGATTACCAGCTTCAGTGCCCTTAATCTGCTGATTGGGAAGTTCTTTTGGACAGGGGGCCCTTTGGGGTCCACCACTGGCCTCCCTGACCTCTACAGCCCTAGGCTGGCTGAGGCAGGGTAGAGAGGGGCAGGTTACCTGCTCCAGACTGGGTCCCACCTTGGAAGGGTCCACTGACATCAGAGGCTCTGCCAGGCTAGGCCTGACTACCTCTGGGGCAGTTTCTTCACAAGGGGTCAGGTCAGTTCCCTGAGGAGGCTGATCCTTTCCTAAAGTCTGGTGGGAGGGAGATTTCTCTTCCTCCTCAATGCTCTCTGTCTGAGTGGAGTGATCCATAGTTTCAGGCTTCACAACACTATTATCTGTCTGAGTTTGAGCTGTGGCCATCACAACTCTCCCAACCTTTTCAGGAGGGGGCTCAGTTTGGGTATGGGCTGTTACCATCACAGCCCTGCTAACCTTTTCTGGGAAGGAAGCTGTCTGAGATTGGGCTGTGACTGGCACAGCCCTCCTGACCTGTTCAGGGAGGACATCTTGGACTGGGGCTGTGGCTATCACTGCCCCACTAACCTTACCATGGAGGTTCACCATTTTAAAATGGGTTTCTTGCTCTACCTCAGCCCAGGCTGAGAGCTCTAAATCATTCCCCAGTAGGCAATCCACAGGCAAGTTTGGTGACACTGCCACTCTCTTGTGGCCAGTGACACCTCCCCAGCTGAGATTTACCACTGCCATGGGATGATTTCTCTGTACTCCATCAATATTGGTCACCTGGTATGTGGCACCAGGTAAAAGTTGCCTTGAGGGGACTAGACTCTCAGTCACCATGGTGATGCTAGCCCCTGTATCTCTATAGGCCTCAACTTTTATACCATTGATGAGGGGCTCCTGTCTGTACTTGCTCAAAGTTTTGGGACAAGTAGTGAAGTTGGCAAACCCCATGCCATTTTCACAGACAAGAGTATCTAAGTCAGGGGACCTGGTTAGGCCAGAGTCCCCAGGAACTCCCAAAGTAAATGCACCCAAATTCTTGGGGGCACTCCCACCACCTGGGGGATTACTACTAGTAGTAACAGGAGGTTTGGGAATGTTACTTGGGGGTATGTTCTCCTTATTGTTGTTCTTTGGGCAACTGCTGTCAGTTTTCAAATGACCCACCTGTTTGCAGGGATAACAATAAGGTTTCTTCTGGGCATTGGAAGGATTCTGGGACCCACCCCCCTCAGAGGATTTTTGGGGCCCTGATGTGGTTTGATCTGAAGATTTATTCCCACCCTTCTCTTGAGGCTTGGTTGATTCCTTTTTCTGGTCACCACCTTGGTTCTTAGGCCTAATCCTGGTTCTGACCCATTTGTCTGCCCTCTTACCCAATTCTTGTGGAGAGGTCAGATCAGAGTCTACCAGGTGCTGGTGTAATAACTGGTTCTGACAATTATTTAAGACTTGCTCTCTCATAATAAGATTATACAATCCTGTGAAGTCAGTAACCTTGCTACCCAGTAGCCAGCCTTCCAAAGCCTTAGTGGCACAATCAACAAAGTCAGCCCAATCCTGAGACTGAGTTTTCTGGGTATCCCTGAACAGCAACCTGTACTGCTCAGTGGTTAAGCCAAACCCATCAACCAGTGTATTTTTCAGGACTTGGTAATTATTAGCATCCTCAACTCTAGTAGTGAGGAGCTTATCTCTACCTTTGCCATCAAAGGAGAGCCACAGTATAGCTGCCCACTGACTTTGAGGAATGCCCTGCACAGTGCAGGCCCTCTCCAAAGCAGCCATCCATTTCTGGATGTCATCCCCTTGCTTAAAGGGGGGCACTATCTTTGTCAGGTGTTTAGTATCTAAACCCTTCTCTTTTTCTCTTGGGAGATTGCTGCCACCAGTGGGAACGGTCCCACTCATCTGCTGCTCTCTAGCAAAGGCAAGCTTTTCTTTGGCCAGGGCAAGTTCTTCCCTTTCAATCCTCAGATTAGCCTGCTTCATCCTTGCTTCATGCTCTCTTCTCTGAGGGGAAGTCAATCTCCTCTGGGGAGAAATCCTTCTCCTCTGAGAAGAGGCATTAGAGTGCAGAGATATACTGGAGTCCCTAGAAGGAGATCTACCTCTTCTAACTCCAAGGTTAGGCCTCATTAGGGTCAGTACTGGGGGTCCCCCAGATCCTTGCCCAAGTAGGTCTAAGTTGGCCCTAGTGAGTCTGCTGACTAACTCAGGACCCTTGTTTGCCTCACCCTCAGAGAGTTCCTCTAGATCCTCCTCCTCAACTGCATTTTCAGTGCCAAGGAGGTCTGGATCACCAAGGTGTCCCTCTAAGGCTGGCATATTCCCATCTCCCTAAGATGCTTTCCTAGCATCATATGTCTCTAAGAGACCTATCAGAAAGGGAATGGTGGGGTTAGACCCCTGTTTCAGTTTCCTGGAGGTACACACTTGTCTCATCTCCTGGAAACTGAGAGCTGCATATCTTGATTTGACCTGTGGAGGGTCAATAACCACAAGGGGAGTCTCAGTAGACTCTCCATGGGTAGACATGCTTTTCTAGTGAGGTGTAAGTGGTGCACTTACCTACACTATATGTTTACCTACTGATCCCTTGCTAGAGTTGTAGTTTAGGGTGTGCTAGGCCCTAGGAGCTACAACAGCTGGTTCAGTAGAACTCAGAGTATTCTAAGCTAAGTTATATGTACCTTAGTACTTATGTGATCTTTCAAATGATATTCTTAGGATATGTGTGGTAAAACAACAGCAAGCTCAAATCCCAACCGCTGCTCACCAATATGAGAAGTTGGCCTGATATGCAGTGCTCACTATTCTAGTGATCACTATGTATCAGTCCAAACAACCCTTATTGATGATTGGTTGTAAGTCAACCTTATAGACCAGCTATCCTAGTAGCATGGATACGAGCAGTCTAAGGCTAAGACTCTAGAGGGCATGCTAAGCCAGCTGTTTTACCATCACATTACCCCTTGAACACCAAGTGAAAGGACACCACACAAGTTGTTATCAAAAATAAAGTGTATTTATTTATAACTTTATGAGACAGGGAGCTAAGCACACAACAAAACTCTTAAAGAATTACTGAAAGTCGCACAATTTACACAAATGCCCGAGGGGCACGAAAAACCATATACACAAGAAGTGGAATGCAAAGTTACTAGCAGGTAAGTAATACTTTTCTAGACTGTAGAAACGCTAGGCCTACAATGCTGAACCCTTAGATTAGAAGCAGGAGGCCTAGGGACGCCGTGTGCAGGGTGGGAACTCTCACGCGTAATGCGGGAACAAGTCTATGGATACTAGCACTTTGCAAAGTTACTGTTCTCGGGCGAACCCGACTAGGTGGGTCGAAAACAAGGGTGGATCCGAACACTTAGGGTGTTGGACTATGCTGGAGCACCGGAGTACTCAGTTTACCTAGCCCAGGGGCTGCGGCTGCATAGGGTTCAAGTTGCGTCGGAAACCCTCGTTGAAGATCCAGGAGCCTGAAGAAAGAAGTTGCTGGCAGGCGGCCAGTGAAGGAGTTCGTGGTGATCCAAGCCTGGATCAGGGAAGAAGAAACCTGTAAGCAGAGGGGACCAAGTTCTGAATCACTAGCCAGTGATTTAGGTGGGCACCAGGATGGCACCGGACGAAGTCACCTCAGCCAGGTGAGTGGGCGCTGCTGGGCTCTGCAGTCTCTCGGACCAGGAGGCGTTGTCGGCGACCAGGATGGAGGTGCGAGCTGTCCCACGAAGGTCTCTGCTGTCGACGTCGCTGGACCCAGGATTGGGGCAACAAGTCTTGGCAAATGCAAGGCCCACGCGGTGGACCTAAAATGGCGTCTTGAGTGGACCAGGAGGGTCCAGGGTGCTTCTCTGAAGAAGGGAAGCAAGGGCCAGTCTGGAGCAACCAGACCAGCGGTGTTTGTCGTTAGAGTTCGTCGTCAGAGGGCCACTAGCCAACGGGCAAGTGACCTGGACAACGCGGTGAGCAGCAAAAAGCAGAAGGGCCCCACGCAGATCTCGTGGGTGCAGGGGAGCTGAACTTCGGTGCTGGAGCTGCTCAGGGTTGGGGCTTCTCTTACCCCAAAGCACTCAGTCGAGGGTCACTCGGTGGTCGTGCTGGACAAGCGTCGTGCAGTTCTGAAGATGGCCGGTGCCTCGAGGTCTCGTCGCACCCACGGATCACAGCTGGGCTGATGATGTAGGTTGAGGTCAGAGGTGCCAGGGAAGCCGGTTCTCGTCGTGCTGGAGCAGTCTTGATCCGGAGGAGAGACTAGCAACAAACCGCGATACTTGGTTGGTGCCTGCTGCTGCAGGGTGACTACTCCTTAGTCACAAGGGAGAAATCTTGGGAAGAGTCTTGAGTTCTTCGTGTAGAAGGTCGGTTCAGGATTCAAAGATTGATCTAATTTGGAAGGGGGCCAGTTCCTACCTTTATCCTGCAAAAAGGGGCTGGCACGCGACTAAGTCCTGCCCTATGGGTGGGACTAGGAGGGGGGTGGTTACACCCCTCTCCTTTGGCGGGCTTTCCCCAGATCAGGGGCTGGAGTGCCCCTGGAACTGGTTCCAGCCGGCCTATGCACAGTGAGCACCGGGGTGCCACTTGCAGTCACCTTCCTCTAAAGCCCTGCCTACCTAGGATACACAAAATCCTGTCTGGGACGGTGCTGGCACCGCCCCTGGCAGGAAACCCTTTGTCCTTGCCTCCTGGGCTGGGAGGACTCCCAGCAGCAGGAGGGCAGACTTGTGTCTCGGTGGCAGCATCCATCTTGTGGAGCTAAGGCTCTGTCTGACTTTAACCAGGGTTACAGGTTACATACATGTCGTGTCCCTCTAGAAGGGTGGAATGCTAACCCCGTCGCCAGAATTGGCGAGGGGTTAGTATTCCAATTCGTATGACACCTTACTCGACATGTTTTGATAAAGCGATACCAGAGTTGGCATTTAACCGCGAGGATTATAATGCACTTAAGAGTATATGGTATGCGATATCATGGAAACGGCTAAGGGATGGGTCCCGAAAGCCGCAGACAGGCCCAGCTCATGCCAGAGCACTATCTCATACGATTCCAAGCACTCTGCCTTCAGGATTGTCAAGGCCTGCCATGGGAGTGACTGATAGGAGATCTGTGTGCCCATTTAGGTTTAGATATAGGTATACTATATCTAAAGCAAAGGGTGATTACACCACCTTGCCCCAGCTGTCGTGCAGCCAGTTGTGTCAGATTTGGATGGCCAGCCAGGGGTGGCAAAATACATGCTGCAGCCCCTGGTAGGCCCTGGGTACACCTATGCCCTGGGTACCTAAGGTACACTATACAGGGACTGATAAGGTGACTCAGTATCCAATTAGATATGTACCTAAGGTACATGGAATCCATTTTACAGAGAGAGCAGTAGGCCTGGGGTCCTGAATAGCAGGGTCCCAGGTCAACTAAGTCAGAAAACCAGTAAAACACGAGGCAAAAAGTTGGGGGCAACCATAGTCAGGGATCTACCTTCCTACAGTAGGTGTCACCAATAGTGCTGCCTGTACTCTCCTGTAGTCGACCGGTCGTCGGGGAACTTGTAAGTAGATGTCTGTTCTGTTCCTAGTACCATCAATGTTCTCCTGGACATGTGGGTCACTGTACGCGGTGTTGTGGTGCGTGTCACCTCTTCTTCTGGTGGGTGTGTAGACTTGTCACACCTCTCCTCACCTTTCTGGATGTTGTTGTTCTTGATGGCGCCGTGCCACATGACTCCTTTCTTCTCCTCCTTCCTTCATGGCGTCGTGCCCTTCTTCTCCATTTTCCTTTTCGCGAAACGGTCTTGTCATCTCGCTGTCCTTGTCTTCCTGACCAGGCTTCTCCAGGCAGCGTGCACTCCGCCTGTTTCTCTCTGGTCTTGTCCTGGCTTTCGGACACTGTTTTCTTCTCTTCTGTGACTCGACCGGTCGTTGCGATCTTCTCTCGTGCTCCTAGTTCGTGTATGTGTTACGTCCGTCTCTTCGAGTCCTCTTCCGGACGCTCTCTTGGTCACTCAGTTCACGGACATCTTCTTCCTTCTGAGCAGACCTCCTGCCAGGTCTCTTCTTGCTGGCGATCATGTTGCTGGTCGGTTTCTCCTTTTCTTTCTATGCGATTGTCTAGCTTTGTCTTCCTCGTGACCAGACTGGGTGGTCACCCTTCTTTCTTCATTGACGATCTCCCTTGCGACTTCATTCTCCTTGTGACCAGACTATGTGGTCGGCTTTACCTTCTTGCGACCAGGCTGAGTGGCCGACTTTCTTCTCCTTGCGACCAGGCTGGGTGGCCGGCTTTCTTCTCCTTGCGACTAGGCTGGGTGGCGGGCTTTCTTCTCCTTACGACCAGGCTGGGTGGTCGGCTTTCTTCTCCTTGCGACCAGACTGGGTGGCCGTCTTTCTTCTCCTTGCGACCAGGCTGGGTGGCTGGCTTTCTTTCCTCTTCGTGAGTCTTCATGCTGTCCGTGACCCTTGGGATCGCCACTTGTTTCCGTTGCAGTGTTTTTTGCGTTGGCGCGCTTTTGTCTGCGCTCTTCGTATTCTTGGGGCGTTAACTGTGCCTGGTTGCTTCGCCCTCTCAGGTTGCGTAGTGATCTTGCGTCACTCTTTCATTGCACGTACTTGTACATCGAGTTCTTTCACTCCTGGTGCATTCCTGCGCAGTGCTGCACTGTCCTGATGTGTGTGTGTGTGTGGAGTACCTTCACTACTGGCGCGCTTCTGCGCCTTGTTTCACCATCCTCAGGGCTTGGTGGCGGCTTGGCGTGTTACCGCACAATTCCCTTGGCTTGCAGTGTGCTTGTTTGTCCCTTTTGCCTGCCTGTTATTCGATTCCTGGCCTGCTTTTGCTGCTCCCGGCCGGTTCTGCCTGGGGTTTGATCTCTCCTCTCTATCGTCGGAAAAGGGACCTTACCCACGGCTGCCCGGTAAGTTCATTTCCCATTCTGCTGGGGCTTTGTGAGGAAGGAAGCTCGTTCCTTTCGTGTTCCCCTTATGGTCTTCCTGTCTGATGCTAGGTGCTTTCTTTTGATGTGACGGAGGGGTGGTTCAGGACCCACGCTGCACAGCGGTGCTCCAGCTCCTCAAACTCACATGTGGAGCTGGGAGCTACCGGTCGTCGCTTCTTGTTACACGGGCCGCTCTCAGGCTTCCACCGAGGGCTGGGCTCCTGCAGGTTCTTCCTCATGCCCTCGGTAGCCACGTTCAGCCTCCTGCCGTGCAGGGTGGGGTCTCGGGGTGCTTCACGCCGCTGCCGGCCGTATTGGGATATTTCAGGCACTTTTCCTGTGTAGGGCCCGGCAGCTTCTCACACGCTGCGGGGCTTGCTTTCGGCTCTCTTCAGGGGAGCTGGGGGGGGCACATTGTAGGAGAGTGGGGTCTGAAATCCTATGGTCACCCCAGATTTTTGCTTTTTTGCTTCACTCTTTTACGACTTTCCCTGGCTGTGAGCCTGCCAATCAGACCCACAGCCTAGCTGTTCTCTCTCTAAATTGACAACCATGGGCATAGGTGTACCCAGGGCCTACCAGGGGCTGAAGCATGTATTATGCCACCCCTGGCTGGCCATCTAAAACTGACACAACTGGCTGCAAGACAGCTGGGGCAAGGTGGTGTAATCACCCTTTGCTATAGATATAGTATACCTATATCTGACCCTAAAATGGACACATATATTCCTATCATTCACTCCTATGGCAGGCCTTATCAACCCTGAAGGCAGAGTGCTTGGAATTATGTGACATGAGCTGGCATGAGCTGAGCCCATCTGCAGCTTGCGGAACCAAGTCCTAATAGCTGTTCCATGATAACGCTATACCATATACTCTTAAGTGCATTATCAACCTCGCGGTTAAATGCTAACTCTGGTATAACATTATCAAAACATGTCGAGTAAGGTGTCATACGAATTGGAATACTACCCCCTCGCCAATTCTGGCGACGGGGGTAGCATTTCACCCTTCTAGAGGGGCACGACATGTATGTAACTGAGAACCCCGGTTAAAGTTAACTCGAGCCTTGGCATCACAAAATGGATGCTGCCACCACATACACAAGTCTGACCTCCTGCTGCTGGGAGTCCTTCCATCAAGGGAGGCTTGGACAAAGGGTTTCCTGCCTTGGGAGGTGCTAGCACCACCCCAGACAGGATTTTGTGTATTGAGGTAGGGAGGCCTGAAAGGAATGAGACATGCCTGGGGCACACAAGGTGCCCTGTGCATACACCGGTTCAAACCAGTTGCTGGGGCACTCCAGCCCCAGCTCTGGCGCGAAAGCCGGACAAAGGATAGGAGGTGTAACCAGCCCCCTTCCTGGTCCCACCCAGGGAGGGACCTAGTCAGTAGTGCAGCCCCCTTTAGGAGAATAAAGGTAGGAGCTGGTCCCATTCCAAATTAGATTATCCTGAACAACTTTACAAGAAGAAACTCTGGACTTCGACGTTCTGCTCCACAGAAGACTGAAGAATCTCCCTTGTGGTCAAGGAGTGTCCACCCTGCAGCTGCAGGCACCATCAAGCGTCCAAGGGCTTCACTTTGTCGTCTTCCCTCAAGGATCCAGACTTCAGAGCCCGACAAGACCCGGATTCCCAGACTTCTCCGATCTCAACTCACATCTGCAGCAAAGCTGAGACCCGTGGGTGCGACGAGACGCGTGGGACCGGCCATCTTGAAAGAAACTGCACTTCGCTTCCAGCACGACTCCCGAGGTAAACTCGACCAAGTGCTTTGGGGATTGAGAAGCCCCAGCCCCGAGCAGCCCCTGCACGAAGATCAGCCCTCCAGCTTCCACGAGATCTGCGTGGGGCCCTTCTGCTTGTTTGCTGCTCGACTCGTTGTCTGGTCACTTGCCGGCTGGCTAGTGGCCTCCTAGATGACGAACCTTGAAATCTTCACTGCTGGTCTGGTTGCTCCAGACTGGCCCTTGCTCCCTTCCAAAAGAGGGGCACCCCGGACTCTCCTAGTCCGCACCAGACGCCTTTTCCACTCACCGCGTGGGTTGCCTTTGCCAAGGCCTGTTGACTCCAATTCCGGATCCGACACCGCCGACAGCGAGAGCCTGCGTGGGACAGCTCCTGCCTTTATCCTGGTCATTGAAGACACCTCCTGGTCCACGTGGCTTCAGAGTCAAGCGTCCACTCTTCACTTGATCGCGACGACGACATCTGGTTCCTTCCTGGTTCCACTCCAGTCACTTGCTAGTGACTGTGAACATTGTCCCCTCTGCTTTCAGGTCTTCAGCATCTCTGATCCACCCTTGGATCACACCTGACATCTTCCTCCTGGTCGCCTGCAGCATCTTTTCTTCCAGGCTCCATAGACTTCAACGCGAGAACCCGACACACTTTGACACCTATGCACCCGCAGCCCGTGGGTGAGGTAACGAGAGCATTTCGGTGCTCAAGGGTAGTTTAACTGTCCTAGTGTCCAGTTCCACAGTTGTTTTAGTCCTAACTAGTCAGGATTGTCCGTACTTACCTTTAACTTGAACTGTACTGTCCATAGACGTTGTTACGCATCTCGCGTGTGAGTTCACACTCTGCACACGCGTTCCGTGGGCCTCCTATTACTTACCTGGAGTTAGGGTAGCGTGGTCCCAACGATCCTACAGCCTCTGGACAGCTCCATTCCTTCTATCGATTTTCACATTCCACTTACTTAGTATATGGTTTGTCGTGCCCCTAGGGCACCATTGTAATTTCGTGCAACTTATCGTATTTTTCCTAAGAGATTGTCATGTGCTTAGCCCTCTGATCTCATAAAGGGTTCAGAGGCGTTTGTTATTAATAAATATACTGTTTATTTTTATAACAACCTGTGTGGTGTCCTTTCATCTGGTATTCAAGGGGTTATATTGTGGTAAAACAGCTGGCTTCACATGCCAAAAGAGTTTAGCCTAAGACTGCTTTGTCCATGCTACCATTAGGATAGCTGGTCTATAAGGTTGACTTACAACCAATCACCATAAGGGTTGTTTGGACTGATACAAGGTGATCACTAGAACTAGTGAGCATCATATATCAGGCCAACTTCTCACATTGGTGTGCAGCGGTTGGGATTTGAGCTTGCTGTTGTTTTTACCAAATATAATCTTGAAATATCATTTGAAAGATCACATAAGGTACTATATGTACATATAACAAGCTTAGAAATACTCTGAGTTCTACTGAACCAGCTGTTGTAGTAGAAAGGGCCTAGCACACCCTGACTACAACTCTTATCAGGGGATCAGTAGGAAAACCCATAGTGTAGGTAGGTGCATCACTTACACCTCACTAGAAAGTATGTCTACCCATGGAGAGTCTTCAGAGACTCCCCTAGTGGTTAGTGACCCTCCACAGGTCCTTTCCAGATATGCAGCTCTCAGTTTCCAGGAGATGAGACAATTGTGTACCTCCAGGAAATTGAAACAGGGTTCTAACCCTACCACTCCTTTTCTGTTAGGTCTCTTAGAGACATATGATGCCAGAAGGGCTGCTACTGCAGGCTCCTCTAATCCAGATGGGAGCATGCCCCCCTTAGAAGGTACACCTGGTGATCCAGACTCCAACCTCCCTGAAGCAGAGAATGACGATAGGGAAGAAGGGGATGTATCTGGGGATGAGGCAGAAAATGGGCAACCTTTAGTCAGCAGACTTACAAGGGCCAACTTAGACCTACATATGGAAGGAACTGGGGGACCCCCAGTGCTGACCCTTAGCAGGCCTAACTTTGGGGTTAGGAGAGATAGATCTCCTTCTAGGGACTCCAATAGATCTGTGCACTCTCATGCATCTGCTCAGAGGAGAATGACTTCCCCTCAGAGGAGAGAGCATGAAGCAAAGATGAAGGAAGTTAATCTGAGGATCCAAAGGGAAGAACTTGCCCTTGCCAAAGAGAAACTTGCCTTTGCTAGAGAGCAACAGTTGAGTGGGTTAGCACCCACTGGTGGCAGCAATATCCCTAAGGATAAAGACAGGAGTTTTGATAACAGACACCTGAGTAAAATAGTGCCCTCCTATACGACAGGAGATGATATCCACAAGTGGATAACTGCTTTGGAGAGAGCCTGCAAAGTACAGCAGGTACCCCAGAGTCAGTGAGCAGCTATATTGTGGCTCTCCTTTGAAGGTAAAGGTAGAGATAAGCTCCTCACTGCTAGAGATGAGGATGCTAATGATTACCAAGTCTTGAAAACTGCACTGATTGATGGGTTTGGCTAAACAACTGAATAGTACAGGTTGATGTTCAGGGACACCCAGAAAACTCACGCTCAAGATTGGACTGACTTTGTTGATTGTGCCACTAAGGCTTTGGAAGGCTGGTTACTGGGTAGGAAAGTTACTGATTACACAGGATTGTATAATCTAATTATGAGAGAGCAAATCTTAAATAATTGTCAGAACCAGTTGTTGCATCAGCACTTGATTGACTCAGATCTGACCTCTCCCCAAGAATTGGGAAAGAAGGCAGACAGATGGGTCAGGACAAGGGTCAAGCAGCAGAACCAGAACCAGGGTGGTGGCCAGAAGAAAGCAGACCAGAAGGGTAATAATGTGAATAAGCAAAATGACCAGAAGTCTTCAACAGGGCCCCAACAATCTAAGGAGGGTGGGTCCCAGAATTTCCAAAAGAAGAAGAATGATGGTCCTAAGAAACCATGGTGCCAATACTGTAAAAGTAAGACTCACTGGTTTAGTGAGTGCACCAAGAAAGGCCAAACTCCTACCACTACTGTCCCTAAGACACCTGCACCCCCTAGTACAGTTAGTAGTGGTAGTGTACCTCCCAAGGCTATAGTTGGGTTAACCCTGGGAACTGAGGTGGATTCTGACTTAGTCAGAACACCTACTCAGGCAGTTCTTGTTTGTACTGGGGACATGGATATGACCCCTACTGTAAGTCCTAGTACTCTGGGCAAATACAGGCAAACGCCTTTAATCAATGGAAAAATGGCTCAGGCCTACAGGGACACATGTGCCATTGTCACCATGGTGATTCAGAGAAGGGGGTGGTGATGAACAGAGTGCCTGAATTAAGCAGACCACTCTTACCCAGTCCAAAGATCAGGGCTTGATCCATCACCGTTTTTTAGCTCACTGCACCATCCCAGCTCAGAACTTGGCTATATGCAAATTAGTCTGTTCCTCTCCCAGTGCATGATGGGAACAGGGCAAACCAAACTACCAAGCCAATTCTTGTACTGGGAAGGAAACAAGCTTCCGGGGACCGGTTTCTGCCATTTCAGGCGTCGTCGGCCCGGCTTGCTTGAATCCTGATGGTGCAATGAGCAAGGGACTCACATCTGAGTATACCCTTCCACGCTTATGGTGGACAAAATGATTCAGAAAAGGGGGTGGTGATGAACAGAGTGCCTGAATTAAGCAGACCACTCTTACCCAGTCCAAAGATCAGGGCTTGATCCATCACCGTTTTTTAGCTCACTGCACCATCCCAGCTCAGAACTTGGCTATATGCAAATTAGTCTGTTCCTGTCCCAGTGCATGATGGGAACAGGGCAAACCAAACTACCAAGCCAATTCTTGTACTGGGAAGGAAACAAGCTTCCGGGGACCGGTTTCTGCCATTTCAGGCGTCGTCAGCCCGGCTTGCTTGAATCCTGATGGTGCAATGAGCAAGGGACTCACATCTGAGTATACCCTTCCATGCTTATGGTGGACAAAATGATTCAGAAAAGGGGGTGGTGATGAACAGAGTGCCTGAATTAAGCAGACCACTCTTACCCAGTCCAAAGATCAGGGCTTGATCCATCACCGTTTTTTAGCTCACTGCACCATCCCAGCTCAGAACTTGGCTATATGCAAATTAGTCTGTTCCTGTCCCAGTGCATGATGGGAACAGGGCAAACCAAACTACCAAGCCAATTCTTGTACTGGGAAGGAAACAAGCTTCCGGGGACCGGTTTCTGCCATTTCAGGCGTCGTCGGCCCGGCTTGCTTGAATCCTGATGGTGCAATGAGCAAGGGACTCACATCTGAGTATACCCTTCCACGCTTATGGTGGACAAAATGATTCAGAAAAGGGGGTGGTGATGAACAGAGTGCCTGAATTAAGCAGACCACTCTTACCCAGTCCAAAGATCAGGGCTTGATCCATCACCGTTTTTTAGCTCACTGCACCATCCCAGCTCAGAACTTGGCTATATGCAAATTAGTCTGTTCCTGTCCCAGTGCATGATGGGAACAGGGCAAACCAAACTACCAAGCCAATTCTTGTACTGGGAAGGAAACAAGCTTCCGGGGACCGGTTTCTGCCATTTCAGGCGTCGTCGGCTCGGCTCCCATGATGCACTGGGCCAGGGACAGACTAATTTGCATATAGCCAGGTTCTGAGCTGGGATGGGGCAGTGAGCTAAATAATGGTGATGGATCAACCCCTGATCTTTGGACTGGGTAAGAGTGGTCTGCTTAATTCAGACACTCTGTTCATCACCACCCCCTTTTCTGAATCGTTTTTGGCCACTATAGGTGTGGCAGTGTATACTCAGACATGAGTCCCTTGCTCACTACTCCATCAGGATTCAAGCAAGCCGGGCCGACGAGGCTGAAATGCCAGAAACCGGTCCCCGGTAGCTTGTATCCTTTCTGGTGAAGAATTGGCTTGGTAGTTTGGTCTGCCCTGTTCCCATTATGCACTGGGCCAGGGACAGACTAATTTGCATATAGCCAGGTTCTGAGCTGGGATGGGGCAGTGAGCTAAATAACAGTGATGGATCAAGCCCTGATCTTTGGACTGGGTAAGAGTGGTCTGCTTAATTCAGACACTCTGTTCATCACCACCCCCTTTTCTGAATCATTGTCACCATGGTGACACCAACATTTGTGGACCCTGACCAGATCATGCTAGGTTCAGATTACCTAGTGACCAATGCTAGCAATGTCACTACCAATCACAGTATGGCAGTTGTTAATTTCTCCTGGGGAGGGGTAACTGGCCTCAAAAGGATTGTAGTTAGTTCAGACCTCCCAGTAGATTGTCTTTTGGGCAATGATTTGGAATCCTCACTGTGGTCAGATGTGGAGTACAGGACTCATGTAGACATGCTAGGTCTCTCCTCACATGTCCTTGCTGTGACCAGGTCACAGGCCAAGAAATGCCCAGCTGAACAAGTGCTGGATCCTGGAAGAATGGACCAGACACTACCCAAGAGGAAGAGCAGTAGGGGTAAGGCTGAGCCTTCCCCCCTGCCTCAGGTTGAGGATCAGCCCTCCCAGGAGGCTGACCCAAAACCCCAGAAGGAACTGTCCTAGAAGAGCTTGAACCTGAACAGGTTGAGTTTCTTGGGACAGGGGGACCTTCCAGGGCAGACTTGAGGCAGGCCCAGTTAGACTGTTCCTCCCTTGAACCACTCAGACAGCAGGCTGCTGCTGAGGCTGCAGGGAATGCTACAGGTGCCCATAAGGTATATTGGGATGATGGACTCCTATACTCTGAGGCAAGAGACCCCAAACCTGGTGCTACCAGGAGGCTGGTCATCCCCTTGTCTCTTAGAGGTTTCCTTCTCACCTTAGCCCATGAGATTCCCCTTGCAGGTCACTTAGGCCAGAACAAGACTTGGGACAGGCTTGCCCCACACTTTCACTGGCCTCATATGTCTGAAGACACCGAAGAGTTTTGTCGCTCGTGTGTCACCTGTCAAGCCAGTGGCAAATCAGGTGGCACAACAAAGGCCCCCCTTATACCACTACCTGTGGTGGGGGCACCCTTTGAGAGAGTGGGGATAGACATTGTTGGACCAATGGACCCCCCAACAGCATCTGGGCACAGATTTATACTGGTGGTATTGGATCATGCCACCAGGTATCCAGAAGCTATTCCCCTTAGGACCACTACAGCTCCTGTTGTGGCCAGGGCCCTACTTGGAGTTTTCTCCAGAGTGGGGTTTCCTAAGGAGGTTGTCTCTGACAGAGGTGCAAACTTCATGTCAGGATACTTGACTGCAATGTGGAAGGAGTGTGGTGTAAATTACAAATTTACCACACCCTATCACCCACAGTGCAATGGGCTTGTTGAGAGATTCAACAAGACCCTAAAAGGGATGATAAAAGGGTTACCTGAAAAGCTTAGGCGAAGATGGGACATCCTTTTACCCTGCCTCCTGTTTGCTTACAGAGAGGTCCCACAGAAGGGGGCTGGCTACAGCCCTTTTGAGCTTCTGTTTGGGCATCCTGTAAGGGGACCCCTGTGTCTTGTGAAGGAAGGATGGGAGTTACCTCTCAAAAAGCCTAAGCTTGACATAGTGGACTATGTACTTGGTCTCCGCTCCAGGATGGCAGAGTACATGGAGAAGGCATCCAAAAACCTTGAGGCCAGCCAAGAACTCCAAAAAGCTTGGCATGACCAAAGGCTGTCCTAACTGTGTATCATGCAGGACAGAAGGTGTGGGTGTTGGAGCCAGTGGCCTCAGCAGCTCTCCAAGACAAATAGTCTGGACCCCATACCATCATTGAGCAAAAGGGAGAGGTCACCTACTTGGTGGACATGGGAACTCCCAGGAGCCCCCACAGGGTGCCTCATGTAAACAGGCTCAAAGCATTTGTCAACAGTTAGGACATGGGCCTGCTCATGGCCACAGATGAGGGGCAGGAGGAAGAGAGTGACCCTCTCCCAGACCTGCTCACTCAGAACCCTGATGATCGGTCAGTAGATGGTGTAGTCTTTTCTGACAGCCTCTCTGAGCATCAACAAGAGGATTGCAAACAGGTTCTTCAATCCTTAAGACAAATGTTCTACTGACACCCAGTCAGACAAACTGGTGCACCCATGAGGTGGACACTGGTGACAGTCTGCCTGTCAAGAGTAAAATCTACAGGCAACCTGACCACGTCAGGGACTGCATAAAGAAAGAAGTCCAAAAGATGTTGGAATTGGGAGTCATTGAACCCTCAGAGAGCCCTTGGGCTAGTCCTGTAGTTCTAGTGCCAAAACCTCACACCCAGGATGGTAAGAGAGAGATGAGGTTTTGTGTAGACTACAGGGGTCTCAATGCTGTCACTAAGACAGATGCCCATCCAGTACCTGGGGCAGATGAACCTATAGACAAGTTGGCTTCTGCAACTTTCTTAAGTACATTTTACCTAACAGCTGGTTATTGGCAGATCAGGTTAGCTGAGGATGCCAAGGCCAAAACAGCTTTTTCTACCCCAGGAGGTCATTACCAATGTGTGGTGATGCCCTTTGGTTTGAAAAATGCACCTGCCACTTTTCAAAGGTTGGTGAACCAAGTTCTCACTGGGTTGGATGACTTTTGTGCAGCATATCTAGATGATATTGCTGTCTTTAGCTCCACCTGGGAGGATCACCTGATCCACCTGAGGAAAGTTTTGGAGGCCCTGCAAAAGGCAGGCCTCACTATCAAGGCCACCAAGTGCAAGATAGGGCAGAGTCAGGTTGTGTACCTGGGCCACCTTGTGGGTGGAGGCCAGTTTCAACCCTTGGAGAGCAAGATACAGGCCATAAAGGACTGGGCTCCTCCAACCACCCAGACACAGGTCAGAGCTTTCTTGGGCCTGTCTGGTTACTATAGGAAGTTTGTCAAGAATTATGGGTCCATTGTGACACCACTTAATGACCTGACAAGCAAGAAAATGCCAAAGAAAGTTCAGTGGACAGTTAGCTGTCAGGAGGCATTTGATGACCTAATGTGTACTGCACCTATTCTCAAGAGTCCTGACTACTCCAAAACCTTCATTGTCCAAACAGATGCATCTGAGTTGGGTGTGGGAGCTGTTCTATCTCAACTGAATATTGATGGTCATGACCAGCCCATTGCTTTTATAAGCAGAAGGCTGACCCCTAGAAACAAACGTTGGTCAGCTATAGAGAGGGAGGCCTTTGCTGTGGTTTGGGCCCTGAAGAAGTTGAGGCCCTACTTGTTTGGAACTCACTTCAAGATTCAGACCGACCATAAGCCCCTCTTATGGCTAAATCAGATGAAGGGTGAAAACCCCAAACTTCTTAGGTGGTCCATTTCCCTACAGGGGATGGACTTTACAGTGGAGCACAGACCAGGGACTGACCATGGCAATGCAGATGGTCTCTCCAGGTATTTCCACTTAGAACAGGAAGACTCACCTGGTCAAGGTTAGTTTAATGTCCCTAAGTTTGGGGGGGGGTTATGTAGGAGAGTGGGGTCTGCAATCCTATGGTCACCCCAGATTTTTGCTCTTTTGCTTCACTGGTTTATGACTTTCCCTGGCTGTGGGCCTGCTAATCAGACCACCAGCCTTGCTGCTCTCTCTCTAAATTGACAACCATGTACTTTAGGTGCATTTACCAATTGGTACTGGGCCACCTTATCAGTCCCTGTACAGTGTACCTTAGGTATCCAGGGCATAGGTGTACCCAGGGCCTACCAGGGGCTGAAGCATGTATTATGCCACCCCTGGCTGGCCATCTAAAACTGACACAACTGGCTGCAAGACAGCTGGGGCAAGGTGGTGTAATCACCCTTTGCTATAGATATAGTATACCTATATCTAACCCTAAAATGGACACATATATTCCTATCAGTCACTCCTATGGCAGGCCTTATCAATCCTGAAGGCAGAGTGCTTGGAATTATGTGAGATGTTGCTCTGGCATGAGCTGAGCCCGTCTGCAGCTTGCGGAACCAAGTCCCTGTTCCATGATAACGCTATACCATATACTCTTAAGTGCATTATCAACCTCGCGGTTAAATGCTAACTCTGGTATAACATTATCAAAACATGTCGAGTAAGGAGTCATACGAATTGGAATACTACCCCCTCGCCAATTCTGGCAATGGGGGTAGCATTCCACCCTTCTAGGGGGCACGACATGTATGTAACTGAGAACCCCGGTTAAAGTTTACTCGAGCCTTGGCATCACAAAATGGATGCTGCCACCACAGACACAAGTCTTTTTTTTTTTTATAATTTTTATTGCAGATTTACAGGGATCCAGTAACGAACACTCAAGTACTCCAATCAAGAGTCACAAGTAGCGCATCTCACTATCAGCTGATGGATACACGGCCATTTAGCCCATATCCCGGAGGCAGGGTGGCGGGTTTCGGTATAGCGCTAATAGTGTAAACTTATATCCGTTGCTGAGCATTCAAGGAACAATCCGAGCATCTGCATTTTTCTTTTTTGCTGAACCCCCCCCCATTAACAATAAAACCCAATTTGTTTACCTCCATCAAATTGCATGTAAAACTTTGTAGCAGCCACACCCCCCCATCCACTCCCTCCCCGCCAGTCCATGTGAAGCCCTCCATCCCTCTAAATCACGAATCTCCGGTATGTCACAGTAGACAGTGGGTGTAGTTGTGTCTAACACCCTCTCAGTGTCAATGTCTCCTATGCCCCGGTAATGCATCCCACGGTCATCCAGGGAAGCCCTCCCTCAGAGCCCCCCATCCAACCCATGGTAGTGTCTCCACTTAGACCAAACTCTGCGAATTTTTTTGGGGCACCCCCTGGCCTTATAGGTTACCCTTTCGGCTGCCATATAGAGATGTAGCCCTCTTCTCCATTCCTCCATGTCTGGGGGTTCCGGCGCTCCCCAGTGTTTTGCGATGTCCCTTTTCGCAACTACCAGGGCTAAAACCAAAAATATAAGGAGGGGGCGTGTCAAATCTACGTCGTTGGTCATACCCAACAGTGCTAGCTTGGGATCTTGTGGGATTGAAGCCTCCAGGACCTCCTCTAATTCTTTGAACACCTGGGTCCAGTAGGTTTGTATTATAGTGCAGGACCATACCGTGTGGTAGAAATCTCCCACCCCTTGATGACATCTAAGGCAACTCGGGTCCTCCACCTTCCCCATTCTGCATAGCCGCTGTCTATCATAGTATGTTCTATGGAGTACATTCAACTGAATCAGTCGCAGTCGGGACTTGATTGCCACCTCCCGAGGATGCATCAGAACCGTCTCCCAATCTAAGTCCTCCATCACGCCTACCTCTGCCTCCCAGGTGGTCCTGAGCTTCGCCAGGTCCCCTAGTAGATGGTTAGTTATCGTTTTATATGTCAGTGAGACCGCTTTTCCGCTATCTGCTCTTGAAGGAGCCTCCCCTCCAGTGGTGCATACTCAGGGATATCTGTGAGTGCGATATTTTGGGCCCTCCAGGCATGTCGTAATTGTATGTATTTGAACCGTTGTGTGTCATGGAGCCCGAAGTTGGACTTAAGTACTTGGAAAGACTTGAGCTCTCCCTTGGCAATCTCCAATGGTAGAGATGCCAATGTCTTCCCACCTTCGGAAACCTCGCAGTTTTTGGAGTTCCGTCAACCACTGACAATGCCACAATGGAGTCTGACGTGTGGGCTTCCTGTCCCACCCCATGCGACGGTTGGCCTTCGTCCATACGGCGAGTGTTACTGCCGTAGCCGGGAGGAGGGAAGGCCTTCCAAAGGTTCCGTATAGATAGCATAGTATGTTTTTGGACGACATTTTCGCTCTTTCCAGAGCGTATGTCGGGTGGTCTGCCGGGGCATGGAGCCAGTCGTTTATTGGCGTCAGATGTTCTGCCCAATAGTAGGCCTCCAGGTTGGGGAGTGATATTCCACCACTGTATTGGTGCCGCTGTAGCGTGGATAGGGCCACCCTGGCATGCTTGCCTAGCCACAGGAAGGAGCGCAGATCCGCGTGGATCCTGTGGAAGACCAACGCCGGTATCGGATAGTATTCGTTTTGTAAAGCATAAAGGAATTTCAGCAATGTGACCATTTTATACATGGCCGCTCTGCCGAGGAGTGTCAATGGGAGCAGGCTCCATCGGTTCATATCTGCCACCGCGTTGCGTATGATCCCTTCAAGGTTTCTATCGAAGGAGAGGGACTCACTCACGGTGATAAATATCCCGAGATATTGGAAGCCTTCGGTGGTAGTCAGTAGGTTTTCCGGTAGACTCCCCCATCTGTTGCGGCCCCCAGGGTCATAAAGTACTGATTTGTGCCAGTTTATTTTGTGTCCAGCCATCCCTCCGTATCTTTCTATTTCTCGGAAGAGCTCTGGGATCGAGACTTCTGGTTCGGTTATGTACAGCAGGACAACGTCTGCGTATAGTGAGATTTTTTCTGGGATCGTGGCCGCGTCGCTACTCGTAAAGCCGTGAATGTCAACGTTTTGCCGGACCCTGGCAGCAAGTACCTCTATTGTGAGCGTGAACAGGAGGGGGGACAGGGGGCACCCCTGCCGCGTGCCTCTTTGAATCTGAAATTCACGCGATAGGGTCCCGTTTACCTGTACCCTGGCTCTCGGGGCAGTGTAAAGGAGTCGGACCCATTGAATGAAATTCGGCCCGAAACCGAACTTACCTAAAACTGCAAAGAGGAAAGGCCAGTGCATCGCATCGAGCGCCTTTTCGGCATCCAGGGAGAGGAACCAATGAGGGTCACTGCGGTCCCGCACTTCTTGTAGCCAGTTATGGGTTCTTCTAAGGTTTAATTTAGTGGCTCTATCCGGTAGGAAGCCTGATTGGTCTAGATGAACCAGACCTGTGATAACTGCTCCCAAACGGGCCGCCAATATGGTTGCTAGCAGTTTCACTTCCGTGTTCAGTAGGGAGATGGGTCGGTATGAGGCGCAGCTCTCTCTTGGCTTGCCCTCTTTGTAGACCGGGACAATCGTAGCCCTCGCTAGGTCGGGAGGTACCACAGACACAAGTCTGACCTCCTGCTGCTGGGAGTCCTTCCAGCAAGGGAGGCTTGGACAAAGGGTTTCCTGCCTTGGGAGGTGCTAGCACCACCCCAGACAGGATTTTGTGTATTGAGGTAGGGAGGCCTGAAAGGAATGAGACATGCCTGGGGCACACAAGGTGCCCTGTGCATATACCGGTTCAAACCAGTTGCTGGGGCACTCCAGCCCCAGCTCTGGCGCGAAAACCGGACAAAGGATAGGGGGTGTAACCAGCCCCCTTCCTGGTCCCACCCAGGGGAGGGACCTAGTCAGTAGTGCAGCCCCCTTTAGGAGAATAAAGGTAGGAGCTGGTCCCATTCCAAATTAGATTATCCTGAACAACTTTACAAGAAGAAACTCTGGACTTCGACGTTCTGCTCCACAGAAGACTGAAGAATCTCCCTTGTGGACAAGGAGTGTCCACCCTGCAACTGCAGGCACCATCAAGCGTCCAGCGGCTTCACTTTGTCGTCTTCCCTCAAGGATCCAGACTTCAGAGCCCGACGAGACCCGGATTCGCAGACTTCTCCGACCTCAACTCACATCTGCAGCAAAGCTGAGACCCGTGGGTGCGACGAGACACGTGGGACTGGCCATCTTGAAAGAAACTGCACTTCGCTTCCAGCATGACTCCCGAGGTAAACTCGACCAAGTGCTTTGGCGATTGAGAAGCCCCAGCCCCGAGCAGCCCCTGCACCGAAGATCAGCCCTCCAGCTTCCACGAGATCTGCGTGGGGCCCTTCTGCTTGTTTGCTGCTCGACGCGTTGTCTGGTCACTTGCCGGCTGGCTAGTGGCCTCCTAGACGAGGAACCTTGAAATCTTTACTGCTGGTCTGGTTGCTCCAGACTGGCCCTTGCTCCCTTCCAAAAGAGGGGCACCCCGGACTCTCCTAGTCCGCACCAGACGCCTTTTCCACTCACCGCGTGGGTTGCCTTTGCCAAGGCCTGTTGACTCCAATTCCGGATCCGACACCGCCGACAGCGAGAGCCTGCATGGGACAGCTCGTGCCTCCATCCTGGTCGTCAAAGACTGCAGAGTCAAGCGTCCACTCTTCACTTGATCGCGACGACGACATCTGGTTCCTTCCTGGTTCCACTCCAGTCACTGGCTAGTGACTGTGAACATTGTCCCCTCTGCTTTCAGGTCTTCAGCATCTCTGATCCACCCTTGGATCACACCGGACATCTTCCTCCTGGTCGCCTGCAGCATCTTTTCTTCCAGGCTCCAAAGACTTCAACGCGAGAACCCGACACACTTTGACACCTATGCACCGCAGCCCGTGGGTGAGGTAACGAGAGCATTTCGGTGCTCAAGGGTAGTTTAACTGTCCTAGTGTCCAGTTCCACAGTCGTTTTAGTCCTAACTAGTCAGGATTGTCCATACTTACCTTTAACTTGATCTGTACTGTCCATAGACGTTGTTACGCATCTCGCGTGTGAGTTCACACTCTGCACACGCGTTCCGTGGACCTCCTATTACTTACTTAGAGTTAGGGTCGCGTGGTCCCAACGATCCTACAGCCTCTGGACAGCTCCAATCCTTCTATCGACTTTCACATTCCACTTACTTAGTATATGGTTTGTCGTGCCCCTAGGGCACCATTGTAATTTCGTGCAACTTATCGTATTTTTCCTAAGAGATTGTCATGTGCTTAGCTCTCTGATCTCATAAAGAGTTCAGAGGTGTTTGTTATTAATAAATATACTGTTTATTTTTATAACAACCTATGTGGTGTCCTTTCATCTGGTATTCAAGGGGTTATATTGTGGTAAAACAGCTGGCTTCACATGCCAAAAGAGTTTAGCCTAAGACCGCTTTGTCCATGCTACCATTAGGATAGCTGGTCTAGAAAGTTGACTTACAACCATTCACCATAAGGGTTGTTTGGACTGATACAAGGTGATCACTAGAACTAGTGAGCATCATATATCAGGCCAACTTCTCACACACATCACTCCGCCACCGGCGCTGTCTGTATGCCGTCGCTCCCAGTCATTGCGGCCGCCTGGGGGCATTTCGTGTCCCTCGCACTTCTCTTCTGCTGCATCTCCTCATCACGCCGCTGCTGGCCACTTGCTGTCTTTGACTCACTCTCCCTCTCCCCCTCTCCGCAGCAGCTTCTTCATTCACGCGCTGCCCGGGGCGGGGGGGGAGGATTAACGCGCCGCCGCTTCTCGCTACATGCCGCTTCTCTACCTGCGAGGTGGGCACTCACACTCGTTGCCATCGGCCTCTCCTGCCACACGGGTGGGCTCCGCTGCAGTTCCTGCAAGCCCTGCGGGGCGTCGACAGACGGGGACACACTGCCGCGGGGTGGGCACTCGCTGTGCTCCTCTCTGTCCCCAGCAGGCTTCGACCAGTCTCGGTCGGCTCATCAGGTGCGGTGTGGGCTCCCGGTCACCTCGGGTCACGCTGGCAAGCTGCGGGTGGGCTCCGCTGGCCGTGCTCCACTTGGGGCCGCTGCACAGGCTCACCTCTGGCATGCGGGCCTCATTTCTCCCCGTGGGTGGGCTCCGCGTTGGTCCCCTCTCGGTGGGGCTCAGTTGCGGCCGTCGTGGGTGGGCTCCGGTCAGTCCGCTCTTTGTCCGGCAGGCTTGTGAGGTGCGGGGTGGGCCCCCGGTCACAGTCTCATTACCGTCCAGGCCCGGGGCTCGTCCCACGCCCCGCGGGCCTCTCGCTGCGGCCGGCGCCGATCATGCAGGGGAGGTGGGTGCGCGACGCCGCCCTGCAGCTCACTCCCCTTTTTCCCCACAATGTTTTTCAGCTATGGCACGCTGGGCACAGCGCCGACCTCGTTGCCAATGTATTGTTGGGCGCTAGGCCCGCATTATGTTAATGAAGGGAGACGCAGACACACGGATAGTTGGCTAGTAAATGGGCCCAGAGCACGTGCGCTCCGCCCCCTTTATTGACTGGGTCACCTGACTCGTGACACAATGGTGGGTGGGTGTACAGTGTAGGGTTACATAGTAAAACAACTAGAATGTGTCCAGCAGGACACTACAGGCACATTCCCCGCGCTTTTGCACTACTAAACAATACAGCTGGACTCCACCCGGGAACCATCCTGGTCCTGCAGAGCCCAATTCAGGTGAATATGCGGGTGAGCCTTTTGTTACAAGTAAGTCTAACCACCCAGAGCCAGACGTATGCACTGGTTGGGTACTGTTGGATTTCGTGACCTTTCTTCTCCCTTATCTACAGAAGTAAGCCTCATACGGCAATCCTCTATTTCCAACTAAACAGATAGTGAAGTAAGGGTTCTTCCCACCTGGGACCAGATTACATTGTGTTTCTGTAAACAAACGTAAATATACCTTTTTGCATACTTTACCATAATAGGATTTATTCAACTCACGGGTTCATAAGATTATTTGCGGGCCACGCTTTTCACAGAATGTAATGATAGAGCTAATCCACGTACGGCGCTTCGTCATTTAACAACACACGAAATCCTAATTCGCCAATACTAGGCCAGTTATCATTGGGCCTTCAAGCGTTTTTTAAGCGCCGCAGGAATCATGTATTCAACCACGATGAAAGTGCCTTGTCTAGCCCTGTCACAAGCATGTTTTTCCTCACATACAAATGTTTATGGCATGCATGACTAGTGAATGACTGGTTCAACACGTCTGAATGACACTGCGTGTTTCTTTTTTAAAAAAAATCACCATCATAAAGCAAATGAATGATTATTTCATATGCCTAAAATTTATATGTTACGTGTTGTATTGTCTTGTCTTGTAAAAATTTCCTTTACAGGTATTTTTCAGGAGTGGACGCGAATTACAGTCAGTCCACACAGCATAAGCTAGCACACCTTAGCGCGTGGGTTAAAAAATGCATATACATGTGGCGTAAATATTTTTTGCCACTCACTTTTCACTTTTTCATCTACACCACCATTTTAATTCACTGTGAGAAAGGTCCTGAAGAGAGCCCCACAATTGTTTTATGTGGGCTGAACCTAGCTGATAAGTGAGACACAAATAACCGTCTCTTCTAGTTATCCAATCCTTTTTATTATACCCTGGGCCACTGGGAATAAAGTAATCATCAGGTAGAGACCCAGGGGTATTTTTAACACACCACTTCATCAAACTCTCACCCAAAAAAACCCAGCTCCACTGTAATCAGGTGTCGCAGCATCGCTGAGTAGCATTCGGCTACTCAGCTGGGACACCCATGATGAAGCATGTCACCAACTAGGTTGGTGTGTGGGGGTTCTTCCAACAAACCCTTGCGGTGCGGGCACTGCAGTGTCGGACAAACTGTTAGACTGGTCTGTCTTAGTTGTTTTTCCAGTACTTCCCATCAATGGCCAAAACTCACTTCACTGCCTACCTGAGAGTCAGTGAGCGCATCAGTGTGCAAACAGATGCCAGTCTAGAAAGGAGCTTACACATGACACCGCACCACAGGTATTTTCTCTTCGCATTTCCCCTTACTTACTGTGTGAGGTACCTCTGGAGACAGCCAGGAATGTCAGGGATTCTCAGTGAATTCATATAGTTGGCTGAAGCTTGTCAGCTGCTTGCAATGGGTGCAGAATGTCATTTTCATCACTATATATCTGAAGTTGGCTTATCACTGCCAGTTCCAGCAGCTTACCTTTATATGGTTAATTGTTACTGGGCAATAATTTACTTAATTCTGTGGGACAGCTAGAGGTTTGTTTAGTAAGGGAGTGATTCTGACCCTCTTTAACTTACTTAGGACTACACCTACCCTTAGAGAATTATTATTTCTATTATTTAAGTAAAACCATAAATGTAGTTACTGTACACATTGCTGTTTTTTAAATGCAGGGAATGAATGTAATCAGGGGTCAGGATTGTATGGTGTTCTTGCAGAGCATTTAAGTGACACTCCTGAACAACTCCCTCACTTCCGGCCTAGTCCCTAGCACTTTCAAGACAGCCGAGGTAGTACCTATCTTAAAAAAACCGACAGCTGATCCCACGATCATGAGCAACTTCCGCCCCGTCTCCCTCCTCCCTTACCTCGGTAAGGTGCTCGAGACCCATGTCACTAACATCCTGAGCTCGTTTGTTGAGCAGTCTCATTTTCTTGACTCCCAACAGGCCAGGTTCAGACCCGCCCACTCTGCAGAGATGGTCATACTCTCTGTCATGGAAGAACTGCGCAGGGGAGCTGACTCCAACACCAGTCAGGCTCTGGTGCTCCTGGACCCGTCGGCAGCCTTTGACACGGTCGACCACGTCATCTTAGTCGACCGTGTCAGGCAGGCTGGGATAGGGGGTACTGCCGTTGACTGGGTCCGTTCGTTCCTTACCAGCCGCCAACAAGCGGTCCCGCTATCCCAGTTCTCTGCGGATAGGGTTGGGTTGACTTGCGGCGTGCCACAGGGATCTGCTTTGTCCCCACTCCTTTTCAACCTATACTTCACCCCTCTGATCAGTTCACTCCGACATAAAAATGTCTCCGCATTTAATTACGCGGACGACATCCAGTTAGTCTTTAACATCGACTCCTCGGACCAGTCAGTCTCCGACTTCCAAGCCACCCTCTGCCACATCAGCAACTGGATGGGGGCAAATCACCTGAAACTTAACCCCGAAAAGACCAAATTGGTTCTTGTCGGAGGTCCTTCCAATCCTTGGAACTCCAACTTCTGGCCCGCTAGCTTGGGCCTTCCCCCCCGCCCAACTGACTCGGCCAAAAGTCTGGGGGTCATTATCAGTAAAGACTTTTCGATGAAACCCCAGATAAATGCTACGGTCTCTTCTTTCTTCTTCCAACTACGCAAAATTCAGAAAATCGCGCGTTTTCTCACTACCGAAGCCCTCACCTTGGCCCTTTTGGCGTTAGTCATCTCCAGAATTGACTACGCCAACTCCCTGTACGTAGGCATCCCCGACTACCAACTTAAACGCTTGCAGATTTTTCAGAACCAGGCGGCCCGCCTCATCTTTCACCAACTGAGGCACCACCACATCAGCCCTCTGCTAAAATCCCTGCATTGGCTTCCTGTCTCTGAACGCTGCAAATTTAAGTTGGGTTGCCTTGTCTTTAAATCTCTAGCCGGCCTAGGCCCTACGTTCATCTCCTCTCTCATCCACCCGTATGTCCCTTTCCGCAACCTGCGCTCGGCTCACTTGGCTCTTCTTAAAGTCCCCAGAGTCAAGCGTAAGAAATGGGGCGGCCTAAGATTCTCGTTTCTAGCTCCATCTTTCTGGAACGCCCTTCCCCTGGACATAAGGTCGGCCTCGCTCTACACCCACTTTAGATCCCTCCTCAAGACTCACCTTTTTCGCTCTGCGTACAATTAAAATCCCAATACCCCCCTCTTTTCAGGTCCCTCTTACCCCTTCTCGTCCCCACCCTGCTCCTGTCCTTTTATTTTCCCTCTCACTGTCCAGTTAGGTGGCCTCTGTCCTTTTGCCTTAGCGCCAAGAAACTGTACAGTGTATGCTGCGCTTTACAAATGCCTTTCACATCACATCACATGACATCACATCACAAGTAAGTAAAGTATCCTCCCCAATGGAAGGTTGATGGAGGACACAGCTCTATTTCCTCTCAATGTGGCCTATATTTGTTTATATTGTATTAGTTCTAACAAATGCTAAAAAGCATTGATCAGAAGGTACTAACCTTGTGCGCTGGATTTAACGGGAGTGATGCACTCTTCCATCTCAATCAGTAAACACATACAAAGTGATCTGAGGCCAGAGGTAGAAACAGGGAAGGGGAATGGGATAAGAGTGAAACCAAATACAGACTTGTCACTGCTGGTCACTGATGTTTGTAGGATGTAGTGGATTTCTAAATGCAAAGAGATATCTTTAGTAACTTGACATAAAAATTCTTCTTCTAATTGTAATAGTGAATGGATATACCTCTGAGATATCTGTGTAGCAAACCTCCTGCCCTTCCATGTGAAACTTGTAATTCTTAACACTAAACATACGAAACATGAACATCTTAAATTTATGTTGACCAGCACTTATCTCTATGACACTACACACCCTCAATGGAAAATGAGTTATAGTTCCACTTAACTCTTGTATCACTGAAACATAATTAGCAAACATTAATTCCCTGCATTTCCTATGTTAGCAATTCTTATACGCATGACTAGAATTATAATACTCTTCCCTTTAACATAGATGCATAGCATGAACAACATAGTCATTAATTTACTGATGCTGGAGTGAGAAGAATTGGAGCTATCTAAATCTTTAGTCAGGGTGCATTATCTGTTAAAAACAACCATTCTTATCGAACCCTACTTGGTTATGGTGAATACGACTTTTCATCGTTGGCTCCTAATAAGGCTCCACTTCAATTTGATCCATTTCTTATTGGGGGATTTTCCGGGCTGGTGTAAACCTGAAGACGCAGAACCCTGTCAGTGAGATCACTTCTCAACCCAAGATACTTTACATTTCATGATGTTTTGTCATTTTTATTCTAATATTCGAATTACATTTTTGGTACCTATCTTGAGAGCAAGGGGTTTCTCACAGGTCAGACCTGCATTAGTTTTTTTTTACAGACTTTGTGTAACCCAGGAGATATTTTTAACATTGCATCTTTCCTTGCTGCTGCTGTAAGGCTAAAAAAAAAAATAGAAACCAGATCATGAATCTTGCCTAAACATGATTATCAAGCCAGAATGATTTTTTTTAAACTGTGAATATTTTAGCTTGGATGTTTTTATCTGTATAGTGTGTTTTCTATATATTGTTTCTAAAAGTTTGTAATATTGTCTGTGTTTAATGTTTTTTGTACTTTTATGATTTTCACTAATCGAATAAAGGTAATTGACTGACTGACTGACTGAACATACTCATGCCTTTCTGTTCAATCACAGGCTAAACGTCAAGTGTTATGCGACGATGCTACAGTCTCTAGAAAAGGTTTTATTTAATGTGCAAATAATTCAAAGTTCATTCCCGTCACACAATTCAACTTTGAGAAATACTTCTGTATATTACCAGTGTCCTACAAACACCTCCAAATGAAGCAACTTTCCAGAGAAAATCTTAGATCCGTGTAGCAAAGCCTTGGCTGCAGGAATTGCAATTAACTAATAAAAACTCATGGGCTATGAGGAAACTTGCAATAGGATAACCAAGACAGCTGCTGCATCTCCAAATTATGTGAACATTCTCGACCAGCTGCAAATTGGAGCTCATCATTGGGGCGCAGTTGTGTAGGACAGTTTCTATGCACTGAATGTCCCTCTTGAGTCGTCACCAACACTCTGCAAAGACTGCAGGCTTTCCTTCCCTGAGAAGGAGGCAGTGCGAGCAGGTGTGGGGTATCCCTTGCATGTGTTCACTCAATCTGTAGTGGTAAGCTATACCCCCAGCTCTGCTTCCGACAGCATCACAGAGATCTCTGGTGGGAGCCTGGCTGGTGCGGGCATACGTCTAAGCAAAGCTGAACAACTACTGAGTGTTACCTAAGTCACACTCCCCTTTGCAAAATAATTCTGAAGTGAAACAATACCACCTGTATTCTTGAGAGCGACACCACCGTCTCTGATGGCACTGAACTCACACTTGGGTCAGTATGTATGTTAACGTGTAAATGTTAGAGTCAGCGCCCCCCCCCCTTCAGGCTGATCCACAAGGCAAAAGAACACTGAGATTAAATTTAAAAAAATAACAATGTTTGAAGGATAAACTTGCAGTGCTTCAGCATCATGATAACAGTCTGCTTAGGCATAATACTATGTGGTTACTATATAAACATGGCGTTTTTGTTTCAGAGGAGCTTCCCTGGCCTAACCCAAAAAATACTCCCATTCAAAGATAACTGCCAGGACACGTGCAGCAGTGTCAAAACAAGTAGAGCTAAAATTCAACCTACCCTCATTTATCTCCAACTCATTTTCCATTTGTTTGTCAATACTTTTATCGTTGTTTATTATTAAAGGTGAAACTCATCTCATTATCTTCATCTTCCATCTTTGTCTGGGCTTCTCATGAGGTCATTATAACAAGTTTCCCTCAGATTGTGTTGCTTCATGTCCTTTATCTGTGCCTGCACCCCTCCTGAGTTAAAGTAAAATGACACATTTTATCAAATGACTGTTTCTTTATCCATGTCTCTGTCCCGGCTGCAGTAATCATGAAAGTATACACTGATATTGTATGCAATGTCTATATTTAAAAGAGTAGCCAGGGCAGAAGAACTAATCATGATTATAGAATTTGCACTTATTACCTTTCAGACTCTGAAATGAATGTGGTAATATGAATAATTACTAGATTCGTGTATTTGTGATTGCTCGCCACATTTGATCATTTGTTGAATAACAGAATTACACTGTTGTTCTATTGTGGCATAATATGAGTCCTGCCGGGGGCGTGGTTTCGGCGCTGACTGGGATGGCTGCGTGAGCGAGTTGCTCCGCGCCGAGTCCCGTCTTTATCCTGCGATAATTGGCCCCGCACTGCCTGGCGGCTGACACCGAGCTTCTATAGGGTCGCTGACCCAGCGGGGAGCATCTGATCCTCATCGGGACCCTGGGCGCTGAATGCGGACGGACCTGGCGTCCCGATCGGCGCGGCCGCAAGACAAAGGGAAGATGGCGGAGCCACAAGGACGGGAGCTCTGAGAACGGAGCGGTGTAGGGCGCTGGACCGGCCGAGGAGCCTGGGGGGAGGCCCGGGAGAGCGGGACCGGAGTAGCGGAAGAGGTGGACGGCGGTAAAGGTCTGGTGCGAGCGGCGCCCCTCCCCCACCTGCTTCCCCGAACGGCAGGAGAGCGAGCCCTTCACTCGCGCTGCACCGGTGGCGGCGCGGCTGGCATGTGAGGCCGACCCACACTTGGGAGCATTGCGGCGGGGCCGCTGGGACACAGCTGAGTGAGGCTAGTTGGCCAAGTGCTGAGGGGGCGGCCACCCGGGGCGATTGGACGCCCAGTTGGAGGCAAGAGGGCGCCAGGCCAGTGGAGAGGCGTATGGACCCCGCCGTGCGCTGAGACATGCGGTAGACGGTGTCACAGGGGGCGGCGAGCTCAATCTACCCAGTGGGGCGGACCCTTGACTGTCTCGCTTTTGAGGAGGGCTTGCACCCCGAGCCTTTGCAGACTTTGGTGGAGCACTGCGTGTGTCGTTGGGGCTGCACGGAGTGTGTTTTGGTGGATGGCGACAGAGTGCTGGGGGGGGACGGCCAGCGCCATCTGAGGATCGAGGAGCTGTGCACCTTGGGGCCTGCCATTGGCCGATACCGGGTGGCCCGAGGGACGGAAAGGGCAGGAGGACTGCCGCCGCCGGCCGTCGTTGGAGGGGGCTGCTCGGGTGGCGCGTTCACCACTGTCAAGATGGCCGCGATGGGGGCTGGCCTCGCCGCGCCTCCTGAGCGGGGGGACGAGAAGTCTGAGGCCGCGGTTGGCGATTTCCCAACGGAGCCCTCGCCGCAGGAGTTGAGGCTGAACCTCCGTCTTGATGCAATACTGGCCGCGATCACTACCACCAAGGATGAGCTGCACCAGGATATTGCGCAGGTGGCGACGGGGCTTGGCCTGCTGAGAGCAGACCACGCCAAGCTCTCTGACCGAGTGAAGTCCAATGAACAGCTGCTCCAGGAGCTGAAACCGGCGGTGGTTACAGCGGAGCATAAACTTGACGACGTTCTCCATCGACTGGCGATTCTGGAGCGTCGAGCAGAAGACGCGGAAGGACGCAACCGGCGGAACAACGTGAGGGTGGTTGGGCTTCCAGAGAAAATTGAGAAGGGTGATGCGGTGACCTACTTGGAGGACTGGTTCCGGACAGTGGTAGCGCCGGAGGGCCTATCCCCCTTCTTCTCCCTGGAAAGAGTGCACAGGGTGCCCGCAAAGCCTCCCCTGGAGGGCCGACCGCCCCGACCGATGGTGGTTAGACTGCTGCACTATAAAGATCGAGATCTGCTGATCCAAAGGGCGAGAGACCATGGGCCCTTCCAGGTGGACAACAGCAAGGTGACGATATTTCCGGATTATACGCAGGAGGTGCAGCGGTGCAGGGCTTCTTTTCTGTCGGTGAAGAAAGAGCTGAGAGAAGAAGGGATCCAATACTCCTTGCTTTTCCCGGCCAGGCTGCGGGTCATCCTTGACGACAGAACTCACTTTTTCCAAACGCCTGATGAGGCATGGTCCTGGCTGGAACTGTACCGGGCACAGGCCCGCCAGGGATCGGCAAAAACCAGCCAAGATAAGGAAATCGCAACGCATCCGCTCCCGGAATAGGCGCCAAAGGGCTGCACAGGAGGCGCGAATGCTGGCCGACAGGCAGAGTGCGCTGGAGGCCACGGCGAGCATCACGGGATCGCAGCGGGATGACGCTTCTAGAGGCTCGGCTTCGGAAGGAGAAGGAGAGAAGACCGGAGACGATGACTCGGAGGTGGGGGGGGGGTGCCGGGTCCGGAGGTCACCCCACAGACTGCTGATAACATGTTTAATGAGTGAAGCTCGGGGCCGATGAACAATCTTGGGATGCCTATAGGGGCGGACACTCCTGACTTCTATTGGACTGCCATGTATGGGGCTGCACTAGCAGTATGGGGCTACGGGTGCGGGGTGATAGCTCTGCTGTCCTGGTTTGGGGCTCCATAGCCTTCTTCAGACCCTTAAGGTCTTCTGTGGTGTCGACCACAGGTTAGCGTGATGTGTTGGGTGTTTAAGGTTTGGAACGGGGCTGAAGCTGGGTTATTAGGCCCTGTCCTGGGGAGGGGGTTGATGAGTGTTAGGGGTCTTGTTTTTTGGGGATTGTTCAGTTGCTGCAATGCAGGTAACATTGATTGTTTGAAGGGGTTGTACAATTGCTGTGATGCGGGTCACAGTTATTGGCGTGCGCCACTGTTGGGATTGATGCTCTATGGGGACGTTACCTAACTTGAAATGTGTCACATGGAATGTCCGGGGTATTCGAACTATGGTTAAGCGCCACAAGGTACTTGCCTACTTGGTGAGGCGGGGTATTCAGATAGCGATGCTTCAGGAGACTCACTTGACACAGCAGGAATGTGGGGCGTTACAGAGGAGGTGGCGGGGTCAGGTGTTTGGCACGACTTACTCAGCATTTGCCAGAGGGGTGTAAAAAATGGATCAGAGCGGGCACGCCATTCCAGGTCACGAGTCAGAGAATAGATCCGGAGGGTCGTTATGTGGTGGTGGAAGGACGGCTGTGTGGTCGGGAAGTGGTGCTGTGTAACATTTATGCCCCCAACGCTGATCAAGCGCATTTCTTTGAGGGTTTGTCGCGCTCATTGGCGTATTATTTGGCGGGCCCTATATTGTTGGCGGGGGATTTTAACTCCATTTCAGATGTGCTGTTGGATAGGTCACACCCACCTTTGGTGGACTCCCCAGTGCGCAGACTTGCGACCCATAGGCGGGACTGGCAAGAGAGGTGGGGATTGGTGGATGTATGGAGGGCGCAGCACCCCGAAACTCGAGATTACTCCTACTTCTCAGCACTGCATGATCTGCATGTTAGACTGGATTCGGTGCTGTGCTGCGAGTCTCTGGCGAATGTGGTGATTCACTCTGAGTATTTGTCTAGGACCATTTCGGACCATAACCCACTGCTGATTTCTGTGCAATGGCAGAGGGCGAGATCGGCAGTCCCTACGTGGAGACTTCGTCCGGAGACGCTGGATGACCCGGCGTTCTGTGACACGGTCCGACAGGGCATAGACGACTACTTCACGGTCAATGCTGGGTCGACGGCGACTAGAGCGAATGAGTGGGATGCGATGAAAGTGGTGGTGAGGGGGGTATGTATGGGACGGTTTCTGACTGTGAGAGGAACGGTGCTGAATGACCTCGCGAAGGCGGAAGAAGTGCTGAGAGGGGTGGAACAGCAGCGACCCGAGAAGCCGGAGCTGCAAGACAGCTTGTTACGTGCTAAGGAGGCGGTAGCAACTGAGACGGAGAGATTGCGGTGCTATGATTATAAGTTGTATGCGGTGAAAGTGCATAAGGAGCGAGATAAAGTGGGCACGCTCCTGGCGAAGTTGGCTGATCCGAACCCTAGAGGATGTCCGGTCATGAGTGTGAGACTGGAGGATGGGGAGGTGGTGTATTCACAGTCAGCGGTCCTGGGGCGCTTTCAGTCCTACTACACGGGTCTGTACGCCAGCCACCTCGAAGTGGAGGCCACGGACATTGGTAATTACTTAGATCAGATCTTCTTGCCGGTCTTGGATGAGGAGGAAGCCCGGGATCTGGGGGGCCCCGTCACCCTAGCGGAAATAAGAGGGGCGATTGGTCATATGGCGCGGAACAAAACCCCTGGGGTGGATGGATTGCCGATCGAGTTCTACGCCAAATTTATGGAAGTGTTGGCGCCCAGACTGCAGGTTGTGTATGCGGAGGCGAAACAATTGGGGCGGTTGCCTGACTCTATGACGGAGGCGCTGGTTGTGCCCCTGCTGAAGCCGGGCAGGGATGCTTTAGATGTCTCTTCTTTTCGTCCGTTGTCTATGCTAACTGTAGATTACAGTTTTTTTAGCCGAATCCTAGCCACCAGGCTCCTGCCACTGATGACCTCTTTAGTGCATAGGGATCAGGCGGGATTCATCCCCTCTAGGAGCACTTCGATGAATATTCGTCGGCTGATTGGGGTCATTGACAGTGCTGCCACGGCGGAACCAGGCCCAGTAGTGCTGACGGTTGATATTGAAAAGGCGTTTGATAGTTTAGAATGGGAGTTTCTAGATGGCGTGCTGTTGAAGTTCGGGGTTGGGGAGGGGTTCCGGAGCTGGACGAGAGTGCTCTATTCTTCGGCTAAGGCGCGGGTGCGGCTGGGGACCTTGGTCTCCTCGGTTTATCCGGTCTGCAGGGGCACGAGGCAAGGCTGCTCGCTATCCCCTCTGCTCTTTGCCCTTGCGATGGAACCACTAGCGGCGCAGGCGAGAACAGGAGTTGTTTTCGACGGGATTGCGCAGGGAGTTGACTCGCATTATATTTCGTTGTATGCCGACGACTTGTTACTGTACTTGGCGGACTCTGGAAGGGCTCTAGAAGGCGCGGTGGACATGTTGGGCAGGTTCGGGAGGCTTTCAGGCCTCAGAGTGAACTGGACTAAGACTTGTGTGTTTCCGTTACGGAAGACCACGCTCTGCCCGCAGCTCACGAGGCCGGTAGTGTGGGAACCCTCTTGTTTTGTTTACCTAGGAGTGCGCATCTACCATGACGCGGCGGACCTCCTTGAGGGGAATGTGGGGCGCTGTATTCGAGCACTGAGAGGCAGTATGGACTTCTGGGCCTCTCTCCCGCTGTCTGTACTGGGCCGTGTGGCCCTGTTGAAAATGGTGGCGCTCCCGAGGCTCCTTTATTATTTTAGAACGTTGCCGGTGTGGATCCCGCAGGGTATCTTTCGAGAGCTGAAGACGTTGGTGACTGGCTTTCTCTGGGGCCACGGTCGCCGACGGGTGGCATTGACCACCTTGATGCGACCCAAGTGTGAGGGAGGGATGGCTGTCCCCGACTATGACGCAGAACGTGGCCAGAGAATTCAGGGGGCCGGAAGATCGCCGGGGGGTCGGCATTCAGAGGCATGTCTTGTCGTCTATCGTGATGCAACAGAGACTGGCTAGTAGGGACCTCACGATGGAGGAAAGGACACTTAGATTGTGTTGGAACAGGAACCTGAGGAGGGCTGGGAAGCGCCGGCCATACGCACCGGAGATTCCGCTGGGAATGCTCACTGCCTTACCGCACGGAGGTGATTGGTCCCAATTGTTAGCGTGGGAGGACCTGGGGTTGCAAATGGTGGGAGACCTCTATGTGGACGGGACGCTGGCCCCGTTCCAGACCTTACAAGAGCAATTCGGCCTGCCGAGTGGTACCTTCCTGTTGCATGCGGCGGTTGTCGCGGCTCTGCAGAAGCATTGGGGCGGTGGATTGGCTGAACCGGAGGTGACAATGGTGTGCCAATATGTGGTGATGGCAGCGGGCACCGTCAAGGCGGTGACCTGCCTCCACAATAGGATGTTAAATGAAGGTCTGGCCCCGTTAGTTGAGTTGAAGTCGCGTTGGGAGACCAGCGTCGGTAAACAAATCCCGGACTCCGTATGGGGCCAGGTGCTACACAGGACCTGGAAAGAGACGAGGAATGCGAGATTCCAACAGGTGCATTTTTTCGTGCTCCATAGGGCATATTTGACCCCGGAGAGGTTGCGCCGACACTTCCAGGTGCTTGATGCCATGTGCCCACGATGTCTGGAACCTGCGGTGGATCTTGACCACATGCTGTGGGGTTGTTCGAAATTGGAGGACTACTGGTCTGAGGTGGGGGACCTTTTGAATGCTGTCACGGATCGGGAGGTAGACTTTGACATGGCCGCTTGCCTGCTTCTTTGGTTCCCGCACACCAAAAAGACCAAGGTAACGAGCAAATTCATTGGGTTGGGATTGATATTGGCACAGCGTGAAATCACTTGGCATTGGAAGTCCAAAGAGGGGCCGTCTGTACGGAGGTGGAGGAATGAACTGGTGAAGTGGTCGGGCTGTGAGAGTGTGTTACGAATGCGCCAGGCGACTAGAACTGGTAACGAGAAGAGTTTGGAACTGGCACGGTCCTGGGAGCTGGTGGTGCAAGCGTTAAGGGACTACCTAACTGAAGGCGAAGACACTGATCAGTTATAGGAAGGGATTCCGTGTGACTACTTGCTTGTCGAAACTTCCTGATAGTTGTCACCCTGGAGCAGGAAGGGGATGGTGGAACCCGCATTAGCAGCAGTTGAGGGGGAGGGCACTGGGGGGGAGTCGTAGGAGGGGGTGGTTTGCTGGCTAGCGGCAACCTCCCGGAACCGGATGGCCCAGGAAGGTAATCGTGAAGTTTGAGTGACATGACATTGGAGTGGCCAAGGACTTGATGGAGAGGGTGGGTTGGTTGTTTTGGGATAAAAGCAGAAACGAGGTGCTACACTGGACCTGTGCCCCGGAGGGGGCACGCACCGAGGTACCTACAGTGAACTGACTCATTGAAGCGCCGCCCAGCCTCCGGGATGTGGGCTAATCGGCTGTGTATTGTATTACTATCGCACTGTATGCTGGGTGCCGTTGGTGTCTAGGTTGGCCTGCTGGATATGTTTATTCCTGATTCTGCAATAAAAATATATTTAAAAAAAAATAATAATATGAGTCCTGCCTGAGTCCAAGTCCAAGTCCATAAATCATTCCCACTATGAGTTCTAGACAGTCAGAATTTCTAATCAGTGGCTAGTCAGTAAGGGGCCACTTCTAGGACCACTGCTGTCTACCTAACCATGAACCAAGGAATTATTCCTGCTTTATAAACTGTCCACACCGGTTGGTCTGTATTACAGCCTAGGATCCTGGTTGATCAAGTGTCAGGGGGGAAACGACCTTTACAACGTGAGCTGAGCCACATGTGGCATGTGGGGGGAGGAGGGGTAGTTTTTAGGGGTAGAGTTGTTTTTCGGGGGTAGTTTTTAGGGCTCATGGTCGGGTTGTTTTCAGTGAATGGGTTTGTTTTTAGGGCTCGGGTGGGTCGGCTAGGGTGTGATCTTTACCAGACATATCCCTTTACCAGTCAAACCTTTACTATTAAATTGCAGGGTAAAGGCATGCATGGTGAAGGCATGTGGGGTAATGGAATTCATTATTAAGATGCATTCATTGTTGGGGCAGCGTTGTAGATGCACGCATGGTATAGTCATGTGTGCCTTTGTCATACAACCAGTGTCAGGCCATGCATCCTGTCCGCATGATATCATATGCTGCAACCACTGACTATTCAAAAACCATCAATCAAACCCAGAGGCAACAAGAGACATCAAATCAAACCCTACAACCCAACCAAATTCCTAAATCAACCACTATAAACATGCCAAAGAGCACCAATAACATCCCACAGCCCAACCAAAGACCATCAATCACACCCTACAGCCAGCCAATGGCCAACGTTCAAATCTTACTGTTCAACCAGACCAGTAATCAAACTCCACTGCTCTATCAAAGCCTAATAGCCAAACTCCAAAGAACAACTATTGGGTATCTATCAAACCCACACTAATAGCCAAAGGCCATCAATGAAAACTCAGATCATAACCTAACAAAAGAGTATCAATCAACCCCATATAGCACAGTAGAGTCATCATTCCAGGACCATCTCCAGCTCTGACCGTTGATCAAAGCAACCCACCATCTATTCATTATCCTTTCTATCACACAAACCAAACTCACCAGCACCAATTAAACTTTATAGCCCAATCAAACCCACAACTCACATCCCAGATTTCAAACGATTCAGTCAAATTCCACAATCAACCGTAGAATACCATTCAAACCTAACAGGTCAAAACAGACCCAAAGCACAACTAAACACCAAACCGTCAAACCAAAGCAAAGACCACCCATCACAGATTATAAACCAAATGTTGTATCCAACAAAATACCAGCAAACAAAACTTACTACCAAACCAAAAACAATAAGTCGAATCCTAAAACCCAAATAATGTCCATCAATAAAAACATGTAACCTCATCAAAGTCTATTAAACAAAATCTACAAGCCGACTAAAGCCCTGCAATTAATCCCTGCAGCCCAGCTAATTATCATAAATCAAATATCAATCCACAAATTGTGCCATATGCCAAAATCTTACATCTTACAAGACCATCAATAAAATCATGCAGCTCAAATGCTCAACATTTGCATGCCCAACCACGTAACACCACCATAAATCCAACGACTCAGCTAATGTCCAAAAATCCACCTCTAAGGCCCAGCAACCAACACTTCAAATACCAATAATGAAACCATATAATCCACCTTTTGCACCATAAATTAAATCTTAGAGTCCCCCTAAAGATCATTAATTAAATCCTAGTACCCAAAGGCAGCCAATCATGAACTTCAACACAATAAATGGCATCAATTTAACTCCTCGGCCCATCCACAGAGCTATAAATCTAAGCTGCACGCCAATCACAGACCATCAATCATGTCTCCCAGCATAATCAAAATACTGACATCAAGCCAAGAGCCAAACAGATATATCATCAATCTAATTTAATGGTACAATATCTTCATAATTAAGAGAAAACAAGAATTCAGGATGCGGGCAGTTTGGCTCACTGAATTAAGCACTTGCTGCTGACAATTGTTTGTAACCTGTAGGTCACAACTCACACTTTCATTTTCCTGAAGTAGATAAATTCAGAATGACTCACTTGGATAGTAGTAACACCTGTTATTTGTAGTGTTTCAAAACAGAAAAAAACTGTGGTAGGAAACGCTATAATAAAAAACAAGGCTGTGATCCATTAGACAGCATACGTGCCTTCCCTCTCTGCAGTCACCAGGAAGACGACGGATGAGACTTCTACACCAGGAAAGAAAAAGACTCATGTTGATTTTGCCATGTGGCCAGCTCATATTTAACACGTCATTACTCATTTCTGTTTTGTTATTGTGGAGACAGATGATGTCAAGCTGGCCTAGTAAACCTCCCAACAGTGCCTTACCAGATGTGTTTATGCAGCAAATGTTGGTGATTTGCCAGTAGTTAATTTTTAGCAAACAGTATCTAAAATTAGGCGAAAGAAGCAACGGGGACCGAGGTAAAAGAGTTAAAAATTCACCCAAGACCTGCTTGTCTGTGGCCGGATATGACCTTTATGAGAAAGCACTTTTGCCTCGAGCTTCCTGTCGCAGGTGTGATGATGTGGTTACACTGTGGGCGGCGGAATCAGGATACCTGGGCTCTCACAAGAGCACGTGCATGTAATTGCTTTGATGGATAACATTTTGTGATGCAGAACAAATTACTTAAACTCTGAGATCACTAGGGAGAGCTTACAAACAGGCTACCCTGCACTTTATGACACTAATGTTTTTTTTTTTTTTTTTTATTTAGAATTTTTTTTTATTGGCATACAAAAGAAGGCCGTACAAAAATATATATATACAGATGTGCGTACAATGATGGCGGTCTTGTCTATGAACAGTCCATTCGTGAGTTCGTTCTCCCTCCACTGGGAGAGGAAAGAGAGAGGAGAGAAAAGAAAGAGGGGGGGGGGGGTCGAGTGAGTGGGCACGCTCGTTGTTGTCTTTTACTGGGTCTTCCTCAGGTGCTCGTCCAGCGGGTCCCACATGTGTAGCTTGGCTTTATGTTCCTTTGAGAAGGTGCCTGTGATGTTGTCGGCACCCCTCAGGAAGGTGACCCAGTTGACCCATGTTTTGAAGTTTGCTTTGGCTGTGTTTTTCCAGTTCGTTAGGATTATTTTAAGGGCTGCTGTGAGGAGTAGGTCGAGGAGCTCTCTCTCTTCTCTATTTTTTAGATTAGCTGTTAGGTGTTCAGTCGCCAGGCTCACGAAGCTGATTTTCAGATCTGTTTTGAGCATGTCGTTCAAGAAAGTATTGATTTGTGCCCAGAACCTCTTGACTTTCACGCAGGTGAAGATGAGGTGCTCGAGAGTGCCTTCTTCTTTCAGGCAGTTCCAGCATCTGTCCGAGTCTGCGATGCCGACCTTGTGGAGTTTGGATGGCGTCCAGTAGGCCTTATGAAGTAGCCAAAATTTTGTTTGCGCTAGCTGTGGTGTGATTTTATTTGTCGTTGCTGAGCTCCACATTTTTGCTCGTTCTGTTTCGCTCAGTTGCCTGCCCAGGAGCGTCTCCCATGTATTAGTGGCTTTTTTGTTCTGCGCCAGCTTGGATGGGCTAAGGAGTTTATAGATCTTCGCCGTTTGGTGACCTGCTGAGTTGAGGAGCTGCAGGTATTTGATGATTCCCGGCTCTCCTCCGCAAAGGTTGGCTTTTGTTATTGCTGTCCTGATCTTTAGGAAGTTATAGAACTCTCGGTTCGGGAGGGCGTGCAGCAGCTGTAGGTTCTGAAACGTCAGTGGTCTTTGCCTGGTCTCTGTTTGGCTGGGGGTGCTGATGCCTTCCCCGATCCAAATGTCATTCTGCAACGTCGCGCCCTGGTAGGTCACTTTAGTGTTGAACCAGATCGATTCCCATGCTGTGCCTTTCATCTTCTGCGCCATGTGCCTGTCCACTTTCAGCAGGGCCTCTCTAGTGTGTTTTAGTATGGCGTTGGCTTTTAGTGGATGCCGGTTCGCTGTCAGGAGTGCTATCGGCTTGAGCCCTCCCAGGATGTCTTGTTCGACCTCTAGCCATACTGGTACGTACGTTTGTGTGGCATCTATCCAGGCGATACCCTGTCTCACCAGACATGCCGTTTGGCCTCGGAGGCCTCAATCTGGCGAACTTCAAGACACTAATGTTTTTTGATTTTATGTTTCTGCCCTTACCGTGAGGGGCGTGGGCTCAAATGTCTTGTTCCACATTAGCGCATCAAGGTTCATGGACTTCAGAATATCCCTTGCTTGTCAAAGAGTTGAGCACTTGGTCTCAGCCTATCGGTTTGATTACACAGCCTGCAG
Organism: Lissotriton helveticus; assembly: GCF_964261635.1. Classification (NCBI taxonomy): domain Eukaryota; kingdom Metazoa; phylum Chordata; class Amphibia; order Caudata; family Salamandridae; genus Lissotriton; species Lissotriton helveticus. The sequence continues at coordinate 341,777,790 of NC_136061.1, forward strand.
CCCATTTGATAGTCTTTATTTTTACTGTCAGATATGTTCATGTATTTTTCCTCATTTGTAGCATAAAACAGTATGAATTAAAACAACTCCCACAAGATAACGCAGCACCCCCCCTCCCTAATTTACAGAATTCTTGTGTTATCCTTCCTATTGTTTACTTTGTGAATCTGTAAAGCGCTCTGATACCCTAACGGGCCAAGTTCGCGCTCTATAAAACTATAAAATAAATAAATAAATAAATAATAAACGCAGAAGACTGATTTGAGCATAAAAAGTGTCTCATGAAGATATTTTCTGCTCGACCACTCCTCTCTTCTCTGAACCAAATTTTATGAATTTTGCGAATTCCACGTATTGATTATTGACCTCCTGACGGACTTGGCACGCTTATAGTAAATGATTTCGGGGGGTCACAGACATCCATTAAATAATAAATCAAAGACAACACAATACACATAAGCGTTATGATTGCATGAATACAGCTGACGTGTCTAGAGACTCTGGGCCTAATTTAGTTTGGCAAACAGGTGCTCATCAGTGCCGACTCCCCAGGGAGTGCTGCGGGGCGGTGGGCTGAGGGCGGAGGGCGGAGGGGCAAGTTGGGCTGTAGTAAACTAGGGCATACAGCCGAACGGAGTTAAGGAAAGAAAGAAAGAAAGAAAGAAAACTAATTACATTGCGTGTGCTGCAACGCCAAATGGCGATGCAGCGCGCACAGTGTAATTCGTTTTATTTATTTATTTATTTATTTACTTGACTCCGTTCAGCCGTATGCTGGAGTTTACTACCCGGCGCCTCCCCCGCCCCACTGCCCCTGCAGCACTCCCTCGAGGAGCCGCCACTGGTTACTCATCACAGCCTGACGGATCTCCCGTCCGACTTACTACAAGTGCATACAACGAGCCGTGTATCTTTTTTTTGAAAAATAAGTATTCCAGCAGTTTCAATTTATCAGCAAAGTCGGAATTCCTTGAACAGTATGAGATGCTAATCAGAAACGCAGCCGCAAAAATACATGTGCTGAACACGCTAAAGGCAAGTATGTCAACAACCAACACAAAGACTTCGGACACTGCAACAAGTTGTATATATGGTTAGTCAGACCCTTTACACAATGACGTAGCCTCATGCACTGATCTCAGACAATATTTCTAGAACTAGGATTTACCATTTTTTCTATTGTGTAACAGAACGGACAAAACAACAAAAAATGACTTGATTTCTGTCCAGCCCTTTACATACCCTTGACTAAAATGACATTTGCTATACATTGAAGCAAATGTATCGACACTGGGAGCATCGATAGACTGTTCAATAATTTTTAAAAAGCGCATGAAGAGCATTCAGGAACAAAGTAAAAGGTTTGGTGCCTCACACCGATCGGGAAGCTCCGAATCAGAATTTCTTCATGAATTCACTTCTCTCTGAAACGCTCCCTAGCTTTAATGTTAGCAAGGAGAACTTGAAGCTGCTAAATCTGCACAGAGACTCAAACTATCTGGAAACTGGCAGAAATGGTGCATGATTAGGTCGATATGAATATGCTTTGGTCATCTGTGATTACCTGTTAGGCTTCCATGATTCTACCTTTGCTTTTTCATGAGTCTGTGTCGAATTCCTTGACGCAATGGGCTCATGAGAAGCACGGGTGACAGTCCCAGAGGGCACTGTGAAAGCTCAACACTTTAGCTCACAATCTAGCTCACTTACATTCACTTTTTCCAAAGCACCTGTAATGTCTGAAATTATACCTTCAATCAGTACTAAGAGAGTGTATACTGTTGCGAAAGAATATGGTCTGCTGTAATATTTGAACAATCCCCAACCGCAATCGCTCGTGGGTGATTTTTAAAGACAGAAATGCAAAAATTGTAACCTTGGTATTTTGCTTTTTATTTCTTTTGTTTCTGTGCACAGCTTAACTGTATTGCATATCTATTTTTTGACTTAATGTTTATATGAATCATCATTTCGAATAAGTAAAAATGTAGTTGTAAAAAAAAGGACTCCTTGAAAATATCAGTGAACAAACACATATCCGCCTCATCAATAGCAGATTTCATATACCAAGATCATGCTCAAGCTTGGAGATGAGTGCATGGAGTCTGAAACACGGATCTTTTGTGCCTCTGCCTTTAACAAAATCTCTCTGGTGGAACGCTGATAGTACTTAGTATCTTCAATCCAAAAACTTTTCTGACCTAAAATTACTTTGCAATCACTCTGGAAGCTGCATCCAGCATGTATACTGACCCATAATTCACATGATTGGATTTATCGTTCTTTTAAAAAATCTGAATGATGCTGGTCCTTTCTTACACAGGCACTACTCGCCTGTGTCTAAATTGACATCATATACCCAAGTTAAGAAGATTTTGACCACACTTTCTACTAGTTTTTGAGATGCCTTGTCAACTTCCACTTTCTGATGCGAAAGATAAAAGTGGGGCAATAGATTTATTTATTTATTTATTTATTTTTATTTATGCGATTTTATATAGCGCAAACTTTACCCGAAGGTGTCAGAGCGCTTTACATAAGAACCAGTTGAAAATCATAAGGATTTAGGATTACATGCGTTACATAAAGGATACAAACAGAAAAAAAAATATGCAAATGTACAAGATGTAACATCACAAGGGGGAGATACAAATGGATATACTCTAAGAGTCACATAGGAATGGTAGATAGTACAACGGTCTACTGCATATACTAGTGATTAGAGTAATCTCTATATACATAGGGAAGGGATACAAATGGATATACTCTAAGAGTCACATAGGAATGGTAGAGAGCACAAAGGTCTACTGCATATACTAGTGATTAGAGTTATCTCTATATACATAGGGAAAGGATATGACTGGATATACTCTAAGAGTCACATAGGAATGGTAGATAGTACAAAGGTCTACTGCATATACTAGTGATTAGAGTTATCTCTATATACATAGGGAAGTCTGTCTTCTGATTTTGCAGTCAAACCAAAGTAATCTTCAGCCTACAAAGTACTAAAATGAGTAAACCTCGAGTCCTGACTAATTATTCTCAGTGTTCACAAAGGCTGCTCCTTATAACCAGTGGGATCTTCAAAAGGTTTTGGTATCTTTAAATCATGCAGTAGCATGAACGTCATGCAACCACTTTTGCTGCATCTCAGTTCCTGAATGTATTGAGAACTAGGTTGGTTATAACACTTACTCTTAATTAAATGGTACCTTAAAAGCCGTGTATAGACTATTGTGAACTCAACAACAGGTATCCATTGCCCCTGATTTCTGTTTTGGTGGACCAGATCAAGACAGACAGTGTTCTCTAAACTGACCGATTAATAATCAAGGAACAAAGCACCATAGACTAGCATCACTCATTCAATACAATGTCTCTGTGGCTTCTCTTTAATCGCCAACTTACGTAGCAGAGTCACATAAGGAGGAAAAGGAAAAGCCAAACAAAATGGAGGGCCCAAGTGGAGGAAGGATGCAGGCGGATGGGACCTCTCTAGTATATTTAAAGAGAGGCTTGATTTAGCCCAAGAAAGAAGGTGGGAGTGTTTACCTTGTTGTAGGCTGAGCAGTAGTAAGGTAAGATGGTGTCTCCAGCTGGCTGAGACATGGTCGTACGTGCCTTGGCCAGAGACAATAAAACTAGCATGGAACAAAAGCATCACTTGTTCATGGTTGAAAAAGTGACAAATGATTTTATAATAATGATACCATGTTTTAAATTTAGCATTTTATGTATGCAATTTTAATCACCCAATCTAGTGTGACACTCGTGTAATTGATCTTGGAAAAATGAAAGGTTTGTTTTGTTCTCCTTTTCAGTGCAGACACCAACCGCACTCACTGACAACGCCAGACGTCAAGACCTCTGATCAATAAATACAATCTTTTCATGCTAGAGTGAGCAGTGTGTAGACCACAGTAAATGTGTGTTCCGTTTTCAGTTTTACTCACGACACCTCCTAACTGCCTCATGCTCAGCACCTCAACTTTCATGCACTTCAACGTCCCGCAGTGTGGTAAAAGTGCTACATAAATGCTATACTACAACACTATACTTAACAACTGTGGATAAGTCCAGATTTTCTACGGTTGAAAATTCGCAGGCAAAAACAGAAAAGGCACAAATGCACAGCGCTCTGCTTTATTTGCCAGAAGGTGGAAGCTGCTGACAACCTGTTTCACTTCCTGCTTCCTTCCACTGTCATCTACTTCTTTTTTCAAACTATGAAAAGAGTTGGAACTCTCAGCATCATGGGTCGTAAACACTACAGTAACTGTGGTGGTGTGTTTTCCTCATAGGTACTTGCCCCTGGTTTCCTGGGTTTCCTGCTCAATCTCCCGGAAATCTGCACCTAATTGCGTCATCTCTTTTGAGAGTGCCAAGTTATCTCAACAATTATCAACTTGGAATATCTTATTCGCCTGGTCGTTCTTTATACCAAATGACTTTTCCTCCAATCAGAGATTCTTCAAGGATACACCTGTTGCTTCAACCTGATATTCCTAAGGGTTAAGAAACACAGAAGCTACATGCGAGTCACTCTTCTATCAGTTTCAATGAGAGAAGATGTGACCCTTGTATCCTGCTATTGACAGAGACATTTGTTTGGTATCACAGGTGATTGTGAAGCTTTTATACCTCAATCAACTCCCTATTAAATTCTAGATAACGTACATGCAACATTTAGAGTACAGGTATCCAAACGTATAAGACTAACGCGGAAAATTAAGTACGGAACCAAATCAAAGAAGGCTGTCACTCATCCAACTGATAGAAGGCATCTAAAGCGAGCCATGACTCACTTCACCAAACAGTAAAGGTCCATGGAGTTGACCAAAGCTTGAGTAGCACATATGGAAACTGTGTTTGCAGCTATGAAAATAAAAAAAAAAGCTTGTGATGGGTCTATGTTTGATCAAGATCAGCTGCAAAGGTAGGATGCATTCTGAACAGGTACCCCGAGAAAACAGCGAAACCAAGTAACCATGCTTCTATAGCAGGAATATGAGTGTTTTCCCATGTGGGTTAACGCATCACAGAGTAGGCGCTGTTGTGAATACTCAAGAGGAATTTTTGGAGCAGATGATCGATTTGACTTGAGCAATTTGTAAACTGACTTCTTACGTTGCATCTGATTATGGCTAGTAAGAAAATAAATTGAGAGGCATGTTTAATACTCATTACCCCCTATGCCAAGCAATGCTGCTGAATTCACCCATCCTCTCTCTGTTTAATATTGTTGTTATTCTTCTTTTAATATTGAATTCTTTTCTTACAGGAAACCCATGAACTAGATGCACTGTATCTAGAAAGAAAACCACATAATGTGTCCTAATTACAGAAAATTATGACCAAATCTATATGTTTTCACCTGCCAGGAATGTATAAAGGGATTCCTGGCAGAGATAAACCCATATATGTGTGTGCAGGCGCAGCTCGCAACACTCACAGTGGGGGTGAGGGGGTACGGGGGTTCGCATGGGGGTTACCACAGGGCGGGGGGCTTAAAATAAAAATAAATAAAACTTACCTGACCGGGTCTCGCGCCGCCTTTGCTCCTGGGCCAGGTGTCCTGCGTTTTCCTGCTCCTCAATAGAAACAGGAACATGCATGCCCCCTCCCCCTCCTGTAAGCCAATCACAGTGCTGCAATGGCAGCGTTGTGATTGGTGCGGAGTCCTGGACAGCGCCCAGCCGGGTACCTGTAGGGAGGCCCTTTTCTCTTTGTTGGCTGCATGCAGCCTACATAGAGAAAATGTAGAGTGCGCATGACTGCTTTGGTCGGCCCCAGGGCCGACCAAACAGTCAGGGTACTCAGAGTGGTGCAAGCCACTCCTCCCCAACCCGCCCACCCACCATCCCCCAACCAGGCATATCCTCCCGGTTGCTCCCAACCAGGCACCCTGTCTTCTGCTTTCTCAAAGCGCGAGAAGCAGAAACATAAAATGGTATTTAAAATACCATTTTATGTTTCTGCTTCTAGCACTTTGTAAAAACAGTGTGGCGGCGCTCCTTCGCCCTAATGGAGAAGCCGCCCAGTGTGTGTGGAGCTCTCCATCATGAGTGTCGAGTTCTCAGGTTGAATCACACTTAATGGCTCTGAAATGAGTGAATCAGGGAGTGGTTAGCCTTGGACGTTTCAGAACACTCACAAACATGTACCTATGTGGCATTCCCATACTCTTCTCATTCCCCTTTCTGTACTGGCAAAAGTAGGATTTTACTTCAGCCAGCTGGTGTAAATCTCTGTCAAGGGTCGGGGGGAAATAGATCATTCCTTTCTCTAAAGGGAAAATCCTTTTCCCTGTTGAGAAAAAAAAGAAAACAAATGTGTGTTTGCACAGGAGATCATATTCCTTCTGTGAGGAGTTCCCCAAGTCTGGAGCAGTTATCCAGGAATACTTCTGCTAACGTTTGCGATTTCCACAAATCGTGTCCAGGGAATTATACGCACACAGATGCCTGACATTTTCTGACTTTCTTTGCCAATAGAGCCCAAAGTCTTCCCTGTTACGCTGCCACTTCTCTAAAGGTGCAGAGCCAGAGGAAGGTTTATAATAACCCTAAAATCTCTCAGAATCTCTCAACTGAGGGATTTTAATAAGACTATCAGCAGGAGAAGCAGCAATGCAGTCGCTGAACCATCATGCCATAGTTTTAGTTCTCATCAACTGATACTTTCCATCTATCTGGGTCAAAATGTTAAAGTTTTGCAGGAAGTAACCAGACTCTATAAAACTTTGAAGAACAGAATATATTACTATTACTAGCGCTTTCAATGCTGAGTGCTTAGCTATCGGTATGGATAATTAGAGCACAGTGGGCTGTAATGAATATTTGATAATCCAATATCTTTTCTCAATTTTACCCTTAGATGTTCTGAACTTTACTGAAGATTCAGTTTTTTAAACCGCAGGGTGACTGATGGTAGACCTTGTAGTGAAATAACGGTTCAGGACTCTAGCTTTACTTATTAATAATACCATTCTTCCTATCTCACTTTTCCATTCACGTAAACATTGAAATTGTGTCTACGTTCAGAGTGTGGTCACCTTGTACAATGCTGTGCTTGACTTCTCGTGCATCAAAAGCAGAAAGTGTTTAAATATGAGTGGGAATTCGAACGGTGACATGTTGAGAGAACAGAATTACAATGCAGTATCCATTGTAAATGTGGACATTAGGGACGACTAGTTCAGTACCGTAGTCTCTTCAAAATAATGATCTTTCAGGAGGTGTTCTAGTGAACTTTGAACTGTTAGTTATCTCTTCAGTGATAGCATAGTTATGGTTGGTGTTAGATTTGGGGGTCTCTAGTTGGCACTGGTAGGTACTTGTGACAAATAGGGACCCTTGCCTCTATTCAGGATACGGCGATTACACTCCTAAAATAACCCCTGCTCACTCCCTTGGTAGCTTGGCACGAGCAGACAGGCTTATCTCAGAGGCAGTGTGTAAAGCATTTGTAACCACATACAGTAACCCAGTGACAACACTACAGATTGGACACCAGACAAGGTTTTTATATCAAAAATAAGTATACTTTATATAGAGTTCCCACAAAACCATAAACGACAAAAATACACAATACTGTTACTTTAAGATGGTAGATTTAGCTTAGTTAAGTTCAGTTCTTGAGATGCAACACTTTGCGTCAATGTACCTTAGGTTGCGTTGCGCTTCCACGACAAGCAATGTCGCAGCGAGGGAAATGCGGCAAAGTTCAAGTACAAAGTAATAAAGACATGAAGATCTTGCAGATGCGGCACGCTTCTCCGGGGATGCGAGAAGTTCTCGGTTCGATGCGTGGACTGCAGCGGTGACACCCTTGTTCCGCGATGCGATGGCAGCAGATCCACTTGCGACACTCTTCTCCCATGATGCGTGAAGCTTCCGCACAATGCGACAACTACAGCGGCGACATCAATGATGCGACAGCAGCAGCTTCGACGGCGGCGCGCTTCTCGGGGATACAAGGCGCTTTTCTTCGATGCGGTGCAGTGCGACAGTTCCAGCGGCGACACCCTCCCTTGGAGTTGCGACGGCAGGCTCAGCGACAGCGACACGCTCCGACCTCATTGCAAGACTCTTCTCTCGATGCGGTGCAATAGGACAGCTACAGCGGCGACACCCCCCTTCGGAGTTGCGACGGCAGCAGCAACGGCGGCGACATTCTTCCTCTTCGTTGTGCCCCGCTTCTCTCCGATGCGGTGCAGTGCGACAGTTCTAGCGGCGACACCCTCCTTCGGAGTTGCGACAGCAGGCACAGGGACGGTGACACACTTCTTCTCGATGAGTCGCGCTTCCAGCTCCTTGGAACACGCAGTTCCTCAGAAGGCCCAAAACAGCAGCAGGCCCTTCCAAAAGAACTCTGGGGAGCTGGGGGGTGAAGTCTGTTGTCCCTGAGACTTCAACAGGAGGCAAGCTCTTTTCCAAGCACTTGGAGATCCTTCACAAATTGAAAGTAAAGTACACAAAGTTCCTTTCTCCTTCCTTTGGCAGTAAGGCAACCACTGCAGGCCAATCCCCCAACCAGCACTTTAGCTTGGGAATAGTCTCTCCTCAGTTTCTTCAGGTTCCTCTCCTCAGTAAAGATTTCTTCTTGTAGTCCAAAGTGATCTAATTTCACGGGATCAGGGTCCCAATATTTATACCCCAAAATCCTTTGTTCTCTAAGGGGAGCGGGGCCTTTGCCCAGTACAAACCAGTTCTGAAGCACTCTGGTTACCAGACTTCTCCTTTCCTTTCACAGTGCAGGGCAGAACCATCAGACGCCCCACAGGAGGTGGAGCCAGCATTGTGGAAGGAAATTACAGTTCTGGAGCATTTTGTTTACAGGACTCCTTCTCTTCTTTCAGTGTGCAGGGCAGAGACATCAGCCGCTGCCCAGGAGGTGGAGCCAGCATTGTGGGAGGCAGGCACAGCCCTATTTAAGGTTCAGGTGCAACTCCTCCCTCCCATCTAGATGCAGATCTCTCTATTCACCACTGGGCTTACTCATCCTGTCTCTTGGAATCCCCCAGCCCTGTCACTCACAAAACCGGACAAGGAATACACAACCTAGCAGAGGCAGGCTTTGGATAGTTTGACATGCAAATACCTGCTTTCCAAAAAGTGGTATTTGCAAACACAGAATGTTAAAACCAACTGCACTAAAATATGTATTTTATCATTCTGAGTTCAGGCATACTAAACTCAAATTTCTACCATGTTCTCTGAGACAGTTAGGATTAGAAACATGTAACAGCCCATTCTGGCCTATGGAGAACAGGCAGCCTAGCAATATTGAAAAACGAAAATGGCTGTAATTCACTATTAGGACATGCCACACATAACCAGGGCTTGTCCTACCTATACTTACAATGCACCCAGGGCCGGACTGGCCATAGCGGGCACCGGGCATTTCCCCGGTAGGCCGCTAGGGTGGGGGCCAGTTTTGGGCACCTGGGGGGGCGTTTTTGTTACCGTGGGTCGGCAATGTCGGCCCCCGGTAACAAAATCGGCCGAAACCGGCCGTTGCAAACTGCTCACCTGCACTCCCCCTGACCCCAGGGGGGGCCAGCTGAGCAGTTTACCAGGGCCGGTTTCTGTTCTCAGTCCGGCCCTGAATGCACCCTGCCCTTGGGCTTACCATAGGGATGACTGATATGAAGAAAAGGGAAGGTTTAGGGACTGGCAAGTGGGTGCACTTGCCCAGTCAGTGTGGCAGTACCAGACTGCACACAGGCTCTGCAATGGCAGACCTTAGACACATTTTACAAGGCTGCTTCTGTTGGTGGCACAACCAGTGCTGCAGGCCCACCAGCGGCATTTGGATTTACACGCCCTGGGCACACTTAGTGCACTAGACTAGGGTCTGACAAGTAAACCAAATAGCCAAACATGGAACCTCTGAATAATACATCAATTTACAATAGGGAGCACTTGCACTGTGACACTGAATAGCAGTAGGACAGTGCCCAAAGCATATAACTCTAGGAAAAATACATGAGGCAACAGCAAAAAATGGATGGGAGACCCACGCCAATGGTGCCAGTTCTAACAGTTGGCTTAACCAGATTAAAGAAGTGAGGTCAGAGGTAAGCAGGGTGTAAGCAGAGTGAGTGCTTTCATATAATACATCGAGTTATGAAGTCAGCATTGATCATCAAGCAGCTAACAATCCGCACTATGAGAATTGACAAATTAATTGAGTTCAGAAAAGAGAAGGCTCAACAGTAGAACTGGCTTTTAATGACAAAGAGAGAAAAGACAACTTTTTAGAGTAGTAAAGCTACAGGTATGGGTAATGTCCAACATCCTGCACAGATCCCAGCTATTGGGTTACACCAATCCATTGAAGGGCCCTCCACTGGACAGCGAGTCACAAGATCTAGGACTGGAAGGTTGCCAGATCAGCATACCAAGGTGATTCTAGCCACACCTCAGCGACATACTAGAATTCCCCCGAAGTTCGACCACCCCATCTATCGTATGCAATCCAAAAATCCCCAGCGGCACGGGGATCATACACTTAAACATATCGAGTAGAGGTAACTGGTAGGTGTGAGAAAGTGCCATCTTTCTTGCATGGTATGTCCCCACTTTTTGCTGAATTGCTGATGTACTTTGACTGAGTGTGCCCTGGGTTCCTGTCAACCAGGTACCCAGGGCATGTGTTCCTTCCCTAAAACTGTGTTGAAACCAAAACCCAATTGGCATCTCTGACCACATGTCAATCCCTGGTAAATGGTACCCTAGGTACCCAGGGCACTATGGTCAGAGAAGACCCCCAACGGCTGGAGCATTTATTGTGCCACCCTTAGGGGCCCTGTACCCTGACACACACACACAGCTTATGCAGACCGAGTGTCTTGGTGCAGAACTAAACAGAGAGTCGTCATGGCACACATCCCTGTGTGCCATGCCCACAAACACACTGCCCTGGCATACCTCAGTCACCCCTCTAGCTGGGTGCACTATGCCAGTGGTGTGGGCACAGGTGCATGAGCCCTGTGCCCCTACAGTACGCAGGGCCATTCATTGGCACTCTAAGTGCAGTGATGCCATTAAGAGTATATAGTGCTGGGAGGTTGTCATTACGAACTCCACAGCACCATAATGGCTACACGGAAGTCTGAGAAGTTTGGTATCAAACTTCTCAGCACATTAAACCCGCACTGATGCCAGTGTGGGATTGAATGCCAAATGCACGACAGAGTGCATCTTAGAGAGGCCCCCTGAAACCTAACCAATTCCCAGTGTCCTGACTGCGTGGCTACAGAGGCTGCCACCACCAGACATGTTTCTGGACCCCTGGGTCGAGAGCTTGCTGTTCTTGGGGGCCTGAAACAATGCACATCCTGGGATGAAGTGTCAAGCCTCCTCCCCCAGGATGGGCAGGGGAAGCTTCGAAGGCATGCCACCTTTGTGAGCTTCTCCAGGCCACTTGCTGTAATCAGCAACTGGCCCCCACCAGGTTCTGACCCCCACTCTGGCGGGAAGACAGGCGAGAACCCTAAGTGAGGAAAGGGGGTATGCCAGCCTCTGCCAACCCCACTCCTCAGGTGGGAGAGGCGAGGTGAAGCACAACTCCGGGCTGCTGCCATCTTGAGGATGGGGAGCCCAACACAATGAGAGCTAGTCCAACTGGAGAGTGGCAGGATATGGGGTGTATTCACCCCAGGGCAGGGACCCATTGGTCCCTGCCCTTGCCCTACCTGTAACACCCCTAAATTTAGTGTTTAGGGTTTCTTACAGCAGGTTCTTAGCGGGTCTGGATAGTGACAACACCAGTGGGGGAAGAAAAAAGGTCCCAGACCTTCGGGTCCAACATCGAAGGGGGAGCCGCAGGGTATATTTCCCAGGGTAGGCTCAGGCAGTGGAAGAAACGGCAGGAAGTGAGTTGTAGCACAAGTTCCTACCAAAAAGAACTGCGAACAGATCATGTGCCACGTGACATGAGAGGAGGGGACAGGGAGAAAAGTTAGCTTAGATTAGAATCGTGCTATATCCTCCATATGGTGACAAAATCACAGATGGGCCTCAACATGGGGGAGGACTTGGGGGTTCATTTGTAAATAGGTGTGTATAGTTGGAGGGTAGAGACGAGAGGACAACAATTTAGGAGTGATTAAGCCTATTCAGGGTGAGATTGTAACTGACTCTTACTAGCACATGATCAAGAGAATTGCGATTCTCCTATTTACATGACCAGAGAATCTGGATTTCATTAAAGACACGGAGGCTAACATTATGCATTAATCCTTTTAATGCAGCTCTCACACAGCCGCTTACGTCACAAAGAAAGAACAAGAACTAGGTGACATCACAGTATCCATAAAGGCCAGGTGCCAAGGGAGATCAGCCTCTTTTAAATGCCTCGAGTGACAGGAGAAGTTGAAACGGAGGGACGAAGCTTGAACTTGAAAGAGGAACTGGAGACCATCTTGAATTCCAAGTAGATTCATCAGTTAGAATTGTCTGAAATGGAAAGACGAGGTAAATCAAGGAGAAGGAAGGAAAGTGACTTCATGAGAAGCATGAGCAAAACATCACAATAAGAAAGCATTGCAAAACTTAAGTGATTGTAAACCAGATTAAATAACATTCCCAATTGCCCTCAGGGAGGGACGGGAGGGATAATGTTAGCCTCCGTGTCTTTAATGAAATCCAGATTCTCTGGTCATGTAAATAGGAGAATCACAATTTCATTACAAGACAGGAGGCTACATTATGCATGTTGGTAGCCTTGAATAACTGCATCAGAAACATGTTCAATTGGTTTACAGTAGTGATGTGCAAAGGTATAGGCGTTAGACCAATCAGCGGATTTAAGGATAGCATCCAACTTACCACCGGACCAGAAAGATTTGCTGGCCATAGCGCTCCTGAGAGAGTGAGCCTGGAACTTAGACAGGTCAATACCAGCAAGGTTCATAGCGATTTTAACCCACCTAGCGATAGAGCAGGATGAGATGGGTTTAAAGGGACTAACGTAAGAGACTAGAAGTTGATTTGCACCAGGAGGACGAAGGTCGGACATTCTGGAATCGTATTCCTTCATGCAATCAACGACACATAGTTTTGGGTGAGAATCAAAACGAGGGTAGAAGATAGAGTCAGACATGGTTTTAGTTCTTCTAGATATTTCGAATTTAACACCAAACATGTCGTAACATCTATTAGAGATGTCGAGAGCCTTTACATCAGAAACTCTGCGACAAGAGACTAGACATAAGAGGGAGGCGAGCTTAATAGAGAGACATTTCCTGTTAAGGAGAGAATTATTAGGCCATGAACAAAAAAGATCAAGCAGTAATTTAACATCCCAAACTGATTGATATCTAGGACGAGGGGGTCTCTTGAGACGAATGCTTTTAAGAACTCTGCAGATAATAACGTTTTTACCTACCGTTTTACCATTGACGAGGGCATGGCCGGCTGAAATTGCAGATCTAAAGCAATTAATTGATCTATAGGAGAGGCCATTATCATAGATTTCAACGAGGAAATTAACAACAGAGACTATAGGAGCCTCCACGGGATCCAGGTTCCTTTCCAGGCACCAACTAGACCATTTCTTCCAGATGTTATTGTATCTGTAATGGGTTCCGGGTGCCCATGACTCTCCGAGGAGAGTGAGAGCAGACGACGAAAGTCCAGACAGTTGGTGAGATTGCCTGACACTTTCCAGGCAAGAAGGTTCAAACTCCCCGAAGCGACCAGGTGATGGTCCTCTCCGTCTGCGTTTAGGAGGAGGCCCTGAGTCGCGGGAATCAAGGAGGGAACGTCGCAAGAAAGTTCCAGAGCAGTGGGGAACCAGGCTTGAGACGGCCAAAAGGGGGTTATCAGAACAAGGGAGCATTGTTCTTGTCTCACCTTCTGAAGAACCCTCTGAATCATCGCAAAAGGGGGAAAGGCGTAAGGGCAAAGGGGAGCCCAAGGCTGGAGGAAGGCGTTCACAGCTAGAGCACCCGGGTCTGGCATCCAGCTGAAATACTGGGGGAGCTGGAAGGTCAACCTGCTTGCGAAGAGGTCCACGTCGAAGGGACCCCAGAGAGTGTTCAGGGAATTGAAGATTGCCACATCGAGTTTCCAGTCGCTGAAATCTAGGAGGAACCTCGAGTTCCAATCCGCTGAGATATTGGATTTCCCCGGGAGGTATTCTGCTCTCAGAGAAATTTTGTGTTCTAGGCAGAACATCCATAATTTCTTGGCCAGATCCGATAGGTCTGCGGACCTCGTGCCTCCGAGACGGTTGATGTAAGAGACCGCAGACACGTTGTCCATTTTCAGAAGGACAGACCTGCCCTGGAGTGAGTGTCTGAAACTCATCAAGGCATAAAGTCCAGCGGTCAGTTCTAAAAAATTTATGTGGTGGGAGGACTCGGAAGGGGTCCAAACTCCGCCGGTGTCCTGGTCGAGGAGGCGAGCGCCCCAGCCATGGAGACTGGCATCTGATTCCAAGACGAAGTCTGGGGTGGAGCCAAAGATAGCCCTTCCATTCCATGCATCCAAATTGTCCAGCCACCAGGCGAGTTCCAGTCTCGCTGGTTGATCCAGAGAGACCTTGTCCCCATACCAGAGACCGGACCGGAGGGCTTGGGCTTTCACCCTCTGGAGGGCACGGTAGTTTAGAGGGCCCGGGAAGATAGCTTGGATCGAAGAGGAAAGGAGACCCAAGAGTCTGGCTAACTCTCGTAGGGAGAGAGATTGGTGTTTCAGGACAAACCTGATTTCTTTTCTGATTTTCGCGATCTTCTTCTTCGGGAGTGAGAGAAGACAGCTTGAGGTGTTCACGGTGAAGCCTAGAAACTCCAGGCATTTTGAGGGAGTCAGGATCGACTTCTCTCTGTTTATAATGAAGCCGAGATCCTCTATCAACTCCATGGAGACCCTGAGGTCTTCTAGGATTTGTTCCTGGGTTTGAGACATGATAAGGATGTCGTCCAGGTAGATAATTAGGCGAACCCCTCTTGCTCTGAGGATCGAGACGATGGCTCTCATGACCTTGGTGAAGCACCAAGGGGCGGAAGAGAGGCCGAAGGGGAGGGCTCGAAATTGGTAGAGGTGTCCGTCCCAAATAAATTGGAGGAAGGATTGGTGTTCCTCGGCCATAGGGATGGTAAAGTAGGCGTCCTTCAGATCTAGCTTGACTAGCCAATCTCCTTGGAGAAGAAGGTCCCTGAGGAGATGGATGCCCTCCATCTTGAAGTGGCGATAGACCAGGTATTTGTTCACTTCTCGTAGATTTATGACAGGTCTCCAGCCTTTGTCCTTTTTCTCTACCAAGAAGAGGGTACTTACAAAGTTCTTTTGTGACCAAGGAACCTCGATAATGGCTCCCTTTTTCAGCATAGAGGAGACCTCCTCCCTGGCGATAGCTAGGTGATCCGGGGGGAGGTCCAAGGGTCTTGGAGTCGTGGATTGGTAAGGAATGTCCACGAAATCTATCATGAACCCGCGGACAGTTTGTAGGACCCACGGGTCCTGAGTATAACTTTCCCAGACATAGTAAAACAATTTGAGCCTTCCCCCGACCTTTGGAGGGGAGGGAGGAGGGAGGGCACTTACTTGAGGTGTTGGTATTAGGTGCTCCACGGGAGGGGAAGCCTCTGCCTCGGGAACCACGAGCTCCTCGTTGGGGGTAGAACTGCTTGTTCGAGGGGTAGTAT
Organism: Lissotriton helveticus; assembly: GCF_964261635.1. Taxonomy (NCBI): domain Eukaryota; kingdom Metazoa; phylum Chordata; class Amphibia; order Caudata; family Salamandridae; genus Lissotriton; species Lissotriton helveticus. The sequence goes on from NC_136061.1 coordinate 341,793,451, forward strand.
CCTCTTCCTGCACCACCTCTTCCTCTGCCGGAGTTATAGGGCCGGAAGTTGGCACGGCCGGAAGAACGGCCCCTTCTTCCGGCCTGATCAAAAACATTAGATGGGAATACTTTTTTCAGGTTGCTCTGGGCCCTGTCGAGCGCCGTAAATGTCGCGACGTATCTGCCAATCGACTTGATCATATCTTGCCCAAAGAGTAGGCCATGGGGTTCGGAAGAGGGTTCTTTATCGGCCATGTCCCCGAGTTTGGGGTTAATTCTGTTTAAGACAGTTTTTCTCCTCTCCATGTTGAGGCTTGAATTGGCGTTCCCTAGGAGAACGATGGCCCTCTGGCTCCAGCCCCTGATGAGCGCAGTATCGAGGGGAGTATCTGAAATGTAGGACTCCTCAGCGAGATCAAGGATTTTGGTGAGGGGGCCTAGGATGTCTAGTAGACGGTCCTGGCAGGATTTAAATGCTCTTTCGAGCCCCTTTCTAGGGTCCTTACCCAGTTTAAAGAGAAATTTGATGAGGTCAGGGTCAAGGTTGGGGGTCTGGCAGACCTTATCCCCAATCCATGGTCTCGGGCATTCAGCGCGCATAATGTTCCTAGTATCAATCTCCAGGGAGTTTCTCAGCCATTTGGTTATAAATTTGCCAACATGTTCCTGGGGGGACCACTTAGAGCTATTGGGGCGTGAGATGTTGATTGGAGAAAACATTTCTCCCCCTAGGGGGTCAAGGATGGCATCCTTGGAGGAGGAAGGAGGGTCTAGATCTGGGAAGGAGTTGGGGTCCGAGTCAGAGAGGTGATCATTAGGATCGAAAATGAACTCGTCGTAGGGTTCCTCAAAGGTCTCCTCCAGGTCAGAATAGGTATCGGAGGGAGCACTAGCACCGTGATCAATCGTGCCGCTTAGGACACCTTCCAGAGTTGTACCGCCAGGGGTACCCAACCTAGATGTGCCGCGAGGGGCACCAATGCCTCTTGGAGCGCTAAGGCTTCCCGAATCCAGAGAGGTGCTTGGACCTCCAAAGTTCCCCGCACGACTATCTATAGTGTGCTTGGTTTTCCTAGGTGCTTTGAGGCTTGCAGGGTCATTGGGGTGTTGTCCGAGGTCGCTGAGGGTCCTCTTACGCGACAATACCTCGCTGAAGGTATCGAGCATGCATGCTCTCATTTCCATTTCCTTCTTCAGAAAGTTTTTAAAGGAGTCGCTATTGTGAGAGGGAGAGGAGGCAGTGGCATCCTCGCTCTCCATATCTGACATTTTGATTGGTAGAGGGAAACAGAGGGCTTAACCTGTCTGTTATCTTGCTCCCTTTTTTTTTTTTTTTTAAGTTGGGTAAATGCCACGTTTTTTTTTTTTTTTTAAAGAATGGCACGTTTATCTGCCTGCGCGAGTGTATTTGGGCAGGGTTGTTGTGGGGTATTGCCGAAGCAGCAGTTTGTCTATCGCGGGAGCCTCAGAGCAACTGACGTGCTCGAGGCAGTGCTAAGAGGAGAGGAATGGCCCTTGAGAGGCAGGGGGCGTCACGCCGCCGCTGCCGAGGGTCATTCCTCTAACGCGGAAGGCGCGAGGCGGCGGAAGACACCGGGATGGTGTCGGAAGGCAGCGCGAGGAGAAACGGGCAGCTAGGGCGGTTTTGAAGGTAATCCATATTAGGGTTGAGGCATGCTTGAGGGCCGATTCCGTCACGGGTAGTAGACGGGGGCCGAGTTTCAGCGGTCGGCAAGGCGGTGTGAACGCGTGTACTGGGGGTTCAGGGAGGACACACAGCGCGGGGGAGACGACCGAAAATTGGAAGTCTCGAGGGTTCACAGCGAAGGGGGGTAACAACAACAGATGGGAACACACGAGTCCCTACGGGGTCAGCGCGAGCATGTAGGCAAAAGCGCAAGCAGTACCATACAGTAAGCATACATATGTATGGGCAATAAACAGCGATAAATATTAAACAGCATCAACAATTGTCAATAAAGATATAAAGTGCTAACATTAAGAAAGCAAGGAGTAGTAAAGGCAACTTATCTGTTTGAGAGCCGCATTTAAAAGAGGCTGATCTCCTTTGGCACCTGGCCTTTATGGATACTGTGATGTCACCTAGTTCTTGTTCTTTCTTTGTGACGTAAGCGGCTGTGTGAGAGCTGCATTAAAAGGATTAATGCATAATGTAGCCTCCTGTCTTGTAATGAAATCTACATGGCCTTCATGGCAACCCGGCTCATCCAAGGCGTGATTTGAGATTAAGCATATCCATGTCATTTGATTATTATCGTTTGAATCACCACGATTTATGTAGTCGTGCTGATGTAAAAAGTAACATCTAACATCGCGTTTGCTTGAAGACTAAGGGTATCATTATCTTTAAGGATAATTTTATCTCCAAAGAGGGTAGGTCTCTGTACTAATGCCCTGTAAGAGTCGAATCATGGTATTTTACCACTCCAGTATGGCAGAGACTATTTACGTTGCCTGACCTTTGAAGGCCTTGCCTGTCGTTCACTTATCCCCCAAACAGGATGCATGTAGATGTATTTAAATGTGGTGTAACGCGGCGGTTGCAAACACTGAAGAATGCGTCCTGCTTAAACGTGTTTGTTGTTGTGTGTGTACCAATAAATCCTGACTTGGATTATACTTTTATCAGCTTAAAGGGTGCCGTCTCTGACGCGTTTCAGACACAAACGGTGTCCTTGATCACATGACATACAGCTTTCAGAAACTGGAATTTAAAGGGAAAGTGATGCTTCCTGTGACATGATCCGCACTAACAGCAATAGAAAAAATACTAAGCATGTATTTATCTCTTTTACACAAATGCTAAAAGGTTACAGATAAAACATTGATGGTTATTATATATGGACACACCTATTGAACATTAACAAATATATTTCAAGGATGTACATCGTTACAACGCATGCTTTTACAACGCATGCCTTTACGACGCAAGTTTTACAATGCAAGTCACTACAACGACTTGCGTTGGGGGGGCGCTGGATAGTGAATAGTTTAATTAGCAGCAGATATCCCTCGATGAAGCGCTTTAGCAGACACGGAGTTACGCCTGCACGAAAAACAAAACAAAGAACCACGGCGATGTATCATCTACAGTAGGAGGTGGGTAGGGTAGGGGGGTGAGAGACTAAAGCGGTAGTTTTCTCTTTTTTTCAGAGCCGCATTGACGTGGGTCACATACTAGGTCCTACCGCCACTGCCCCTTTAGCACTGCTGATACAGTGGCTCCGGCTGGGACTGTTGCTGTTGAGGACGACTTACGAAGAGCCGGGAGCAGGATACAGAATGAGGAGGTGAGCCAGGCTACTACCCAGGTAGACTCACAAACTAGCGCTGAAGGAGAAACATCGGAGCATAACACTGGGGCGAATGGGCAGTGGATTACCCCCCACCCACTTGGAATACTGCTGCTGAAATGCCGACCGTCACCGCTGCACTGCCCCCAAAGGAGCAAGTGAAGACTTTATTGTTAATAGAGGGCTCTGAGAAAGGCTCTGACAAAGGAGATAAGGGCTGGAGCACGGTGAGCGATGGGTCGGATTTACAGAATACTGGCCAGCCCCAGTCTCAGGAGAGCCAGAGTAGAACCCAACCCATGCCCAGGCTGATAGTGAGCGCTTCAGCTAACTTGGCAGGGGAGATGGATAGGGGTGAGGTGGAAAAAGAGCTAAGTGACTGCTTTTTCTCCATGTCAGAAGGAGCAGAGTGGTCGGATGTCATTATGAGTACCTCACAAGGGGCTAGCAGCCTAGAGTCGGATTTGGAGGACAGTGAGGGAGAGCTCCCCTTAACAGCCATAAAATCTATGCAGCAGAATGGCGTCCACAGTAAGGGGGCTCATAATAGGGGCAGGAAAGAGCTGGCCTGGGACCATTCGTCAACTACACCTCTTAAAGGCTCTGCAAGGAAAGCACCCGTGGCGGAAGATGGCACCCCTCCCACGTTGGAAATAATACACCAAGCTATCCAGGCACATAGAGAGGAAACTCGACAAGATAGCAGGAAAGCGCAGGCGGGAATGAGGAAAATGCAGGGGGTTGTTAGGAAACTCTTCAAGGCTTTTTTCAAATTTGGGTGAAAGAGTAACTAATTTGGAGGAAAGAATTGTGACTACGGAAGGTGATGCATCTAGCACCGTAAGCCTGGTAGAGGCGCAGGGTGCTCAAATTAAAGACATGCAGTGGAAACTCGAAGAGTTTGAGAACAGACAGAGGCGTAATAATCTTAGAGTGCTGGGGTGCAGGAGGGTCTAGAAGGGTCTGATGGTATATAATTGCCCTTTTTAAAATGGCCTTCCCAGAGCTGTCGGAGTGGAATTGGGTGGCAGAGATTCAAAGAGCACACCGCGTTCCATTAAAACTTCGAGCACCAACGAAAGATAGGGACAGGCCCCGGGCTATACTAGTTTTCTTTGGAAATTTCCTCCTGTGACAAGCTATCTATGATAAAGCAAGGCCTGATGCCAAAAGATCAAGTGGTGGGTTCTCTTTCTTTGTCTGGCTGTACTTCTGCCATGTAACAGTCGAGAGGCGCTGGAGGCTGAGGCAGCTCATAAAACCTTTTCAGGATCGAAAAATTCAGGTTTATTTGGTTAATCCAGAACAATTAAAAGTAATCAATCAGGGCATCACTTTATATTTTTCATCGGAGATAAAAGCTAAAGAGTATTTGGACTCCCTGGACAAATAAAGATGCTGTATTGTTTTTTTCTGTCCTGTGGAAGGGGGGCGGGGAAAGATTGTATTATGTCGGAATGTATACAAAACATGAGGGGGAGGGTAGGGAGGAGGTGTGGTAAATAGAAGTAGTTTGTGAGGTTTTCTTTTTCAGGTTGGGCCTGATAATTTTGTGGAATTTTCTTTGAAGATACAAGGGTCTGATATATTGTAGATGTCGTTTCGTTGGGGAGTCACTGCCCACTAGCACAGCTTACATCATATGCACAGACCTCGGTCTGAGCGTCCCTGTGGTGTGGAGGGGCAAACAGAGCAAAGGGAGGGTGGGATGGATGAGGCATTCGGGGCAGAGGGTGGGAGGGAAGGGGAGGTGGTGGGGTGCACTCAAATGGGGAGAAAAAAGGAAATTACCTGGTGCGATGTTTCTTATTTTTTGGTTACTGTGTTATATGTATCAGATTGTGTAAGACAGTGGTTAGGCGATTTTGTACTAAGAAGTAATGGGGATGCTTAAGATCTGCTCAGTCAATGTAGGGGGTTTGAATGACTGGTCGAAGAGACAAAGATTGGGGCATTTTGTAAGAGCTAATCAGATAGATGTGATATGTCTCACCTACCCTGGGCAAAGAAGCACCTACTAAATATCAAAGGATTTGACCTCCTGGTATGTTCCACTCAGACATCAACTATAAGAGGGGTGGCAATTTTGGGCAAATCAAGTCTAGGTGGTATCGGACGTTGCCTGGCAGATACTTGGGGGAGATCGGCAATTGTGGAACTTGAGGTGGGGGTCACACTGTGCACAATCTATGGCTCCAATCAGGATGAACCAGAGGTGTTTGACAAATTAGAGATAGAATTATTGAATTGGCCATCCCCCCTTATTATCTGTGGAGACCTCAATATTTCTGCAGATCTTACAGATATTGATGGCACTGTAAATTATGTGGGAAGTAAACCTAAGGTTTAAAGAGCTTTGTGCTTACTTAGGGTAAGCGTTTTACCATCTTCTTTCGATTAGGCTCCTTTGGGCCTTTTTAATAATCTTTCAGTGTGTGTCTTTGTTGTGTGTAGAAGAGCGCACCTAGTTTTTATAGGAGACCTACACTGACTTTCCTCCGCATATGTTCTCCTTCTCTCCCTAGGTTGCGCCATTCAAGGCAGGACCAGTTGGCCTGCCCGACTACAGACCTTAAGATTCAAGGTTGTATTAACAAATTTTTAATTCACTGTGTAGTACTGAGCACTGAGGTCCTGAGGAATTGCTAGAATAGCAAGAAACATGTCGACCTAAAGAGAGGGTTGCAGGTATTTCGCCGCAAATACTTGTGGCGTCTATCTCCCCTCCCACTATTTTAACCAAGGGAGCTAGCCACACCATTAAAGTTCTTTGTGGACTAACCCACCTTTTTAACTCACTATCACTTTTTCACGACTACACATTCACCTGCCCTCTCACACGCATGCACCATATGGCTGGAACAAAAGATCTCCGCTAAAGAGCCCCTTCGCGGGTGCCCGTCAGACATTGCAGCGCCAGTCTGATGAGGAGCAGGACCCATATGATGAAGCATGACACCTAGCTTGCTGGGTGTGTGAGGGTTCTAGTTCCCAAGAGGGAAATTACCCCTTCCTCTTTCCCTCTTGGATATATCTTTCTCTCTACACTACACATACACACACGCCTTCTACTTAGTCCTATTGGGGAACTTTATACTTCTCTTTGTTACTAGTGATTCGGACTCGTACACTGGACCCCGTTAAATATTGTCCACCCCAGGTTCCATTCTTTGTTGTTAGTTTGTGCACGGGAATTGTCCCGCGGAACCATAGAGGCTACCTACAGTATCATTTTACTGAGAGGACTAGAGAGGCCCTTCTGTTGTCATTCAGTCAACCAGGGTCCTTAATTCTGAAACACCCACGTGTAAACTGCTCCTCTCTTGATACGCTCACTCACTATGGAGGACGTTCCAGGTTTGAGCTTTGATGAGGAAGCTATAGCCGAGGCTTTGAGGACAGCTCCTTCACTTTCTGGGGTAGGAGCTACCACTGCTTCAGGTAGTGCCAATGAAGATTGGACAACGCTTACTACCCTAAAAAAAGAGTGGCTCAGGATCACCATCCATGGGGCCATGATGACCGAATATTTGAGAGCCAAAATTGCCCCTCAGGGTTTAATTGTTAATATCGTACCGAGACTTTGGGGGGGGCGTGGCCAGCAGCCGATGGAGAAGGACGCTGCCTAGCGAGGCTCCCGTCCCTCCGCCCGGCTATCCGTAAAATAATCCTGCCCAAGACTTGGGATCCCCGCTCCACCTGGGTGGATCCCGAGTACCACGTCTACACCTGCTCGGCTGGGACGGTCAGGCCAGTGGAACTGCTGCCAAGGCTGCCGCGGGCTGCGGGAGGACCGAGCCGCCGACGGCCAAGATGGCGGCTCCTGAGTAGCCGAGCGCCTCGGGACCTTGGAGGCCTCCTCGCTGGCGACCACCAGCACGGTGAGCGGCCGGCGGGCCCTGGCCGACCCCCGCCTGCGGAGCGGACTGGGGCGAGTGACGGCCCACGATGAAATCCGGCGAAACCCCGCCCCCCGCCCGGTGACGCCGAAATCCAAGCCCCGGCTTTGGGGCCTGTGGATCCACCGGAGGTAACCCCTCCGGGCGGGTGAGGAGACCCTGCAGTGCCTGTGACGGCGGGAGACGGAGGGACGAGGGGGACGCGCCGGCTAGGCTGCAGAGCCTGAGGGCGGGCGACGGAGCTCCGCCCCGGCGGGGAGCAAAACTCGAGGACCCGGCTGCGGGGCCTTTTCTGCAGATCTTGGCGGCGCCGCCCCCATTGCGGGCCGTACCCTTGGGCTGAGTTACTGGGGCCCGGCATGGAGTGAGGAGCCTGGCCGGAGCTCTGTCCGACCGCCGTGCCTACTGTGGTGCCCTAGGGGACGGCAGCCCAGCGGCGACCTCACCCTGCTGACCGACTGCGACCGGGCTCCCCTGCCTACTCCAGGGAGCGGCGGGGACCTTGGCTACCTTACTGGGAGGTCGTTCTCCCCATCACCTGACCCTAGCTGGGAGGCACAACTCCCCCGAGTGCTGCGCCGAACACTGGGATTCAGCCAACGACTACCTCCTACACTGGATCCTGGGCTTCCCCAGGGGTGGTCGCCGAGGCATTGCTTTTCGTGGGGGCCTACGACGATCGTCTCTGCAGGGCCCAGGGGCCCGCCTGACCTGCTGCCTGGACTACCGCGGCCACCCCGGAAAGAGTAAGTTTATCCTGGGAGAGCCCTGTTTCCTGCCCACCAGGGACCGGCCTTCTGTGGGGAACTTGATCGTGCCCTCTGCTGGGGCACTGACGTCGCAGTTGGAGGCCCGAGGGGACCATTTTCTCGACCCCAGACTGGGACGCGGGGGCCAATCCGAGGCGGCAGAACCTCGCCCTCGCTGCCTGCCCCCTGGGATTCGGCTCGGCGACGCGGGTGCGACATGGGCAAGCCCAGAGGCCCCAAGGGGGATGGACCCCCGACTACGGACACGCCCGAGGACCCCGTGCAACCTGCGACGGACCTACAGCAAATGCAGGACAGGATCCTGGAGGCCATAGCCGCCACGAAAGACGCCCTGCACCACGATATAGCGCAAGTGTCGGAGGGACTGGGACTCCTGCGAGCTGACCACGCGAAGCTGTCGGACAGGGTCAAGGAGGCAGAGACCACCCTGAAGGACCTGGTGCCGGCGCAGAAGTCGATGGATGGGAAACTCGCGGACGCGCTCGACCGGATTCAAGCACTGGATAGGAGGGCTGAGGAAGCTGAGAATCGCAGCCGGCGGAACAACGTGCGCCTCGTGGGCCTTCCGGAAAAAACAGAAGGGACGGACATGGTGAGCTACCTACAGGAATGGCTGCAATCCGTGGTGGCCCCGGAGGGACTCTCCCCTTTCTTCACACTAGAGAGGGCACACCGGGTGCCGTCGAGACCCCCGAAGCCGGGACTCCCACCGCGCCCAGTGGTCATAAAACTGCTCCACTACAAAGACAGGGACTTGCTGTTGCAGCGGGCGAGGGAGATGGGACCATTCCAGGTCGACAACAGCAAGGTGACACTGTTCCCGGACTACACATTCGAAACCCAAAGACAGCGCGCCTCTTTCCTTTCTCTGAAAAAGGAGCTCAGAGCGGAAGGTATACAGTACTCGCTGCTATTCCCGGCCAGACTCCGAGTAGTGGTGGACGAGAACACCCTGTTCTTCCCGACGTCTTCGGAGGCTTGGGCCTGGTGGGACACCTACAAAGCTGGCACAGATGGGGCCCGGTTTCGGGCCGAGGAGGAGCGCCAAGGACAATCACTTCGACGTTCGAGACGCCACAGAGGGCGCGGACGGGGCTTGAAGGGGCCGACAAACTTTCAAACGGCGGATGAACGGAAAGCGGCGCTGCAAGCGGTGAAAGAAGTATCGGGAGCGGCGATGACCCACTCAGAGAAAGGAACGGGCTCGGAGGACCAGGGCACGGGCTCGGACTCTGATCTGTCTGAACTGGGAGGAGCCAGAGGCCCGAAGGTCACGCCACAGACATCGGGGGAAATCGTAGAGGGCTGAACCCCTTGACAAGGCACCGGGTGGGGCAGAGGGGGCTTGCTGCGATTTCTAACGCCCTTGGAGCAGAAGTTTATGGGACTGAAATGATGTGGAACTTGCTGTGTGTGAATGGGCGGGGGGTCAGGAAACAGCACTTGGGAGACCCGGAAGCTTGTTTGCGCACCCCGAGGCCCATAAGGCCAACGTAGTGTTGACTGCGTATTAGCTGCTAAGTGAGCACGTTGCTCAACTGTTTGGATGGGAACGACTCTTTTGAAGTTAGATCCTATTCTGGGGGAGGGTGGGCCTGGAGAGGTTGGGGTGACTCTGGGGACGCTTTGGGGATGGGAAGTTAGGGGCTTCTTGGGGAGCGGTGGGGTCGGGGTCGAGTCAGTGATCAGGATGCTACACACCAGAGATTTTCTTTTTCTCCAACGGGACAATGGCTAATGTGGGGATGTTGAAATGTGTGTCCTGGAATGTGCGGGGATTACACACAATGGCGAAGAGACACAAGGTCCATTCATACCTGGTTCGTAGAGGGGTGCATATAGCGTTCCTACAGGAGACCCATTTAACCAAAAAAGAGGGTGTTGCGCTCCAGCGCAGGTGGAGAGGTCATTTGTTCTACACTGTGTATTCTGCGTTTGCTAGGGGAGTGCTCATTTGGGTTAGGGCGGGAATCCCCCTTCAGGTGACTAGGCATACGGTGGACCCAAATGGGAGATATGTGGCTGTTGAAGGGCTACTGAGAGGCCGACACATAGTGCTCTGTAGCATTTACGCACCAAACACGGAACAAGCGACATTCTTTACAGGTCTCTCCAGGGGGCTTGCCAGCTATTTTACAGGTCCGGTGCTGATGGGAGGGGACTACAATACTGTAGAGGATGTTACACTAGATAGATCGCACCAGCCACTCCACACCTCCCCTGTACACCGCCTGGTGAGATGCAGAACTGACTGGCAGAGCACATGGGCCCTGACTGACTGTTGGCGCTCACAGCACCCCACTGAGCGAGATTACTCATTCTACTCTAGTATACACGACCTCCACGTGCGCCTCGATTCCTTCCTATGCTCCCCCCCGGTGCTCGCCGCGGTGGCCCGAACAGAATATCTGGCACGTACATTATCCGACCACAACCCACTCCTCCTGACGCTGGACTGGGTGACTGAACCTCCTAAAGTCCCGACATGGCAGGATGATCCGCCATTCCGAGCTGAACTAGAGGAGCGGATTGCCCAGTATTTTGCGGAGAATGAGGGCACGGCTTCCTCCAGGGCTGTAGAGTGGGATGCGATTAAGATAGTGGTGAGGGGACACTGCATCGGGAAATATGCGGGAGTGCGCAAAACGCTGGTAGACGACTTAGACAAGGCTGAGCGCACTCTTCGAGAAGTAGAACTGGATCGACCGAATCGTCCTGATTTGCAGGAGAAAATGAGTGGAGCGCGGGAAGCGGTAGCAGTGGAGATGGAACGCCTTCGTAGTTTCGATTATAAGGCATACCTGACGAGGACCCTAGCTGACGGGGACAAAACAGGGACACTCCTGGCCTGGTTGGCGAAACCCAGCCGGTCTTGGCCTTGCGGGGCAGTGGGGCTCGCACCCTTACGACACAATCAGAAATACTGGACTGTTTCAGGTCATACTATGAGAATTTATATAGAGCGGGGCTGAGTGATCATACTGAAGCGTTGGACGCTTTTCTGAGCGACCTGCAGCTACCGCGCCTAGAGCAGGAACAAGCAGATGCTCTAGGGGGCCCAATCGCCCTGACTGAAATAAGGGGGGCAGTGAAACGAATGGCGCGTAATAAAACACCGGGGATTGACGGGTTGACCATCTTGTTCTACGGGAGAAACTTAGATCACCTAGCCCCGAGACTCCAAACGATATATAACGAGGCCAAGGAAGGAGGCAGACTCCCCCGATCGATGAGCGAAGCCATAATGGTCCCCTTGTTAAAGCCTCGTAGGGAGAGCACAGACCCGGCGTCCTACAGACCATTGTCTATGCTTACAACTGACTACAAAATACTGAGCACAGTGCTGGCCACCAGGCTACTAACTCATATGCAAGATCTGATCCACAAAGACCAATCTGGTTTTATTCCCACGAGGAACACTACACACAACATTCGCAGGCTGCTTAGATTGGTGGACGCTCCGCCATCTGAGGCGCGATCCCCCCTGGTATTGGCGATCGACATTGAAAAGGCCTTTGACAGCCTTGAATGGCGCTATCTGTACACGGTAATGCACAACTTCGGTCTAGGGGAGGGATACATACAATGGACGAAGGTGCTCTGCTCCTCGGCGAGAGCGAGAGTAAGAGTAGGATCATTGGTGTCAGACCAATACGAGATACATCGAGGTACCAGACAGGGGTGTGCATTGTCCCCACTGCTGTTTGCGCTCGCAATGGAACCGCTTGCGGCTCAGGCTCGGAAGGGGACATGTTACGTCGGGCTGGCTCACGGGGGTGAACTCCATTTTATCTCCTTATACGCAGACGACCTCCTCCTCTTTCTGGACAACGCCGAAGAGGCGGTAGAGGGCGCTGAGAGTCTACTGGAGCATTTCGGCAATATGTCGGGTCTGCGGGTGAACTGGTCGAAAACCTGTCTCTTCCCACTACGGAGGGGGAGGAATGCCCTCCACTCCGCCAGAATCTGCGTTGGGAACCCCAATGCCTGAGCTACCTTGGAGTGCACATCTACCATGACCCGAAGGACCTCCTCGACGGTAACATAGGCCGCTGTATCCGCTCCCTGAGGAGTTGTATGTCCTTCTGGGCCACTCTGCCGCTCTCAACAGCAGGCCGAGTTGCTCCTTTGAAAATGGTCGCTCTGCCGCGTCTCCTATATTTCTTCCGATCCCTCCCGGTATGGATACCCGGCGCAGTTTTCAAACAGTTGAGGTCAGCGGTGGTGTCCTTCTTATGGGGAGCGGGCAGGCGCAGAGTGGCTTTAACGACGTTGACCCGTCCTAAGGACGAGGGGGGCCTCGCGGTTCCGGACTTTGAGCTCTATTATTTAGCAGCTCAGTTACAATTCTTCACGCAGGAAGTAGCGAGAGTGTACCGCGGCCCAGAGCAGGGGATGGAGTTCGGCACACCCCGTCATGTCCTAGCATATATCACTCTTCAGCAGAAACTGCTTCTGCGAGAGCTCTCCCTGGAGGAGCGGACCCTTCGCCAGTGCTGGAACAGATCGCAGAGGCGAATCGGAACTGGGCACCCGTATGCTCTGGAAATTCCACTGGGCATGGTGACGGCACTCCCGCATGGTGGCGATTGGTCGAGACTGCACCTTTGGGAAGAGGCGGGATTACAGATGGTAGGTGACCTCTACGAGGATGGGGAGCTGTCCCCATACCAGACTCTGCAAGAACGGTATGATCTCCCGAGGGGGGACTACTTACTGCATGCAGCGGTGGTGAGAGCCATACAGGCGCACTGGGGTGGGGGCCTGATAGAACCTGCTACATCACTAGCGTGCCAGTACACCATGATGGCGGCTGGAACGTATAAAGCTGTTACGTGCCTTTATCGCAGAATGCACACGGACGCCCTACTACCGCTCACGTCACTTAAAAACAAATGGGAAGCTGACCTGCTATTAGATATCCCAGACACTACATGGACACAATTAGTACGGAGAGTCAAGAAAGGCACTAGGAATGCGCGCTTCCAATTGATACACCTATATGTTCTGCATCGCGCGTACCTCACACCATGCAAAATCGCAGAGTACTTTCATGTAGCAGACGCAGCATGCCCCAGATGTAATCTTGTGGGGGCTGACCTGGTCCACATGTTACGGGGTTGCCCGGGGTTGCAGGTTTATTGGACGGAAATCGAAGAGACCCTGAACACAGTCACTGACAGAAACTTACGATATGATAGTGCAGTGTCCATCTTACATTGGTTCCCCCACACGAAGAAGAACAAGTTGACGAGTAAATTTATAGATATGGGACTACTCATAGCGAAGAGGGAGCTGACAAGGGGGTGGAAATCGAAAGTAGCGCCGACACATAGAAGATGGATAAATGAATTCCTGAAGTGGGCGACTGCGGAGAGCACGATACGTTACCAGATGGCCCGCCGCAATTCAAATGACAAGGCGCAGGAGGCTGCAATGTTATGGGAAACGCTGGTGCAGGCACTGAGAGACAGTTTGGTAGAGGGGGATGAGGAAGTAGAGACACTAGGCGAGACACCTCGAACAGGGTCGATCACGCCCACGGCAATTTCACCAGATGCACACAGACAATGAGAAGCATTGACTCCGTTTTTCCCACGATTTGGGCCTTATGATTGCACCGATCACTGACGCAGACACAGGGAGGGGTGGATAGGGGGAGGGGGGGGTCTTTGTTCAGGGTTCCCGGGGTGGGTTACGCACATCACGATCAAACCAGTAGTGCGATAACACTTTACACGCATAAAAGCAGAGTAAGGAGTTCCTGCAGAGCTAACAGTAAGATCGGGCTCGGCCCGCAGAGTGTACAATACAGTGATTTGACGCCGCCCTGCCTCCGGGATGTGGGCTAAATGGCTGTGTCTAATATAACTGGGAAAAGAATGTTGAACTGTAACACTGCACTGTATGATGCTCACTATGTCATGGTATGTTTTATCTATCCCTGCAATAAAAATTGTTTTACAAAAAAAATCGTACCAAGACTTTTTTCTCGAAGACGGCCAATTCAAGGTAGACTGGTGCCAGGTCTCGTGGAAGTGCACCAAAGATCTGCTCTTCCTGATCACACAAACAGCTAAAAGACTGGCAGATGCACTAATGGTGAAGATCACAGCCATCGAGGTGGCCATTAGGGGAACAATGAACAAGACCCCATTTACAACTAAGTTGGCTGAGATTAACCAAGAGATTGCAGAGAACCAGGAATTTCTCCTTAAACAAAAGATGACTAAACTACAGAAAGATGTAGCCAAGTTCGATAAGGAGAAAGTCTATCCCTACCTTAAAGATGGATATTCTAACAATAGGAATAGCTATTCCTCCGACGAGAATACGGACAATGGGAGCCGGAGAGGCTCCTCTGGCAGCAACTCTAGCGGCAGTTACCCAGCCAAAAATAACCGTAACCAACGACGTGGCAATTGGAACCAAGGGTACAACAATGGACCTATGTTCCATGGGCCATCACAGATGATGCCACCTTGGCAATACCCTTTTTACCAACAGGGACCGCCCCAATTCTACCCTATGAACCCCCCTTTTCACGACAGAGGTTGGGGCAGAGGAAGAGGGCGCAAGCGAGGGCCACAAAAGGGTGTACAATGGCAAGACCAACCAGCCACAGCATCCCCGGTGGAAACCAGGAGCACAACCCGGGGAAGGAGAGTTTGATTGCGAATCTTTCTGAGAGGACACTCACCTCCACTGAGACTAACATTCTTGAGAAAGGCTTGGGTTATGTTCCCACCCCTATACCCGACAGCTTCAATGAAATGGTTGAGGTCAGACAACTGTTTAGGAAGGTCCGCCTTCGGTCCTTCTTCCATGACAGACCAGACATTGAAAGAACAGACACCGGCTTACGAAACCCCTCCACTTTCACTCCCACTGACAGCATGGTCCCACCTGCAGTGTTGGCATTTGAGGGGGCTGTCCTTAAGAGCCTTGAAAATAGACCTGAGACGCGTTGCTTTAACAACTTGAGCACAATGGAAAGACAGGCAGTTCAGTCTTTAGCAAATGACACCTCTATTGTCATCAAACAGGCAGACAAAGGGGGTGCTACTGTTATTCAGAATAGTAAGGACTACGATGCAGAGTGTAAACGCCAATTGGCAAATAACTCGCACTATCACCCTCTCACTGTAGATCCAACTAAAAGACTAACAACAACTATCACAAGTCTAATCCTGAAGGGTGAGACCAATAAGTGGATCACGAAGAATGAGGCTGCCTTTCTACTGACTACTGAACCTATAACACCTTATTTCTATACCCTCCCTAAAATTCACAAGGGTACAACACCGGTCCCGGGGAGACCAATTGTCTCTGGAATTGGCTCATTACTTGAACCACTTTCCAAATTCTACTATTCCTTCTTGCAACCAATGGTCAAGAAAATTTCTTCATTTTTCCAAGACACCAAGGATGTGCTCTGTCTTATAGACAACATTGAAGGGAGAGAGGGCGTAGACCTGCTCCTGACATTGGACGTGGAAGCACTGTATACAAATATTCTACAACAGGCCACACTTGAAGCTGTAGAGGCCACTTTCCAGCAAAAGGAGTGTGCTCCCCTACACCAATTTCTTTTATCATGGCATGCGCCACCATAGCCCTCACTGAGAAGTTCTTTCAATATGGCACACAACTCTACCATCAAATACAGGGGACCTCAATGGGTTCGACCTTTGCCCCCAGCCTGGCCTGCATCTATATGGCTACATTTGAGGAGAGAGTCATCAGAGCACCACAGAACCACTTTCTGGGCAATATAACACTCTGGCGCCGCTTTATTGATGACATCCTCATCTTTTGGAAGGGAGACCGTTTGTCATGTGAAACCTTTTGTACCTGGATCAATGGACAAAATCCTTACCTAAAATTCACAGGAACAATTTCTGAGACATCCATCCCCTTCCTAGACCTGAGGATCAACCTACAGGCTGAGGGTCTGAGCACCACACTTTATCGCAAGAATACAGACAGAAACAGCTTGCTCCTATACGAAAGTTATCATCTCAGGGCCCTGAGGGACAATCTCCCATTTGGACAATTCCTCAGGGTCCGCAGGAACTGTACTACGAATACTGACTTTAAACAGGAAGCAAATGTCCTACAGCATATATTGCAAGACAGGGGTTACCCTACTAGATTGATTAGAAACTCCTACAAAAGGGTGGCAAATAATCCCAGGGGAGCCTTATTGGAGACTCGAGTGAAGGAGCCTGAAGATGTGATCGCCTCTGTGACCTCTTTTACAAAAAACTCAGCCTTCATAAAGAAAACAATCAATAAACATTGGAGCATTATCAACTCTGGGGGTTTAAATTTTCCACGCCCAAGATATGCGTTTAAATGCACCTCCAATTTAAAGGACGCGCTGATCCATACAAGACCCAAAAAACTGAACACAAGTAACCAGAGTACATTATGAGATCTTCCGCCAGTAGAGGGTCATTTTCCTTGAAGGGTTGTGCAGTGTGCCCCCAGACTAGCGTAACTAAAGAGATCCAACTGTCAAATACTTTTGTCTGGCAAATGCGAAGGCATACCAATTGCAACAGCGCTAAATGCATTTACTTACTCACTTGCCCTTGTGATCAACACTATATTGGGATGACGATGAGACAAGTTAAATTGCGCATTCAAGAACACAAAAGTAATATAAGATGCCTTAAGACGCACACTAAACTGTACCAACACTACACACAACGGGGACACACAGCTGATAGCATCCGCTGGTTGGTTCTAGAATGCCATCCTGGAATCACCAAACAGGGCCTGTTCAGGATTGAACAGAGATGGGTACATCGATTGAGATTAGATACAGTGGGTCTCAACGATGCCGTCCCGTGGTCCTCCTTTAAAAACTAGACCATTAGAAAAGCCGCCGTGGAAAAGCATATGATTTCCGCCATCCTAATATGGCTGGCGGTGTTTGATAGACACCGCCAGCCATGTTAGAGCTTTTCCGCCGCGTTCGGAAGGCGACCGCGGCGGAAAAGCTGCAGACGGATTTTGAGACCCAGCGCCATCCTAATTTGGGGTGGGTCTTCTGTGCCTCCGCAGCGGTTTTCCCGCATCCTCCGGGCCGGCGGTGGCTTCCGCCGGCCCAGAGGATGCGGGAAAACCGCGATCCTAATCGAGCCCCAAGTATGTCAGGTCTGATAGAAATCAACACACATAGAAAGCAAGAAGTGAGTGAAATATTTTCAGCCTGTATGAAAATATGCAAGAGGGACTTGTGTTCTTAGTAACAATATGTCTACTGCCCTAATTGGTCATGGAACGAATCATACAACTGGCCACCAATGCACAGTAAAGACAAGAATTTGAGAACCTGCTTTCCCAGCACTGACACACATAGAACTAGAAGTGGCCTAGTGTGAGGAGAAGTGTGGCTCAATGGTTAGATCGGCAGACCCTGATGCAGAGGTCTAGCCTGGGACCGGGGTTCAATTCCCCGCCTCGGCGGGTCTTGGGCTCAAACATTCCACGGACCTGATAATTCTCGCCTCGGTGCCTATTCCAATCATGGAGTCCCACTCTGCAACTCTGGGCAATAGCTTGCTTAATCTCCACAACGGCCCCCACAACGCTAAGGATGCCTGGCCTCCACCTTGGGGGTGCCCAGGAGTGGACACCTCACAGGGAAAGCCAGGATGGGTTCCATAGCGGTATTCGTACAAGCGCCTTGAGACCCTTGCGGGTGAGTAGTGCGCTATACAAGTATCAATTTACATGTATATCTCTTGTACCAAGGTGCCAGAGCAAGGGATCGACCAATACACAGGGGTTTTCAGTACCCCAGATGGCTACCACTTCCTGGTGGGTGTTTGCAAACTATGCTATTTTCCTGTCATGGAATTTGTAGCGAGACTTAAGGGAGGATATGATTGCAAAAATAAAATCTTAGCCAATACTGGAAATCCTAAGTAAACACACTGATGGGGCTGCAATTCGAAAGTAGAGAACTTGAACAACTTACTTCAAGCGATTGGCAAAATGGAAAGAATAAAGGGGACCTTCAAGAATATACTAAACAGTGTGTAACAGCTAGCCCATGCCCCCAGAACCCTTAGCACCAATTCTTAAGAGTGTATCTGTCTACATCCCACTCCTTTAAGGGGCAATAGCTATGATGACTGTAATCATGATGCATTGCACCTACCCAGCACACCTCTTGTGGAGTACCAGTCGACCGAGCCAGCACTCATGGCAAGCTACTATGCAGTATTGCTTGATTGAACCAACAGAGGTGAGCCAAGCCTTCCAACCTACACGTTGGATAACTGGTTCTCATTTGAGAATATTATTCCTTGCCTGATGATAGAAGAAATTAAAGAGATCATGGTAACCGCTGAGAAAGGAGTCAACATTGTTACCTGCAACATTGATTAAAAGGTGCAATAACTGACAAGAATATCTGGGACCTCAGCTGACTTCACCTCCATGATGTAATTGACTCAGCCAATCAGAGGTGTGCAGCCACGAGTTATAATGAAACAAGGACCCCCTGATTCCACATAGTGTTCCTAGGACAGGGTAAATACAAATTATGCAAACATTTCCTAGGCAACACGATACCTACAAATGACTAGGTTAACTGACGAACAAAGGATATATTTAAGCCCCAATGCACTGACCACAACCAGAAGTTTGATAAAAAATATATGTATATATTTATTCAGGTTGACAACATGTATATCATCTAAAGAATTGTTTTAAATTAAAAAAGGGGGGGGGACAAACCCTTTGGTGAGACACATGGACAAACAATATCATGAATGTAACATTAAAAAGCAATAAAAGTATACACAATGACATAAAAAGAAAACAGTGCAAATTTATATTTGTTGAGCAATGTTCCTAAGATTAAAAACACTAATTTTCACATCTATACAGTCCATTTAATGTCGTCATCAGTCTCTATGCGCGTTTCGGCGGATAACCGCCTTCTTCAGGAGAAAAGCTTGTAGTTTCTAGAAGATAAAAAACTATAGCTATTGCACATTTATTGGGACAACAATGCATTGAGGCTCAACAACTTGATACAAGTTATAACTAGGTACACATATTGCTCTCCTGTTTTATTCTAAGGATCTATAGACCAAGAAAATTAAATGAATGACACCCGTGCTCAGAGAAGAAACTAGAGTGAGTGATGTACCATGGTTAGGTGCAACCTCCTTTTAAAGTGAAGAGGGAATAAGAGAATATGATAGAAAGCCAGATAAATGTGATAAAAAAAATAAACAGAAGTGATAAAAAGAATGTTATATAATAACCCAGAGGTAGCTGACAACACACTTAGACCAGAATACAATGATTTAGATGTTTCACATAGTAGTGATGGTCATGGTGAAGGGCCCTGTCAATGGGGGGCCTAAGAAATTCATGTAGTTCTTACCAATTCTAGAATTCAGTTGATACCTTTCGCTTAGGGTAAATTGTTTCTGCGATATGTGAGATATCTATTAATGATATTAAAACAAGAAAGCAAGATATGGCATAGCTTGTATCTAAAGTCTGTACGAATAAAGTGAGCGATAAATTCACTCGAGATAATTAAGCACCGGTTCGTCTTAGTTTTCTTGATCTAACTTAGTCTATTAATCATATCTAGATCAAAAAGCGAAGGGAATCACAACTTTACTCAGTGCAGGATAGAGTGCTTCAACTTTGGATAGTTGACTACGGACACATATCAGTCAATGTCCCGTATAGTGTTGATTCTTCCAACCATGGATTAAAAAGATCTAATTCAAAATAGAATATTCAAAGAATATTCATTTAATTATAGTGTCAACATAGGTGAAACAAATTAGCAAAGGCTCTAAGTAGCTGTGTATGTCATATCTCTATTCTTTATCTAATTATCACATGAGCTACTTCGGGTACAGAGTGTTCTGAATTTGTTGAACTCTATAACGTCTGGAATACCGACCCAAAGATCCTATTTCAATATAAAATTAGAACTGTCTGGTATAAATACCTTTCTATTTATTAGCAGGATTTGATGCAGATCAATATGGTTTCTGGCTGCAAACAGTTATATATCAAGTAGATAATATCCTATATAAAAAGAAGCCAAGAAAGAAAAAAGGCAAGAGTAGTGTTAGCAACATCTGTTGAATAAACTGCCAAGGTATATTCTCTATATCGATGGATATGTACCTTTATAAAAGAGCCTGGCGAGGTATAACATGGATATATGTAGCCTCTGTCTTGATCAAGAACGGCGGTGATAGCAGCTCGACATAGACGGTAAGGATAAACTAAAAAAAGGAACATATGGAGCCGTGCAAAGCGATTATTATTGTGCTTACGAAATTCTAATCATACAAAACAGTATGTTGAGCATACATGTACGTGGCAGCGTGATTTACGGACCACGAATCTGTGTCACGTTTGTTGGGGTCTGAAGGATAAAAGACCAAACCGACATCCGCGGCAGGGTTAGGTTGCGCATAAGCAAGATAAATCGTGCGTAAAAATTGCTGTTCAAGCCCACGGAATAATATGTTTAAAAGGAGCAATGCGTGACAGCTATACTTACGATGGATGCACATCCGGACCGAACGCCGTTTTTTTATAGTAGTAAGCTCGGACATGGCCACCTAGGAGATTATATGGACTTACGTCCCGCGTGTCACGCCGTGATGATGTCACCTGGGTCATGTGATGCGTATTGCGAAATCACGCGATGCGAGAGCGCTAACTTCTTTCTGTGTATGTGATGGTCTTCATACCATCATAGAAATAAATAAAAGACTGTATAACGTGAACTAAAAGTGATAAGGTGATATATGGATAAGACTCGGGACTGATTACAGGCTACCTATGAATTATTCAAAAATATATGAAGAGAACCTACGACACCCGACACAAATGTTATTTATATTATATTATTTTAGTTTTGTTCCTAACAATTTATAGATTACCAAATGTAAATATGTCATTGCTTGCTAAAGCAACACCATTGATAATGGCCTCTATATATGTCAATATCAGGTGCATTGTAAGTAATATTATCAAATTGATCAAAGCCTTCAAAACTCAAAATTGAAAAGGGTGATTAGCCAATGGATAGGAGGCAAATGAGTCTACGTTTATGTGCATAAACGTAGACTCATTTGCCTCTTAGAGGTTCTCTTCAAGGTGAAGGAGTCAAGGTGAAGCTCTGGGAACTATACCTCTAACCTATGTAGGTAAATATCAATTGGTTCAAGGAATTTGTGTGATCTCACGGCCCCCACTACTACCATATTAATGTTTGGTGCACTTTTTGTTGTTAACCTTGGTCATCTCTGTTATCTATGAAGGACGCTAGGTTCTTAGCCCCACTACTGCTGTATTGCTCCATTAAGCCAGGGCCCAATCAGTGCACAACTACTCACACAGATTTACGTTTAAAGCATGGGGGTAGTGGAGCATTAAATATGGTATTCACATGCTTCAAGAGGAAGAGTGCAGACCACAGTTGCGTCACCGCATCTGTTTTTCCTCTACTATGCCAATGTATTACCTTGTATCTACGTCTAACATCATACCTCAAACTTAACAAAGATGAGTTGACCATACCTGAATTTGAACCTGCAATCAGATTTCTCAAGTTTCTTAGATGCAATGGTGAGCGTTTATTGTATCCACAATTTTAGTGCATTTGGTACTACATTTGAAAATAAAGGAATAGCACTGGAATTACCAGAATCAAATCTATTTTTATGCTGTAACCTAGTTCCGGGCCATTTACTGTGTCCCACTTCAACCATTCATTTTATTTTTAAAAATCTTTTTATTGTAAGAACAAGCTCCATACAAATCACACATTAGTCGGCATCAAGAATTCATTGGCACATAAAAGACAAAGTAAATCATACAATCATCGTTAACAGTGCGGCCTGCATACAAAACCAAGCCCCAGGATATTCTCCCATTAGGCAGCGTCTGAAGCTCAGAGGACACAAAAATGGAAAAGGCCATCCGAACAACATCGGTACCAGTTCGGTCCCCACATAAAACCAAGTCCATGACATGTCCCCAGGAATCAGTGTCGAATGTTCAGTGGGCATAGTGGAGGCAGAGTGAATCAGAAGATTATCATATACAGTGTGAACAGCAAATAAGGACCAACATATATTAATAATATTAGCCGGGGTCGGACACAGACTGGGTATCCATTGACTCTCCCCTATACCATCTCCATGCCGCCCATATTTTCTCCCATTTCTTGGGACAACCTCTCCTTTTATATATTACTTTTTTAGCCCTCTGGCACCAGTCTTGGTCTCTTCCCCAGCCCTCCACTGTTGGTAGGACAGCACTTCCCCACAGCCTTGCTATGTTTCGTTTGGCAACCATACTCGCCAATGCCAGCCAAACCTTATCCCACTTTGGCCAGGTGATGTCGCTCGTCACACCCAAGATATGCCATCTGGCTTCTAACGGAACCTCTGCGCCCACCACTTCCGCCATTATATCTGTCAGCCTGGACCAATATGCAAGGACCCTGGCGAAGTACCCACAAAATGTGAAAAAAGGTACCCACCTCCCCACATCCCCTCAAGCAAAACTGTGAGTCCACATATCCTATCCGGTATTGTGTAGTGCGTGGGGTGTAGGAACGGTGTAGTATACGTAGCTGAACCAGCCTGAACCGGGCACGAATTGCCACCTCCCGGGGGCTCTGTAGTGCCTCCCTCCAGGCATCATCCTCCAGAAGCCCAACATCAGATTCCCATTTCTCCCTCAGAGGTCCTAGGGGGTCTGCCAGGTTATTGATGAGCTTTTTGTACGTGAGGGAAATGGCTTTGTCTATCATGGGGTCCATTAATAACCTATCTTCCAGCAGGGCATAGTCTGGTATTTGCTCCCCATGGTGGAGATGTTGGTGTAGGGCATGTTTAAGCTGTTGGTAATGGAGGAACTCCCCATTCCCCATGTGAAATTCTGCTTGAAGGGGAGCAAACTCCACCATACCCCCTCTTTTCCATATATCGCCCAGCACATCAATACCTATTAGACTCCATTGGCGCAGGCCCTGTAATTTCGCAACCTCTGGGAGGTAATTTCCGGCCCATAACGGGGTTTGTGCTGTGAGTTTCGCCTCCCAGCCCAGCAGTTTCGTTGCCCGCTTCCACGCCCCCACCACCGCAGCTGTTTGAGGGGGCAGAGGCAGGCCGCGTCTATCCCTACGTTACAGAGCAGCTAAGTAGATACCATTTCCGAAGACCATGCGGTCCACCCTATATGCCGGCTCCTCCATCGGGGCAAACACCTACCCATTGACGTTGACTAACTGCGTTACCCAATAATAGAGGCGTACATACAAGACGGCGAACCAACATTCATATGCCCCCCCGCTGTAATTTCTGAAGCGCAATTCTAGGGCACCCCATACTCCATAACAGCGAGCGCTGCTCCGACTCAATCACCCGAAAAAGGGCGTACTTTGCAGAACATATAGCAGACATGGAAGAGCCATCATTTTAAATCACACAGCGCTCAAGGAAAGCAGGAGGGTTCTTCAGTGTTCGACATCCCCGTGCAAGCGCTCCAATTGGGCTGACACATTCAGACGCAAGACCTCTGCTTCCGACTTCGTAACCCAGATACCCAGGTATCGGAACATCACCTTCCAAACCAGCCTCCTACATTCCTCTAAGCTCGGCAGCGGCCCCGCCAGTACATGACCCAGGGACATATCCCAATTGATACGGTATCCAGAGTACTCAACGAACGTGTGCAAAATTTGCATCAGCCTCTGGATTGAGGCGGCTGGCATTTGGACATGTAATAAAACGTCATCAGCGTATAATGATATACGTTCTTCCCAACCGCCCCCTAGGTCAATGCCCCACACCATGAGATCCGCCTGTATCCATGCCGCTAACGGCTCCAGGGCTAAGGCAAACAAGGTCGGGGGAGAGCGGACATCCCTGCCTCGTGCCCAACCCAGTCGAAACTCCCTGGATAGGGCGCCGTTAACACGGACCCTGGCAAGCGGCTCGGTGTGTACAGCAGCCGCACCCACGTCCGGAAGTTGACTCCAAAGCCCAGTTTTGACAGGACTGCGTATATATACTAACATTCCATACTATCAAAGGCCATCTGGGCATCTAGAGACAGCAGGGCCGCTGGTACGCTCGGGCGGTCGGACACCACCTGCAACACTCCAAAACGGCGTCTCAGATTAAGCCTCGTGCTCCTATGCGGCAGAAAGCCTGATTGATCTAGGTGGATCAGGGACTGAACGACCACCCCAGTCTGGTGGCCAGAATCTTACAGAGGACCTTTGTTTCAAAATTAAGGAGTGATATGGGCCTGTATGAGCTACACAATTCCTGTGGTTTGCCAGATTTATGAATTCCGACAATCGTTGCAGACCTAAGATCCTTCGGAAGCCTCCCCTGCTGTTTAGCCTCATTAAATATCCGTAACAGGTGCGGAGCTACTCTACTCGACACACACCCAAACGCCTCCGCCGGGAACCCATTGGGGCCCGGCGCCTTCCCTGGGACGAGAAATTCATCACACTCCCACTTCCGCCTGCTAGTGTGTGACCGGTACACCTTCTCATAATAAAGCGCAAACTCCTCCGCTATTTCCACACTTGTGTTTTTCACAGTCCCATCTAATGTTCGGATCCCAGGTACCCAGTTATGCTCCCTGTCTCGTTTCTCAAGCCAGGCTATCATCTTATTAGGTTTGTCGCCTAAGTCATAGACGCGCCTCTGGGTAGCTATTGCGCGCGATCTCGCCTGGTCAGAAAGCACATCCTTCAGTTCTTTTTTGGCGAGCCGCAGCCTGTGTCTACGTTCCTGTTCCTGCTCCTGCTCCTGCGTTTCCCCCCTATCACCCTCTAAAGCATGAAAATCCGCTTCTAGTTTGTCAATTTGAGCATATTTGACCTTACGACGTTTCCCCATCTCCGCCTGTACAAAACCCCTAGCCACAGTCTTGTAAGCCTCCCATACAATACCATGTGAGCTAACTGAGCCCACATTCTCCTCAAAATATTGGTCTACGCGCTCCCGGAATTGCTCCTGAAACTCTTGGTCCTTAAACAGAAAGGCGTCGAGCCTGGGGGGGATTAGTCCACTCCCTCTCCGGGCCCTGCACCTCCACGGGGAGTGGTCGGATATACCTCTTGCCTTATGACAACCACCGTGAAAGAGGCGCATATGACCCACCTGTGAGAAGAGGTAATCGAGCCTGGAACCTGAACCATGCGCTGCGGATATATGTGTCTAAGCACTAAGCAGTGCGTAAACATAAAAGCACCGAACAAACAATCAACATTCCCCCCCATCCTCCCGAGCCCCCCCCCACCCTGCTACCCTGCTTCTCAGGCCAACATGGCCAGACATACCCCAACAAGCAGAGGGCCTGTAGCCCAGACAACGAAAAACCTAGGGGGGGTGTGCTACAACCAGACTGGCTACCTGAGTATTTCACCCGGCCAACAGCCATATTGATCTAGCCGTCTCACCATGTCATGATAAGGGAGACGGGCAATGTATGCAAGCCCCCTAAGTGGATACTCAAACCAGACCCCCCCCCCGTGAAGTGCAACCAGTTCGCTGTGACATGTCCGTCAAAGATCAGACCCCCCTTCAAGCCCCCTGTAAGGACAGGGTCCTCTCGCCACAGCAGTGTCCCAGCAGTCTTACGCACAGGATAGTCAATATACATTACGTGCACTCCATCCGGGCCCCTCACACCCGGACGTCCGCAGCAACCTCATCCAATGTCCGGCGAGGCAGACAGGCTCCACGCCCTGGTCCTACCAGACATTCGGGGACCACCTTGAATACGACGCTCCCTCACCGTTAAGCCCATAGAAGAAGTCGGAGACTGGGCAACCGTGTTCCTCCAGCTGTCTCCCGACCTTGGACCACCTGATGGCCACACGTTCTCCTCCAGCCATGCTTGGACCTACTCCGGGGACCTGAAGAAGAAAGATTTTCCGTGTGCTAGAAGTTTGAGACGCGCCGGGAAGAACATCATGTATTTAATGCCACGCTCCCGAAGCTCTTTCTTGACTCCATAGAACGAGCGGTGCTCCTGTTGGACCTTTAGGGTGAAGTCGGGGAAGAATCTAATAGTGGCGTTATCAATTCGGAGGTCCCCATGTTGGCGGGCAGCCTGCAAGATGGCGTACCGGTCCCTATAATTGAGGATCCGGGCGATTATCGTTCTCAGGGGAGCTCGGGGGCGAGGCGCCCGGTGTGCCCGCTCAATGACGAAAAACTTTGAGAGTGGAATGGGCTTGAGATGGTTTAAAATAAGGTCCTCCAGGAAAGGATCAACACTCGGCCCTTCCATTTTCTCCAGAACACCCACCACTCGTATATTATTCCTATGGGCCCGCCCTTACTGGTCCTCCAGTCTGGCCGCTGTTTGCTTCTGTTGGTGGGTCAAGTGCTGGACCTGCTGCTGCAGCAGCTTGGTGGTGCGCTGAAGCTCTACGATGTCCGTGGCATTTTGAGTGGCCTTCTCCGATGTTTTATTGAGGTCCGCCTGTTGCAGCGCCATCTCAATGGTCACTTTGTCGATCTTGGTCTCCAGCGTGGCGCCTGGAGTTTGTATGGCCTGCATGATGGAGGTCAGGGAGAGTTCTGCCGCATTGGTGAAGTTCCCCGTGGGGGCCTCTCCTACCCCACCCACTGAGGCCGTATAATTGTCCATCGTGTTAGTTTGTGTGGTGGTAGATGTTTTGGGCTTTATAGTTAGCCTTGGTAAAGCCCACCAGGCAGCGGAGGAAATGCACCACGTCCTAGGGTCTGGCCAGCCCCCGGAGCCGTCACCGCGACTCCCCCCCCCCCCCCGGATCGGGGTCCACAGCAGTGCCTCACCAGCCACAAGTCCCGCCTGGATCCTGGGCTCCTCTGTTCCCTTGCTCGCCTCTGCTCCCGTCCGACTCACCCGCCGCCGCGTGGGTCAGAGACCCTTCCTCTTGGGCCCTCTGCCCTCCGATGTATGTGCCTCATGGCTGGCCTCCATCCTCCGCCAGAAGGCTCAAGACAATGTCACCGGTGGGGGCCGCTGTCCAGACAGGGCCCGCTTCACCCTGCCCCAGGCCTCCGCATCCTTCACTGTTTGGCGCCGGCGCGCCCCTTGCGCTCCCGGCGGACCTGGGCAGCCTCTTCCCGCTGCACGTGGGTCAGAGACTCAGCCTCCCGGGCCCCCTGCCTCACCAATCCTCAAGTCTCGTTGCCGGCTTCTACCCTCCACCAGAGGGCTCAATGCTGTATTACCGGGGGGGGGGGGCTGCTTACAAAGTGGGGCCCGCTGCTCCCTGCCCCGGGTCTCCACGCTCTCCACCGACGGGCACGGACGCACCCCTTGCTCACCTCCGCTCTGGTGGATCCGGGCCTCCTCTTCCCGCCGCCACGTGGGCCTAAGATGCGCCCTCCCGAGCCCTCAGCCCCTCCGGCTCTTGCATCTTGCTGCCAGTCTCGGCCCTCCGCAGGAAGGCTCCGAGCAGTAAAGCCGGGGGGGGCTGCAGACCAGATGAGGCCCACTGCTCCCTGCCCCCGGGTCTCCAGGCCCTCCGCTTTCCGGCGCCGACGCGCCCCCGCTGCACCCAGCCCGCTCTATCACGCGAGGCCAGTGCTCTGGAACTCCACTCCTCCCACAAAGGCCCTGTGGGACTCCTCAGCTACGGGCTCCGCCGCGGCGCCGTCCGGTGCCGGAGAGGGTTCCGGACCACTCCCCCGAAACCAGAGCACCTCCGCCGGCCGAATCTGGCGTTTAGGGTATTGAGATGACAGGATGCATGCATGATTTTTGGGGCCTTCAGGTCACCCCCAGTAGTGCCGCGATATTATGCAGCCATCTTGGTTGCCGCCAGGCCACGCCCCCTCAACCATTCATTTTTTTTCCTGGCTTGAAGCAAGTGCAGTAGGCAATAGGGCGGGACACAGCCGAAGACTGCACACTTGCCTGAGGACTCAGCAACCCATTTAGTGAAATTAAGGTACACTCTGTGTGTCACTTAACAAGCTATCCATGAAATGATTCAATCCACTAACATTTATTTTTTTGTTTTATACAGTGCTAGCTCGACCCAAGGGTATCAGCGCATTTGTTATGTGTATAAGTTTACTCAACTACACGCGAGCATTCCTGTGGATCGAAACAGTCAACAGAAGAGTATAGAACAGTATAGCATTAATGTAGACACAAACAGTAAAAAAAATAAATGATAAACCAGCATTAAGGTAACTGCATTACTGACGGATTTGAGTCCAAGCAAATCAGGCACCAGCATTGAAGGGTCGTGTTGATGGGGGTTGGAGCTTTGAGAAATATAGTTCAGTTTGGGAACACGTTGAAGTAGTTATTAAGCTGTAGAGATTTGAGGTCTCGTTTGAAGCAAAAGAAGGAGATCCTTAGGTAGTGAGTTCCAGATCCTAGAAGCATTTCCTCAGATAGAAAGTGCCTGGAATGATTTCGTCTTCAGCTTTGGACGTATGAGTAAGAGTGGGTTGGGCATTCTTAGGGCCCGCCCTTTTCCTGCTCTTGATATTTTCATTTCTAGGTAATTTTTTTTCTTTTCATGAAGTGCTTAGTCTTGAAAGTGCAGCTTGCTTCAATGGGAAGCCAATTGAGACTTTTGAGGGAAGGTGAGATGTGATCAAACCACTTGATTCCTGTGAGGAATCTGGCAGCAGTACTGAAGATTACTCTTAGGGACGCAAGGTGACTTTTCGGCGTTCCAGTGAAGATGGCGCTGCCGTCATCGTGTTTTGATAGGACTAGAGATTGCACTACTGTCTTAAGATCAAGGGGAATAACAGTTTGATTTTCTTGAGATGTTTTAATGTGTGGAGCGCTCCTTTGTTGAGTTGTTGATGTGTTTCTTCATTGACATGTTTTTGTCTAGCGTGATACCAAGGGACTTTACCGAGTTTGAAGGTGAGATAGAACAGTTTAGTGCATCTAAATTCTTAACCCATTCTTGGGTTAGTAGAGGTTTATTTTTTGAGAAGAGGAGTAGTAGTTCAGTGTTGTTCATGTTCAGTTTTGGGTGATTGGAGTTTAACAAGGTTTGTTTCTTCTATAGTGTGGTATTTAGATGACAGATGTCTCTGGGTGATGTTATTTTGCAGTAGAGTTGTGTGTCGTCAGTATATAGGTGATATTTGACCCCTGATTGGTTTAGAATAACTTCGAGGGGTTCCATGAAGAGATTAAATAGGGCTGGAGAGAGGATCGAGCCTGTGGTACACCTTGTGTAACTGGAGCAGGCATCGGGAGACAACATTTGCTTTTAATTTGTTGAGAACGATGCTGCCGATAGGAAGTGACACCACTACTACTTAATCAAACTAAGTCCAAAACAAAGACCAAGCTAATTGTTCAACATTGTGAATACTGACACAGCTTCAGATAGTGGGTTATCCTTTTCAGATGGGCCTTGTCTCCTTTTAAGTACAACCCTCAACCAGACTATATGACATAGGGCTAGGACAGATATCAGTAGTGGTTCAACTCTACAGATCAGAATGACCTCTAAAACAAGATTGATCTCTTCCACTTACTCTACGTTACCCAAATATATGATTCATTGTGAAACTAAAGCTCTATGTTTACTGCTCTTTTTAAAAGTTATTCCTCCACCTGATGAGTGAACTTAGATGTACAAGACCTAGGATCAACTCATCCAGCTATTCCAAACCTGTCAACAGTTAGACAACTGTAATCTACTGCCACTCATCCCACTCTTCCATCTTGGTTTTTGCAAACCCTACCCGCATCGTTAACATCTCTTACAACAGAATACCGATTATCTTATGGCATAAAACCAAGCGTTAGACTTACTCAGTAAAGACGATAGGTAGTGGGAACAATATTCCTATTTTGATCAAACACCTGGACACTCCTTACCCCAAAATCAGGTCTTCAGCTCTACAATTTATGGTACATAATTCAGTAGTGAAGCATAAATTGAAAATTGCTGACACAATTTCCTATTATAATCTTGACATACTAGTCTTTAGATAGACTAGATTCAACAACACTTCTCACAATATAATTGCCCTCCTGCTCCCTCTAAATGACTCCAACACTAGACGAGACTGTAAAGTGAGGAGTGGGGGAAGATGTTTGGTTATCTACTGGAACTCCTTACATTGCAAAGTATTAGATCTGTCAGCTTCAAAGTGGTCTTCTTCCCAAACCTTTTGCCTTCCCCTCCTGTTTTTCTGAATTTGTTTCACAGTTATTCCAAACCTGTCTCTCAACAGATGCCAGCCTTTAGGTGGTCTTCTACACAAACATTTTCCCTTTCCCCTTCTGAATTTGTTTTTTGTTGGCCTTAGAAGTCTGTATACTTTATTACTGCTCAGTAGTGCTAAAGTGCTTGGGCTTACTCCCTACAACACGGTAAAACTGGCTTATAGATCATTGGCTTATTTAATTTACCTAATACGTCCCTAGTAAAGTGGTATATCACATACCCAGGGCCAGCAAATTAAATGCTACTGGTGGGTAAATAGCATTTATTATGCCCCCCCACTTCAGTAGCCTTTTAGAATATGCCTCAAGTCTGCTATTGGAGCCGGTATGCAGTTTTAAACTGCCAGTCCGACTTGAAAAAACTGCCAAGCCTAACTTTCCTTTTTTAATGCATATGCCACCCCTAGGCTAGGCCCTAACCAGCCCATTGTGCAGGGTTAATTGTATTTTCAAAGTTGGACATGTACTTTTAAGTTTCACATGTCCTGGTAGTGAAAACTCAAAAGTTTGGTTTTCACAACTTTGAGTCCTACCTCTCCCATAGGATAACATTGGGGTACCTTATTCAATAAGTGATAGCTTTCCTTTAAGAACAGATGGTAATATCATGTCTGGTGTCTAAGAAATTGTTATTTAAAACCCTCTTTAATGATAACCTTGGATTTTAAGTCACAATTCTGAATTCCACTTTTAGAAGGTTAAAGACACACAGATGATGGACAGAATGCAGAGCAAATCAAATATTCATCCCCCAGTCAGGAGATCTGGGTTAAATCCATCGTTCTTTTGCTCACGATGCCACTCCAGTTTAAACCTACCCATATGCAAATGAGTCTTGACCCTGTGCCTCATGGGAACAGTCCAGCCCGAACTGCCAAGCAATGTCCTCACTGGGCCAGAAACAAGCATCCTGGGACCGGTTTCGGGGCATCACTTAGTGCGAGAAAGCAAAAGACAAAGAGATAATGGACGGAATGCTGAGCAAATCAAACACTCACCCCCAGTCAAGGGATCTGGGTTAAAACCATTGTTCTTTTGCTCACCATGCCACCGCAGTTAAGTCCCAGCCATATGCCAATCAGTTTTGACCCTGTGTCCCATGGGAACAGTCCAGCCCCAACTGCCAAGCCAGGTCCTCCCTGGACCGGAAACAAGCATCCTGGGACCGGTTTTGGGGAATCGCCCCTCATCAGCCAGGCTAGCTTGAATCCAGTTGCACAGTGAGCCCGGGACCCACGCCTGGGCAAATCAGGCGCACTTAGGATGAGAAAGCAAAAGACACACAGATGATGGATGGAATGCAGAGCAAATCAAACATTCACCCCCAGTCAAGAGATCTGGGTTAAATCCATCGTTCTTTTGCTCACCATGGCACCCCCGTTTAGACCCAGCCATGTGCAAATCAGCCTTGACCCTGTGCCTCATGGGAACAGTCCAGCCCGAATTGCCAAGCCACGTCCTCCCTGGAACGGTAACAAGCATCCCAGAGACTTTTTGTGGTTCACACAGACAAGGATTGTGGCTGTTGCTAGAGAAGGGCTCATACCCACCTCAAATAACAACCCAATTTCTCATACATAGAGATCCCAAATAATGTGTTTTTTCTTTTCAATGCCTAACTCTTGAACACCACCCACATTATAATTTCCCTGTGAGCCTACATATCATCTATCTTCTTCTTGGTGACACTAAAGCTTTTCTTGAGGAATGTATAGAGCTCATGAGAAACCAGTCAATTCAATGGGATACGGCTATTTTTCTTGGAGATTTTAATCGTCACAAGGACATCACAGGTGACACTGCAGTCAATCTCCATTTCTTTTTCCTTTCTGGAAATGATCTAATCCAACACATCCTCAGACCTACTTAATTCAAAGGATCCACACTAGACCAAATGATATCGAAGAGTGATCAACTCTCAGTAGAAGCCTCCATCCCTGTGGAGTAGTTAGACCATCATCATATTCCTATGTCTCTACTACTTTCTCATTCCATGATAAGGGGTCACAGAAAAAGGAGATGATATTATTTCACAACACCAAATATATAGACCACACTAATTTTGGCATTTGTGCAGTGAATGTATTTCCCCAAATCAGTCCTGACACTAATATCAACCACTCAGCCTCCCTCTATTTTAACTGATTTTCAGATCTGCCAGTTGTTTTAGCACCACTCATGTGCGAAAAGGAAAAGACCAAAGTAATTGTCTTTCTAGTTCAATAAAGATCTTTACAAGGAAAAGAAAGTCCTGAGATGTCTGAAGATGAAATAGAATAGAGACAGTAGCCATCCTTCACCAACCTTGCCTTCCTCAGGATTGCACAATTACTGTATAAGAGGTACTTCTTCAAAGCAAAAATGACTTAATTCCGATCCCTGGTTGACTCCACCAAAAATCACGCTAAACAAGTTTTTGAACAGGTCAGAGCTACTAGCAACCTTCCCATTTCTATTCGATGTAATGACCCAACCACAGCATTGGAATGATTCTGCAGTTCTTTGAAACTAAAGCTAAATGTATTGAACAGTTCCTGGTAATTTGTCCTTATTACCAACTGTACCTGATCACTGCCTGCAAACCTAAGAACACATGGCAACACTTTTATAAAATCAAGGACTGAGTTACTGAAAATGATCACAAAGACCAAAGGCTACATCCATTGAAGGATCTGAAACCTTGCTCTACACATGCTACTGTACTAACTAGTGGCTCTCCCTCAGCCACACAGTGTTTTTGACATCTTTAAATGTGGATAAGTCACATTACATCTTAAAAAATCATCTTCGGAAGCGAGTGATCTCAACAACTTTCACCCTGCATCCCTAATCTGAAAGCTGTATAGCAAGGCAATTTGCGCTTTATAAAAAAAAATCACAAAAGAAATATGCTGATGATACTCAACTCTACCTAAAAATCTCCTCTCCAAAGAATATTTCCTGCCTAAACAATACTCTAAACACTGTTTGGGATTGGATGACTGGCCATCATTTAAAGCTTAATCCATCTTAAACAGAAATGTTTTGTATCATCTCATTCTCATCTGGCACTTCTGATCTTGATGGACTTCATCAACATCCTCAACTGCAAACCTACCATTGTTGACAGTGCCAAAACCTTACAAGTTACCCTTGACAAAAGACTCAAGCTACAGTCACAAGTCAACAACATGGCCAAAAATGCGGGCTTTCAAATGTGTGTGCTCTGGGGAATCCATCACTTCATCCATGAAGAAGACTTCATACCTCTTGTACAATCACTGATGCTGTCTAGAATCGATTACTGCCATTCTCTTCTGACCGGTCTTCCCACACTACATCTTGCTCCACTGAAATCAGCTCTATATGTAGCAGCATGTTTCATCTCTGCTGCCAAAAAGAATGACAATATCTCACTGGTACTGTTAACTTTTTGATCACAGAATGCCGAAGCACTGCTTCTAGAATCCCAAAGCTTAAAAAATAATGATTTGTGGTGCGGTCCTCTTCAGGGAGTTACTGCTAGAGTCTGAAACTCCTTTTCTCAGGGCTTACGCACACCGCCTTGTACGGCAATCCTTAAATAAGTACTGAAAGACTTCCTATTAGAAAGTTATTTCATTTAATTTCTCATTTCTCCGTGACTTAACTTGGCACTGGACCCTGCCTTAAGGTCACCCTTCTACTTCAATACTGTAAGATGCTTTCACTAGTTTTGTAGCTGTTCACATCCTGTACTCAGTATTTATGACTGGGGTAATATTTATTATTGCCGTAAAGCTTATATACTATGTTTATACTATTGTAAAGTCCTCTAATAACTCTGGGCAATATGTGCTCTAAATAAAACTGCATATATTAATTAAATGCCTTTTCAGTAAATGGCCCTTCTTTTCACAAGGGACTCCATGCCCTCTTAACTGTTTATTTCAGCAATCTTCTTTGATTATATGCAGTTTCTTATCCCGCAGATCTTACTGATCTGGTTGCAGGCTGGTCACTGGCAAATATGCTGAATTTGTCCTTGTGTAATTTTAAGAGAACGGAACACATTTAGCAGCACCTGCATATAAGCAACAACCTGCAGCTGGTGACGGCTTTTTATTTTAACTTCTTGTTGCGCATAAAATTAAGGCCTCTTTTTATGGGCCATCAGCTCTCCTTTTGTTTAAATATCATCCTGGCTGAGAGCTCTCTCTGCAGCCCCCCCACTAATTTAATAGAAGGAAACAAAGGCACACAGCTTGTTATCACTCCACAAGTACTGAGAAACTTTAATTTGGAGGCATGCTCTTGACTTTGTCAACCCATGTATGTAATAGATATGCATGCACTGTAAATATGTCATATCTATCTGTCTGTATGAATAATTTTACTAATAATATTTTAAACAACACTTCCTAATTTGATTTTTAATTTCTTTTATTTTGCTACTCATCTTAATGTAAGGTATCAAGAGTGCTTTACATCACACAATCCATCCAAAGACAATAAAGTTTGTAAATCAGTGTACAGGATATGCTACATAAGACAATGGGAGTTTCAATGAGTCACATATGTTAAGAGTGTGTGGTCTGGAGAAACACTAAGGCAGAATTTAAAATGTATCGCAGTGTTTGTGGTTGTCTGTAATAATACAACTTTATTACCACCCAAAGGAACCCTTTTTTAGCAACCTTAGAATAACGAAAGATAGAGAAAAAAATAAAAATGTTTCTAAACCCATGCCTTGCAGTCTGCATGCCACTCTTTGAGGACAGCTCATAATTCACTGTGGTATATTAGGTTTGCAACTGATGAACTGCAAATAACAAAAGCAGTAACTCACTGAGCTATCTACATAAAATACAAACCTGTGATCTGCATGTTACACATGCATTGCAACAGGCCCATTAATACTCTATGATACTTTGTGAACCAAAACTATGACAAAACACAGATCTCTCCAGCAACTGCATTAAATGTATGGCTTATCTTACTGTTATTATTAGCATCCCTAAAATTGAAAATTGCTGGGGCCACAAAAATCCCTGCAGCAGGCAGGTGCCTTAACCCCCTTAAGGTAGCGGTTCTTAATCTTTTGGCTTCTGTGGACACCCACTTAATCATTACTGTAATCCAGCTGGGCATTGAAGGATGGGCCAGTGCCCAAGGGTCACCTGTGGGCTGTTTTTGTCAGTCTGCCCACAGGGTCTTACTGTTTCTCCTGCCCCCACCAGGCTACTGTAATGTGGAGCTGGCCTCGTGGGTAGGTAGGCTCTGAAGAAGTAGGGGCCTGCAGCAGCTCGCTAGGCCAGTATGTTTATGGCCCTGGCAGACTTCACGTTGGCCCTCAATGGGACCGGCACAGAAGCCCAAAAGCAGTGTCCCACTCCCTTGCCATGCGGATAAACTGAGGCGGGGTGTGAGAGTACAGAAGCCTCGCTGGAGACAGTGGATGGGGCAATAGTTAGCAGAGGAGGAGGGTAGAGTAACAGACGCGCCTCGCTGATGGCCCTTTGTAGGCACCTCAGTCCCAGAGGGGGGTGTATGTTTGCATAGTCCGCGCTGTGAGGCACCCTTCCCAGAGAGGAACATTAAGAGGATGTGACATTCGGGTCAGAGCTGCCTACTTTGGAATATTTTTGAGTCCCGCCGTCAGCTCAACATCTTGTGATTCTGCATTTGTTCACCGAAAGTAGGTAATTACACATTGGTAGGGAAAACAAAACATGATAGAAAATCATAATAACATTTGGGAAGTTATTGGCCAAAGGCAGAAATTTCTCATGTCTGGCCAGGTCCTACATGGTGTTTGAGGGCTCACTCCTCTGAGCCCTCAAACACCATGTAGGACCTGGCCAGACATGAGAAATTTCTGCCTTTGGCCAATAACTTCCCAAATGTTATTATGATTTTCTATCATGTTTTGTTTTCCCTACCAATGTGTAATTACCTACTTTCGGTGAACAAATGCACAAAGTGTTTATATTGTACATAGATTTATTTGTATATAATAGTCCATCAATACATGAACATTGATCTGTTATTTCCCCTTTAGGCATTCTCCCTTTGCCTAACTAAGAAATCTTTCCTTTTTTAAATTTTGTAAATATATCCTCCACTGTACATAGTTGTTGATACCCAAGACGGAAGCCTCTTTCTCACCATGTTGTCTGAGGATTGAGGTCATTTGTTTGTACAAGCTCCTAGGTCCGTGTTTTAACATGTGTTGTTTTTCTTTTAATTAATAGCTGTTTTGTACATTGTGTTATTGTCAAAATTATTTATCACTTAACGTAGTTAGTATAGTAATCACCTGTTTGTATGTTTTTACCGACAGCCCTGAAGAAGTCCCAGCTTGGGACGAAACGCGTCGGCTGTACATTGTGTTGTGAATACACTGAAAATAAAGATTATTTGAAGACTAACAACATCCTGTCATTTGCAGAACGTTCTTATTCATGCTTATTAATAGCATTGTAATTTTGCTCAATATTTTGTTGTGGTGCACCTTTGCAGTGGTTTGACTTGTATATAATTCCGGTAGGAATCAGCACAGTAACGATGGGTGCTAGTCAGTGTGCACACACTCCCCTCTAGTTATCTTGGGGCTAATTATTAATTGGGGGCGATAAATAGGTAGGTGCTGACATTAGGAAGGGTCCGTCGTTGAACGTTTGGTATTTATCTTGTGATTCTGTTCAAAGCATTTAATTTCCCAAGGCCTAAAACAGAAATTAATTTGATCTTGTGTAATGTAACTGGTGCTCATATAATTGCTCCAATGCCGTTAGGCTGAGTTTCACGCTATGTAAAACTACAATAAAAAGATAAGCTTCTGTTTGCTCATGTTTTAAGAGTCTTCAAAGGCCTGAGCATGATAATGAAAGAGGGTTGTTTATGTAATTATAAAAATGTCCATACTCTTTTTAAACATGGTTTTTCTGCCTTTGTTTAGTTTAACTATCTGTCAAGGATCGTTAAGGCAGCTTCAGACCACATTTTAAACTGCCTTCACCTTACCTTTACTGTTTAAAGTACATATTGATCACAGTCCAAAATACCGGCTTTAGATGATTTTCTTATTTTCGTACTGGCCAGGACATGAAAATACCGATCATGTGGGTTAACAAACTGGCCAGCTGGCAACCATACCCAGATCAGGGGTTGAGACCTTTGGACCATTTTATTTCCCCTCACCCGCCCGGCCACTAATTTCTTTTATTTAATATCTTTTTATTTTTCACTTTTTTATTATAACCACATTCGAATACAAACAGTTGTCTGATATGCAGAGATTTATACGGTGGCAAATCCATTTATATAAGGTGACACAGTCGAGGCAAAACACTGTAATACGTACAAGCATATTCCAGTATACACATCTTAATTGCAATATATTCTTATCTGTTGACCACCGGACCCCAGGGTGTGCCATGGTTTGTATTTGTTATAGAGTTGATCGAGAGGTCCGTAACATCATCAATAAGATCTATCCCATAGTAGCTGATCCAATGGCCCCATAATCTTGTCAGCTTTTCGGGGCAGCCCCTGCTGGTGTAAGTGACTTTTTCCGGCACCATATAAAGGTCCATCCTGTTCTTCCATTCTTAAATAGTTGGGACTTCCGTCGCCCCCCATCTTTTCCTCCACATCCTGCTTAGCAACCACAAGGCCCAGAGCACTGAAGAGTAATTGGACCTTGGAATATCTACATCATTCGGGATACCCAATATGACATATGCGGTCTCTGCCGGAAGTGTAACCTCCAGGACTTTATTAATTCCCTCTAAAATCCGGTACCCTCGGATGAGGGGGCATCCCCATAATGTGTGCATGATCTCCCCTCTAGCATTTTGACATTGCACGCATGTTGGAGACTCTGCTCTGCCCCTCACGTGTAGTCTATCCCTGTCATCATATGCCATGTTTAAGATTTTGTATTGGATTAGGTGCAACCGGGACTTAATGGCAACTTCTCTAGGGTGCATAAGTGAAGCCTCCCAGTCAATGTCTTCTAGTTCTCCCAAATCATCGCGTACTCGCGCTCTCTCAGGGTGCCTAGATTATCGGGCATATTATTGTATAGTGTTCTATAAATGAGAGATACAGCCCCCTAAGTGAGTTCTTCTTGTAGCAGTCCCCCTCCAATGATGCATAATCCAATACAATTTGTTCTCATGTGAAATGGATCCAGAAAAGAAAAACCCGTTTGCTGGAAATGTCGTCTTTTTCTGCCATTTGTCCATTCCAAAGTGCAGGCTCTGGAATAAAAGGTTAAAAATATGAAAAATAAATAAATCTATACTAATATTATAAAGAGAGAGCCCAAACCTTTGAGGCGGGTAATCTGAGGAACCACAGCACCAATCACAACACCCAATACAGCATTGGAAAGGGAAGTTGCAGCAGAACGACATAGGCTATACAGATGCCCACCATGTACATTTGAAAGGTAAAAGAACCTTACCAGCAAAGTAGTCCCTTGTGGGCGTGGGCGGCATGACGAAAAAAAAAAGTGTTCCTTAAACGTGTGCGTTGTGCTGGGGGCGTGAACAAGGCCAATGGGCGCGGCAATTGCAATTGCGCGGCAGCAAGGGGTGTGGCCAATGGGCGCGACAACCGGCAACAATCGCGTGGCAGATCCCCCTAAAAAAAAGCGTGCCTTGGGGCGTGGCCAATGGGCACGGCATTTGCCGGGTCTTAGGCGGGGGCAGACGCGACTGATCGTGCCTGCGAGGACAATAACTGCACAGTATCCTGCACGCTGTCAGCCAGTCAACTCTCTGCATAAAGGACCGTGCCTGCGGGGACACTAACACCAGGCGCACAACATCAACCAGGGCTGGAGCCGGGCTCAGGCGGCGGATGACGCGACTAAGCGCGCCTGCTGGGACACTAACCTTTGAACTGACTACACTTTCCCACATGCGCAGCGTCTGCAGCGCGCGCTGTCACCCACTCAACTCTCTGCATCAACGACTTTACACCACAAGTACAACATCAAACAAAACTGGAGCCGGGCCTCAAGCGGGGGATGACGCGATTCAGCGTGCCTGTGGGGACACAAAATTTACAACTGAATGCACTTTCACACACGCTTACCTACGGAAGTGGAGTACATACACACTAGAGACATCTGCTAATACTTCTTTCTCCGAGGTACACACAGTATCTGCACACACATGCCTAACTATTGTGGCACTTCATGCAAAAAAATTTCTCTACCGCAAGATTTTAAAATAAATTTCCCCTGCCTATTACACACATTGCACACATTCTGTTTCATACCCGGACAACGTCGGGACGGGCTGCTAGTAACTAAATAAAGCAAGACAGAGTGGTAGCAAAGTGGCCAGATTGATTTTATTCACACATTAGAGCCACTCTAAAGAGTTTTCGAGTGAAGCACTACTTTTGTTTTCTTTTCTTTCTTTGAATAACATTATTTTCCCCGGTCACGGAACTAATGCACCAATCCTGGAGGTACTGCAATGCGTGGATTGGAAAACAAAATGTGTACTGTGGCTCTGTGTTCAGGGATGAGGTCTTTTTATCATACTGCTTACGGTTTGTAAGGATATAAGCATTGGACATTGAAATGGGTCCATTCCGTATTTTGTAGTCATGTCCTTAACTTTTGAGGCAAAAGTACTCAAAAATGTCTGAATAGTGAGTATAAAAAGCTTAAGGTAACCTAGTTTTTCCTGCTTATATTTCACATGCTTTTCTTAATTTTGCATTCCCTATGAGAGTTTGCTTTTTCCAGGATGTTGTTACTTTTTTTTGTTGGCAGCCTATTGCTCTTGTCTAGTGTGTAATTTAAATTGAGCCGCATCCAGGTGTTTATATCGGGGTACAATTGGGTTGTAGTTAAAGGCAGTGCGAGTTTCTCTCAGTGGGGCAGTATGGTGTTTAGTGGGGGAGAGGATGTGGCACTATGGTCAGAACATCCGAATTCGGAACTGGTGAACCAGGTTCAGCCTTCATGACCAGTCCACCAGACCACTCTCCTGAGGGAGCGTATTCCCATTTCTATTCCAATTGTTGATTTTCAGTATTTAGCATACATTATTATTTGGTCGTTCTGCTTGTCTACAGGTGCCAGATATAGGATTTACCCTATTGAAATGAATATATAACTTTGATAATCGGAGATCCACACTTGGATGGATTCTTGAAAACCTTTTTCGTACAGTTCGCATCAAGTAACATTGTAGACTCAGGTATGCATTCCTCTCATTACCGGTTACACTATGACCATTTCCCGCAAATCGCAACATTTTCCAACATGTTGACTCTTTCTTCGCTATTTTCTCCACTCTCTTGTGGTAACTCATTGCAGTTTATATATTTTATTTTATTTTTTTCTTCAGCCCTGCCCTTGCTTTTCTGCTCCATTTGTCCTTTCACACTGGGTTCCTCTATTCTGTATTGTATAAAGACCATCAGCGCATGACCGGCACTATCATCATATACTCTTGGTAGATAGCCCAATCCTCTTGGATGGCCTCTCTCCACTGTACTATTGGCTAATTGTTTGTTTTTTCAATTGTGCGGGGACTGGTGTGGATATTACTAAACATATGTGTTTCTTTTGTTTGGTCACTCTCTGACTCAGTCTATTTCACTGTATCAGTAAACCCTGTGTCACTCCTCTTCTCTCTCACACAACACAGGTTTTTTCTCTTTATGTCACAGCATTCTCTCTCCTGCTATCCTTTATAACAATAATCAACATGAGTATGTTCTACTGTTTATATTCGTCATGGTTTTGTGAAACTGTCTTCTTTTAAACTGTTTGTCGTGGTTTTGTAATATTGTCCCTCATTCTTAACTTGTGTATCAAGTTGTTCATTATGTGTTTATATATATATATATATTCACTGAAAAAACCATAGGTTATAGACCATATATAGTTAGGAATTAGCATTTACAAAACCTTGAAAATTCACTGAAAAAACCATAGGTTATAGACCATATATAGTTAGGAATTAGCATTTAAAAAACCTTATTTTACTCACACAAAACCATTGAAATTCCATATATAGTTAGTTGCACTAACTATATATCGCGCACCCGCAATCCACTGCTGATCATGTCACATATTACATCATTCATGACATGGTCAGTGACATCACTGATGACATCACTGATGACATCTCAAATGACATCACTGATGACTACATACAGTGACTGTATAATTCTGTAAAGTTAAAATATGTCTTACATATTGAAGAATGAGTGGATGTATAAGTGTCTTGATGAAGGATTTAGTAGGGGCATGGCTGACTGTATGAGTGACTGATTAAATGTGTCTCACTGAGTGCATGGGTTAGTGACTAAACTGTCTTAATTTGTGCATCATTATGTCTGTTGTTCTGTAAACTGCTGCATGTGTTGATCATTAGCTATATGATTAACTGTATGGGTTATTGATTGGTTGCCCAAGCATTTGTATGGGAGACTGAGTGTGTGTCTGGGTGGCTGGGAGGTGTATGACTCTCTGCATAGATGTGTGAGCAGTTGATTGACTAGATGTATGGGTTCAAAAGTGCATGTGGAAACAGCTGTATGGGCGGTTGACTGTGTGCATGAGTGTATTGGTGAGTGAATGGATATCTCAGTGCTACATGTCAAAGTAAGTACATATGTAAAACACAGTACATGTGAGAGTTGACATATATAAATAACTGTGCATAAGAGCCAGTGAATGTGTGAGTGGCTGTATGGATCATTGTGAACTTGTATCCAGGATTGTATAAGTGAGTAAATATGTTTTAGTATATGTTTGAATAAGTAAGGTGTGTATAACTGTATAGTTGAGGAAATGGAGGTGTGATTGATTCTTTGCATGACTGACTAAGTGTCTGAGTAACTCCATGGATGAGTGACAGTCTATGAGT
The DNA here is from genome assembly GCF_964261635.1 of Lissotriton helveticus. Lineage (NCBI taxonomy): Eukaryota > Metazoa > Chordata > Amphibia > Caudata > Salamandridae > Lissotriton > Lissotriton helveticus. The sequence continues at coordinate 341,835,533 of NC_136061.1, forward strand.
GTCTGTTTACACTGAGTGTATCTAAGGTTATATTAGAGTCTGAAGAGGTTCATCGTATGATCACATGAATGATGTCATCAGTGATGTGATCAGTAATGTCAAATGAGATGTCATCAGTGATGTCATTTGAGATGTCATCAGTGATGTCATCAGTGATGTCATTTGAGATGTCATCAGTGATGTCATCAGTGATGTCATTTGAGATGTCATCAGTGATGTCATCAGTGATGTCACTGACCATGTCATGAATGATGTAATATGTGACATGATCAGCAGTGGATTGCGGGTGCGCGATATATAGTTAGTGCAACTAACTATATATGGAATTTCAATGGTTTTGTGTGAGTAAAATAAGGTTTTTTAAATGCTAATTCCTAACTATATATGGTCTATAACCTATGGTTTTTCAGTGAATTTTCAAGGTTTTGTAAATGCTAATTCCTAACTATATATGGTCTATAACCTAAGGTTTTTTCAGTGAATTTCAATGGTTTTTTAATAGCAAATATCATAAGCTGTCGAATGTCAAGTACGTGGTAAGTGAAAACATTTTCGTGTTTATGCACACTGATCTGCTTTGAATGGTGCCCCCCCCCCTCATTTCTATTAGGAGTACTCTCTCTTTGCAGATAGTGAAAGGTAGTTAACGCAGGCCTTTGCCCCCGTTGTAATCCGTCGTGCCTGCTTCTCTCTCCATTTGATTGATTGTTATCCAAGTATTTACTGTTTTAGAATTAGTTCTCTTTGGTTCATTCTCTATTTACAAACAAACACAGAGTCGCAATACTCTGTTTAGTCTTTGCAGATAACGAAAAATCGTGTAAAAAAAAAGAAAAGGAATCGAGCAAAATCAGTAGGCCACTAATGGGATCTCTTTTTGACCTCGCTAAAATAGAAACATTAGGAACAACCCCTCATGACAAATACAAAACTAGTGAGATGAACTGAACTCCACACAATGATGGCTGCAAAACAGCTCGGCTCCGCCACCCACCCCGCCCAAAATAACGATAAAGAGCGGCTGCCATGATTGGTTGCGGAATGGCCACGACGGAGCTACGAAATGGTGCTGCTCTCATGCTAACCCCAGATTCAGTCTGAAACATCCAGAAACACTGTAGACTACCAATTCGATCAGTTCCGGTAGCGCCCCAATGTAACCCGGTAGAGAAGAACTAGCCCTCCCCTCTTTGACTGATGGTTCTTGTTGCCTGTCCCTTCTGTTGTCATTTAACAGAACTATTTAGCCTGCTGAAAGGGGTTGTGTTCCGACCGCTGGTTGGTGGAGACATTTTGACTATATTCTGGACCTGCGTTGTCGCGTAATGCGTCATATGACGCGCCGCGTTAGCGCATCCGGAAGTCATCCGGGGCGCGCAGCGCGTAACGTAAGCATAACAAGTCATGTGACTTGTTAATAAAACTTTTCATTGGTTCATTTTACTTTTCTTATTGTAATGATGAAAGGCTTGGTCATATGACCTAAAAATTACGCTTTTCATTACTTCCGAACATTATTTTTTCTTAAATATATGTTATAATGTTCCAGGCTAATGTACTTTCCTGGAAATTTTACAACTGTCCTGCAAGTAAAATATATTCTTTTTTCGAGAAAAAGAGCGTTTCTTCGTCCCATGACGGAGCCGTTGAGCAAAAGAGGGTCGACCTGCTGTCTTAGTCGCCGATACGCCTGAATATGAGATTCTTATCGATCACTTTATGTTGCAGGAATAGAAAACACAACAGCCCTTGACCATTTATCTTTACTGCGTTCCTTCGTATTATACCTTTTACCCTTCATGTAATTGGTCTGCTTTATTTCACTTGCCTTTTAATGATTCTAAAACAGTCACTATTATTAAAAACTTTACCAATGTATATACTACTACCATGTTTTCTTTTAAAAACCTTTATTGTGAAAATTTCATTATACAAATACGAGCCTATAACCACGTGGGCCTGCCACGGAGCAAACTGTAATCGTATATGATGAATAGACATTTACACTGTAGAGGAACGTAACGGGCGGGCCATTAGGTTGCAAGAACTAAGGTGTCTAACAGTTACGGAATCGGTGGACGTACATTTTATAATTAAAATACGACAGGGCCAGTTACAATAAAATTATCTAGATATACATTTGCGGGCAAGTACCATGGGTGACGTTAATTAGAACTTTCAACAGTACAGTAATCAATAACACATCAGAACTTAATATCAATAGGGATGTCGAAATATTCAATCAATTCTCGTCCCCGCCCGCCATGTGCTTCAAAACTGCATACGTATCTCGTGATTTCAAGGTTCTGCAACCAGTACACAACAAGGAGTTACGAGTCCCATTTATTCCGGCGCCATTTTGGGCGAGGACGGGCAGGTCCAGGATATAGTCAAAATGTCTCTACCAACCATCGACTATGATCATGTTCATATGCTGTATTTATTAGAGTAACACTCATCTGTCCACATGAAATTAATTTGCCACAATCTAAACATGTCATTTTAATCTTTCCAAAGTTCTTCTAAATATTTGGGACCGTTTCCCTTGCCTCTGAAGCTCTCAGTGCCACTTCTTTGATGAATGTACTAGCAGGTCAGGGGTTCTCCTCCAAATCTCTCTTTTATGCAGCACTATAATTAATTGGTGCCACCTCTCCATATGACGATGCATGGTATAGTTACCACAACTATATTTTTTTTCGGTTCCTCTGGAGAGTTCATCGTGGCAGATGAAGCGTGTAACGTACCGGGCATTTACCTTTTTTTGCATGTACAGGAAAGGAAAAATAAATCGAGCGTCCGAGTTCTAAGGTGTCCCAGGGCCATTTTAGTGGACCAGGCCCAAATCCAAAGAACAGGCCGCCATTTTGAGAGTCCTCTTGCAGCCGCCTGTCGCTGTAGCATCAAGAGCAGCCGAAACTCCGCTGAATGGCAACTGAAACGGTAAAGGGGCGCCCCACTACAGCAGACGAGCCTCCACCTAGGAAGGCCCATTCACGCCGGCTCCCCCCCCCTTCGGGCACCCCACGCCGTTATTCGGAGCAGTATTGTAGGATGGCCACACCAGTGCGGCAACTTGCTAGACATCACCTCGGTGGTAACCGAATCTCAACGCCTTGTGGTGTCTTCTATTCAGAAAACATTGTTATGCTGCCTTCGACCTATTCGCCGCAAGTGCGCACACAACTCAACTGCATAGCTTGCTAGCCACCACCTCGGTGCCATCCGGATCTTGGAATGTCAGCGCCTTTTGGTGTCTTCTCTTCAGAAAATATTGTTGCGCTGCCTTTGGCCCCATTCGCACATCAGTCCGCTACTGACGCCATCTCACAGGCTAATGGGGCGCCCCATGCCGACTTTCAGCATTGTAGAATGACCACACCAGTACAGCAACTTGCTAGACATCACCTCGGTGCCATCCGGATCTCGACGCCCCACTGCAGATGAAGTGCCTCTCAACTATGAAACCACCACGGTGACATCCGGATCTTGGCGCGTTGTGCTGCCTTCGGCCTATTCGCACATCGGTCCGCTACTGACGCCATCTCACAGGCTAATGGGGCGACCCACGCCGAGTTTCAGCATTGTAGGATGACCACACCAGTACAGCAACTTGCTAGACATCACCTCGGTGCCATCCGAATCTTGGCATCTCAACGCCTAGTGGTATCTTCCATACAAAAAATATTGTTACGCTGCCTTTGGCCCCATTCGCACATCAGTCCGCAACTTAGACATCACCTCGGTGCCATCCGGATCTTGGCATCTCAGCGCCTTGTGGTGTCAGTCAGAAAATATTGTTGCGCTGCCTTTGGCCCCATTCGCACATCAGTCCGCTACTGACACCATCTCACAGGCCAACAGGGCGCCCCACGCCGACTTTTACCATTGTACGATGGCCACACCAGTGCCACAACTTGCTAGACACCACCTCGGTGCCATCCGGATCTTGGCATCTCAGCGCCTTGTGGTGTCTTCAAATCAGAAAATATTGTTGCGCTGCCTTTGGCCCCATTCGCACATCGGTCCGCTACTGACGCCATCTCACAGGCCAACGGGGCGCCCCACGCCGACTTTCAACATTGTAGGATGGCCACAGAAGTGCGACAACTTACTAGACACCACCTCGGTGCCATCCGGATCTTGGCGCGTTGTGCTGCCTTCGGCCTATTCGCACATCGGTCCGCTACTGACGCAAACTCACAGGCCAACGGAGCGCCCCACGCCGACTTTCAGCATTGTAGGATGGCCACACCAGTACACCTTACTAGACACCACCTCGGTGCCATCCGGATCTTGACGCGTAGTGAAGCTGCAGCAGCTGCAAATAAGCTTCAGACAGTGTTACAACCGCTGCTCAGAACTCTCAACTATGACACCACCTCGGTGCCTTCCGGATCTTGGCATCTCAGCGCCTTGTGGTGTCAGTCAGAAACTATTGTTGCGCTGCCTTTGGCCCCATTCGCACATCGGTCCGCTACTGACGCAAACTCACAGGCCAACGGGGCGCCCCACGCCGACTTTCAGTATTGTAGGATGGCCACACCAGTGCGGCAACTTGCTACACACCACCTCGGTGCCATCCGGATCTTGGCATCTCAGCGCCTAGTGGTGTCTTCTATTCCGAAAATATTGTTGCACTGCCTTCGGCCCCATTCACACATCGGTCCGCTACTGACGCCATCTCACAGGCCAACGGGGCGCCCCACGCCGACTTTCAGCATTGTAGGATGGCCACACCAGTGCGGCAACTTACTAGACACCACCTCGGTGCCATCCGGATCTTGGCGCGTTGTGCTGCCTTCGGCCTATTCGCACATCGGTCCGCTACTGACGCAAACTCACAGGCCAACGGGGCGCCCCACGCCGACTTTCAGCATTGTTGGATGGCCACACCAGTGCGGCAACTGTTGAAAATTAGTACGGTTTGGTGAACATTATCTGCGCCATCTTGCCTCTTCCCCTGATGCCACACTTTTGTCGTGCGCACCCGCCATTTTAAGATGCCCTGATCAGAACGAACCCTCTTGCATGCCGCTGGCCCCTGACATAGCCCTTCACCCTCACCAAGCCCGCACGCTGACCAACCCCCCCTTGCTTGCACCTGCCTTGAATCATAAACCCCTCTTCAGCGCTGCTCTGCCCCAGGCCCTCATCCTGTTCCCAGCGCGACACCTCCCTTCTTCCCTTTCATGATCCCCGGCCCTTAGATGCAAACCCCCTTTTCCCTGTGTGCCCGTTTGTCTTCCTCGTTCCCAGGCCGACACCCAGCTCTGCCGATACTGTTCCTTGCCCCTCCCCGTACAATAGAAAGCTTCCCCCATCAAGGGATCCCCTGGTTGATCAAAGCCCCCACCCCATGAGATCCGATCGAACCCCGCATTCCATGAATTGACGGAATATCCAGCTGCGCGATACTCATCACCTGTTGTGACCAGGATGGGGACCTCTACTGTAAATATGTGTGGGAACGGGCCCGGAGGGGGGGGGGTTCCGGGAATGTCTTTCCGTACATCAAAGCTTTATCATGAGTATGTAAACTGTAATAAAAACCGCAGACACTGTATATAAGGGGCCAGGCCTCAAACATAAGTTAGAGCACCTCAGAACGATACCTGCTGTCCGTTTTGCTGTGTTCTCCTCCGGAGAGAATAAAAACCTTGTTTCCTGCTTTCCAGTCTCCAGCGCCTGCCTCTTCATTTATTAAATAATTCGAGGGTCACAGAGGCAATACCGCCGGGCAAATATCGATTGTCCCCGACCCAAACCTTTATTTTAACAATTGGCGTCCCAAGCGTGGGGCCCATCAGCGACTCGTGGATCCAGTGGGAGAGGTCCCGACGACAGAGTGAATGACTGCAACGATCGGGAGAGCTCTTGCCCAATAGACCCTCGTCTGGCAGCCGATCATCCGAACTTCACTAGTTCCGAACAGACCTCTCTCGAGTGATCTACGGTCCTGACTGGGGACCATTAGGAGTGCCGTGAGAAATACGACAAAAAGAGGACGAACGGGCGCTGGATTCGGAAGACAAGAAACTGTCCATACGGTCCGGGTAAGGTCGTGTAAACACGACGGATTGCGAAAATAATTGATTGCTTGATTGTTTACAAAAAAATATACTAGTATTACTCTTTGTTTGACCTATTTGGAGATTCACTGTCTGCACACGGAGAAACAGTAGGCTCCTTCTTTTTTGCAAACAGTGAAGGATAGGTAACGTAACCGTCGCGCCTATTTTTTCTCCCCCACTGACTCTATTATTTCTTAACGGTTTTTGGGAGACTCCCTCTCCCTCACTGATTAACTGGGTTCTTTGACCCCGAACTACTGTTCGCAGATTGTCTTCTGGAGATTCTCTGTCTGCAAACCGGAAACAACAGATTCCTCTTTGCGGATAGTGAAAGGGTAGAGGACGCAGACTTTTGCGCCCTACTTACTCTCCCCATTGATCTTACTCTATCTTATTTATTTATTGATTGTTTGATTGTTCCTCGTTATTTGTTACTTTTTGTTCATGAGGTATTCACTGCCTGCAAACAACGTAGAATAGGAATATTCTGTCTAGTCTTTGCACCTAGTGATAAGATAGGCAGTGCTGACTTTTTAGTCCCTCGTTACGAGCCGTCATGTCTGTCTTCTCCCCACTGATTGATAATTGGTTCAGCCCGGACCGTGTATTAGAGGTGGACCATATAGCTCCACTAGAAGGCACCCCTAATAAGGACATGTTCATAAACTATGGATTAGTTACCATAGCCTATAATAAATTGTGGCACAGGTATACCAAAGAAAGTCAAGACAAACAGTGGCCAGTGGCAGGATCCTTTGACCTTGATAAAATAGAAACGTTGGAAATAGCCCTTCGCAATAATAAGACAACGCCTATTATGCTCGACAGTCTCGGTATGTGGCGCAGAGAGGCTATGCAACGACAGAGAAAAGACGAGGACAAACCAGGTAGAGAAATATACCGACAGGACAACCCCGGGACACCACGACCCAAAAGTTATCCCCCGACGCAACGCAAAAGACGGCCAGACTTAGGGCAAGACCAATGCGCTTTTTGTAGCTATGTCGGACACTGGAAAGCCCAATGCCCGACTCTACTGAGCGTGAGTAAGGGCAAAGGGCCGACAGGAATGACAGGCCAGCAGAATGAGAAAAAGCGCGAGACAAAGAAAAATCCGACTCGCCCGGACAGACCAGACAGAACCACCGCGTTTGATTATGCCCGATGGCACAGGTTCCGCCAGAACGATTTCAGCGACATGTTCGAGTTTTCCTAGGTCGGACAATATAAAAACGGGAACCCAGCCTAGCTCTAAATTAACAGACGGAAAAAGATAATTTTGGCCAAATAATCACTGTTTTATGTTTGTCTTTGGATCTTGTGTGTCATACTTTTCTATTACCCCCCCGTCTGAGTTTATGTGTACGTAAATCTGCGTCATCCCCCTGCACGTGCTTCCATGTTACATAAACTATGTTAATAGAAATTTTAGCATAAAACAACCTGGAAAGAAAGAAATGGGAAACGAAATCAGTAAGCCACTGATAAACACGAACTTTTATTTTAACATAACAGGCAAAGAAAAACACAATAACGCTAGAAAAACAAGAACGGTAAACTGTAGAACTTGAAAATCAACCGAACATTCGCCCCCCCCACCTTCTGGAACCTTCCAAAGCAGGGTATGGTTACGGCTACGCCCAACCGGCGGCAACCCATATAAGGCGGGCCTTGCTGCCAACTCTTGGTCAGGAAATCTTAACGTATTGGGGAGCCGGAGGAGAGGAAGGGGCCAGCGGCCTGGGCAGTTACAGGTAGTCCCGCCACATGTCTCCTCGGCCAGCCGCAACGGGCCTGGATAGTCTCAGGTAGTCCCGCCACATGTCCAGAGAAGAACGAGACACCTCTTTCTTTTCCCTTCCGTAACAGCCGCAGCAGCTCTGGACGGCGGGATGTCCTGCACGTACCTCCGCAACAATTTGTCCAAGTTGGGCTGGGAGGGAGAGGCGACGCGGACGAGCCTCTCCCACCTCCACGGATAGGAGGTCTCCCAGCCCCCGGCCCAACGCCGAACACCCCCAACCAGGCGATGGTGCCCCAATACTTGCGCAGCACCGAACGTGCAATGGTGCCCATATTTTCGGAACACCGAACCTGCAATGACTGCACCGATACTCGTGCCGCGCCGAATGCGCGCCACAGGTGGCCATACTCCCACAGCACTGAGCACACGACTTGGGGAGCACCGGATGGGGAGAGACCTTCGTGCGGGCCGATGAAAAAAAAAAAAGAGCAGCATGGGGTGCACCGGAAGAAGGAGACGGCGCGAACGAGTCTCCCTCGCCCCCCCAGGTGGGGGCATCACAGCTGCACCCCAGCCGAACGTCCCGCTTTCACAAAACAGAGCCCTCTTCCTTTCACTCCGAAGGATCTCTTCCACTCTTGCAAACTCGACGAGAGTGGCCCCTGTAGGGCCCCAAAATGGCGTCTGGGTCCGCTGGAAGGCGGGCCTCGGCCGCTAGAGTAACTTTGACCAGCAATATAACTCGGTGGCTCGCCCACCGGAGCACGAGCCCCCACCTCCGACAACATCTCCACAGCCTTGAAGATTCTACAAAGGTCCCCGAAGGAGCCCTCGGCCACTGCAGGCCTCCGGTAAGGGGCAACTGCCTTGATCGCCAACGAAATAAACATGACATTGCCACTCCTTCTGTTAGCATGAATTCTAGAACTGCCGAAAAGGACTCTGGTCCAACTGCCGGTTGTAGGAAACATTTTTCCCTGATGCTACTTCCGGACTAACCCGGCCCCGCCCAAAATGGCGCCGGTATCAATAGGAACTTACGAACACCTCGTGGTGTCCCTTTTCACTATACAAACTTAATGTTCTGATACATATATGACCCTTTGTACACTTGACGAGAAGAACGGAGAGCTCACTCGAGGAACATGTAAAAGGATCGCGTTAAAAATGATGATTATAAATGTACAATGTATTATATTTTTATAGCCGATGTATATCCTCGCTTATGATGCACGCGCACGGTATGCATATAGGAAATCTGATTGCAACTAGTATGACTATGCTTCTAAATTATGAAATAAACGCCCCCGAACCCCCCGGCCAACTGATAGACGTTCTGGTTTGCTACAAATGAATTGCTAAAACTTTCAGATGTTTTTTATTGCTGCCAAATAACACCCCCCACTGTACGCACTTTAGCCATTGCCGTGCCCGGCCAAATACGACTGCACCCTTATGAATCCACATACTATGATCTCGCAAAAATAAAGGTCCTTTTTTCCAAAATGATGAACGGGTATTGCTTGCTTTATTTAAAATGTGGGATGGGCGGGAGAGTTCTTTTCTGTGCACCCTACTATGCTCTCTCTTTAAGGTTATTAAGAAGATGGCTGCCCAGCCCTGGAGGACGGATCGGATCGACAACACGACACTCTGCCTTCAAAGTACGCGACTGACTCATGAACTCTCGCATGGAGGAAGACCTCGACTTCCAAGGATGGGTAAAACGAACGGTATAAATGAGGGAATGTAAAAGAAGGGTAAAATAAAACGATGTAAATGTTATAAAGTACGACGTTCAAAGGTATTAGGGAACAGAGCTGACCCAAGAACCGAAGAACCTTAGAACGTCACAGCGTTGAAGGAGGTTTAAGGATCCCGATAGTGAGATACATCTTTCGACTAGATACCTCGCACTAGACACCTCTGGTTCCCTTTTCACGTTTCCCCGCACACGACCTATAAGGACACACTGCCCCCCCCCCCCGACTCCAGAAACGATACCCCCGGGGATTCTACCCCGAGGGGGAAAGACGAGTATGAGGTAAGTAAAGGACTTTCGAATCCATGTATTGGATGTGCGCGAATGTTGTCCCCCTCCCTTCCCCTCTTTTTCCCTCCCTCTACAGGGTACATCAGGGGCCGCAACCAAGGTATGGCGAAGATCTGAAGCCTTGCCATGTCTAATACACGAAACAGACCAGCGCTGCAAGGTGGCACCTAAGCACGCCTGCAAACTACTCACGTAGCAAACAAACCGGTAGAACTAGTATGATCTGATGAAAAGTGATCACTCTTAACCCAGGCTGCGCGAATGAACCTATGTCACGGATGAATCAAAACTATGAGAGAATGTGCATGTGTGACTGAAGCATTGACTCAACGGGTCGAAGGACCGAGAATGCAAGAAAGTGCGACACAATGGTACTTCCCTTTTCTTTTTCCTTTTTCTCGCAGCATGTCCCCTCTACCCTGTCTAATGCTCAAACTGCATGATTTCAAGATTCTAACGCAGACCCGTGAATGTCCTTTACTGTGTAATGCACTAAATAGCCTTCCTTAAATACACTGCCATTCTCTCTGTCGCACGTGTACTATTTAGCCTGCCGTTGCACTCTCTCTCTCTCTCTCTCTCTCTATCTCTCTCTCTCACTCTCTCTCTCTCTCTCTTTCACACTCCCACTCTTCCGAGCGATTAGCCCCGAAATTGACAGACTGCCACCCCTAGCACACCACCCAATTGGCTTCAAATACCGCCGGTATTTGCTCAAAACTTGTCTTTAATAAAATCACCCTAATACTGTGTCACCACCTCTCCTTTCCGGAAATATTTTGATGAAATCGAGAATTGGTCATAAAGGAAAGGACAGGTAAGCTGACTGAGGTTCCCTAAATCTGACCCGAAATGAGGGAACTACATGTCAGCGGCTACTACTATGGAATAAAAGTGCCTCAGATAACGCGCCCCTCCCCGTCCCAAATTGTCGCGATACCCAAAACCATAAAGGTAACCGAAACCCCCCATCTTCTCAGGACGCTCCCAGTATTGCGTTCAGTTGCCCCCCCCCCATCAACGTTTTCTATGTACCTAGGTGTCTTCCGATGAGACCCCTGTCTTCTCTAATTTAGTAATCCGGCCGCGAGAGGCTGCATAGGGACCAGAATGATGTTTTGCAAAGTTAAAGATTAGACCGGAGCAAAGAAAACCATTACACTGAGCCTTGTCGAAAGTGAAAATGTTTAGTTAAAGGGCAGGAGGCATTGATGATATAAAAAAAAATATAAAAAAAAATGTTTAGCCTATGTTCGTCCCTCAGCGAGAAGCCTATTAGTACCATGCGGTTAGCTCACACCACTTTTTATTAGCATTGCCCGGCTTACATTACAGAGGTGGGCCCCCATCAGATGACCTGTCGTGACTATATTAAACAGTTGTGAAGGAAAGCCATAGTAAACCCAGCAGGTCCACCATCGGTCATTTATATGTATAGCGAACGTTCCTATCTTCATTTGCCTGGAGCTGGGAGAGAAATAGACTTATGTGGTTACTTTCCTCTACCAAATCTCTCAAAACTGTCTTTTCAAACTCCTTCAAGGGTACGGCTGTTGGAGGAAAGAAGGACCGGATGTGGGAGCACGTGGCCTGACTACGGACTATGGAACGTCTGTGACATGGGCCAAGGCGAGACCGCGACAGAACAGAGCTACAGGACGAGGCACTACCTCCAACAAAGTGAGAAGAAAGGGCTAACCTGATGCCCCCGCTCTATGTTCGAATGTGTGCCGAAAGGTCCCCGCTCTCTAGACTCGGTCATGAGCCCGCCTATCTGAAGTCTCTCGTTCCCCTAGTTTGTTCCTGATTTGGCCTTGCTCCATCCCCCTTTTTCTCCGACCTACCCTATGGACTATTTTGTACACTCTTCTTCCACCTGAACTTTTGACTATTGATCCCAAAGGACACCGGGCGAGAAAGACCCTTTTTCTGACCAGAAACGCGAGGAAAGGGTCGTGCCCTGCAACACGGAACTTAGAATAGAGCTGGACTCGTAGCTCCACCGCCGGTGCTCCACAGTGCCAACGGAAGACGAAGAATTGCTGAAAGCTTACTAAACCTCGAACATTCCCGATCATTTCTGCCACGTCTCGTTTCTCTCCCAGCCAACATTGTATTGATTATGTAACAATCCATCAGTTCGCCTTATGAAATGTACTCACTGCTCTGCATTGCATTACTATGACTTTCCTGCTAAACAAGTTTATCAAAGTTTATCAAATAGGTCCGCCTCCTAAAAACTAGAAATCTCAAAATGTATTGTTTACAACTCTTTCATCTAGGGTTCCTACCGTTTTCTTTCTCATGCCCACCACAATAGAACCGAGTAGAAAATGAACCAGCAAGATGTCTTGAATATGTTAAAGGGAGGACTGTTGAAAATTAGTACGGTTTGGTGAACATTATCTGCGCCATCTTGCCTCTTCCCCTGATGCCACACTTTTGTCGTGCGCACCCGCCATTTTAAGATGCCCTGATCAGAACGAACCCTCTTGCATGCCGCTGGCCCCTGACATAGCCCTTCACCCTCACCAATCCCACACGCTGACCAACCCCCCCTTGCTTGCACCTGCCTTGAATCATAAACCCCTCTTCAGCGCTGCTCTGCCCCAGGCCCTCATCCTGTTCCCAGCGCGACACCTCCCTTCTTCCCTTTCATGATCCCCGGCCCTTAGATGCAAACCCCCTTTTCCCTGTGTGCCCGTTTGTCTTCCTCGTTCCCAGGCCGACACCCAGCTCTGCCGATACTGTTCCTTGCCCCTCCCCGTACAATAGAAAGCTTCCCCCATCAAGGGATCCCCTGGTTGATCAAAGCCCCCACCCCATGAGATCCGATCGAACCCCGCATTCCATGAATTGACGGAATATCCAGCTGCGCGATACTCATCACCTGTTGTGACCAGGATGGGGACCTCTACTGTAAATATGTGTGGGAACGGGCCCGGAGGGGGGGGGGTTCCGGGAATGTCTTTCCGTACATCAAAGCTTTATCATGAGTATGTAAACTGTAATAAAAACCGCAGACACTGTATATAAGGGGCCAGGCCTCAAACATAAGTTAGAGCACCTCAGAACGATACCTGCTGTCCGTTTTGCTGTGTTCTCCTCCGGAGAGAATAAAAACCTTGTTTCCTGCTTTCCAGTCTCCAGCGCCTGCCTCTTCATTTATTAAATAATTCGAGGGTCACAGAGGCAATATCGCCGGGCAAATATCGATTGTCCCCGACCCAAACCTTTATTTTAACACAACTTACTAGACACCACCTCGGTGCCATCCGGATCTTGGCACGTTGTGCTGCCTTCGGCCTATTCGCACATCGGTCCGCTACTGACGCGAACTCACAGGCCAACGGGGCGCCCCACGCCTACTTTCAGCATTGTAGGATGGCCACATCAGTGCTGCAACTTGCTGGACACCACCTCGGTGCCATCCGGATCTTGGCGCGTTGTATTGCCTTCGGCCTATTCGCACATCGGTCCGCTACTGACGCCGCCTCACGTGCCAACGTATTTTCTCCGCATTTTATACCCTATGCCGCATAACAGGTCATGTGACTTGTTTATAAAACTTTTCATTGGTTCATTTTACTTTTGGTTTCCTAATGATGGAAGGCTTGATCATATGACCTAAAAACAACACTTTTCATTGGATGAAAACTTTTTTTTTTCCCAAACGATGAAAGCCCCACCTTGTTTCTGGATGTTTCAGACTGAAGCTGGCGTCAGCATGAGAGCACCACCATCTCGTAGCTCCGTCGTGGTCATTCCGCGAGCAATCATGGCAGCCGCTCCCCACCAGAAGCCTGCAGGAGTCGGGGCCCCCAAAACTTTTGATGAATTCTCAAGGCGGAGGTGACGCTTTCGAGAATGGGGTCCAAGACCTAGCAGACATGCGTCCGATTTCCAAGGTGTCCCAGGGCCATTTCAGTGGACCAGGCCCAAAAAGGAAAGAGCCTGCCGCCATTTTGAGAGTCCTGTGACAGCCGCCTATCGCCCCACCGCAAGAGTGGGCGCAACTCAGCTGAATTGCGGCTTTTGACACAGTGGACCAAAAACGGACGGAATGGCAACTGAAACGGTAAAGGGGCGCCCCACTACAACAGATGACACTCCACCTGGAGAGGCCCGTTCACGCCGCCTCCCCCGGGGCGCCCCACGCCGTTATTCGGAGCAGCATTGTAGGATACCAAAACCAGTGCGGCAACTTACTGGACATCACCTTGGTGCCATCGTTCTGCTGCCTTGGAACTATTCGCACAACAGTTTGCTACTGATGACCCACCCCCCGCGACGCCCCACGACGTTATTTGCTGGGTGGCAACTTACTAGACATCACTTTCGTGTCATCTAGATTTCGGCGCGTTCTGCTGCCTTGGAACTATTCGCACAACAGTTTGCTACTGATGACCCACCCCCCGCGACGCCCCACGCCGGAAATCTGGACGTTGTGCTGCGTTGGGACTATTCGCACAGCCGACCGCTACTTCGTTGTTTTTCCCTAAAAATGTTTATATGTTATTACTATTTTTGTTTTCTTGTATATATTTATAAATTATTAAAGTTTTATAATCTTACTACTTTGTCGGAGTGCTATATATTTTTAATGTGACACATAATTGTAAAAACTTTGATGTACAAAGAGTCATCCCTAGAATCTTCCGCTTCACGCTCGGTCCCCTCCCCAATCACAATACAGGATGGTTTTCAGATAATAGCAACGCTTCTGCTGTGACGGATCTCATCGAGTGTGGGCCTTGATCTACTATAACTCCTTTGAAGAGGGGTGATTCTTTACAGCTGTGGCCATAAACTACATCTGCAGGGCTAGCTGATACCCTAGGACCAGCCTGGACAATCGGACACAGAGGAAAAGGAGTGTCAGAGGGTGCGGTAGTGAATAGGGCGAAAGGGAGGTGTCGGGCGGGCACAGGGTGTGATTCTCAGGGAAGAGCAGCGCAGATGGGGGGAGGTTTATTACCCATGCATAAGACAGAGAGCGGGGGTGACCACTGCCTGGGTGAGATGCTTGCGAGGGTGGGGAGCCATGCTAAGGATCGACAGCGTGCACAGAGTGGGTCTGGTCAAGGCATCTAAAATGGCTGCCGTGCACGACAAAAGTGTGCATTTGAAAAAAGACAAGATGGCGCAGACAATGTTTTTCAACACTTCCTGATTTCCTTCGAATCGAACGTTAACAGACGTTGGGGCATATTACCAAAGTTAAGCGATATTTATCCCTAACGATGCATTGCAAAGATTTTTTTACCATCAGAAATTATCGCAGATAAACCTTGCTATTATCAAGGTTTATCGCAAATACGATAAAAAACGACCGCAATGCATTAATATCGCTGAAAACTCAGCGATATTCATGCATTACCGAGCTAATGCTCTTAGCCATGTTATCCACCTCCCATTGGATAACATGGCTAAGAACTGCTCAGGGCAGCTGTTACTTTTTGGAGATATTCGCGCTTATCTCGAATATTTCCAAAAGTTGATAATAGGAGATAGCGATGTTAGCGACTGTTTCCAGTCGCTAACATCTTGGCATGCCCACTTTGCATGTCATTAGTGATAAATATCACTCACATGCAAAGTGGGGCCCAAGATGGTCGCTATCTCCTACTAGCCGTCGCTAACTGGTGTTAGCAACAGCTAGGTAATACAGATATAATTTTATCTCCGCGAAGCGGAGCGCTGTTACAGATATATATCTTGTTTTTGAACGTTAATTTCTCAAAATGCACTGAAGCACATATATTGAGACCTAGCAAAGGCACATCGGGCTACCAGTCCCTACAATTTTGCCAAGTTTCGTGCAAATCCATTCAGCCGTTCGATTATTATTATTATTATTTTTTTTTTGCCCCGCGGGGCCCTTTTAAAACCTCCACATCAAACCTAGGGGGTCAGCGAGGATCTACTATTCCCCCTTATGGTCATTTGCCCCTTCGCTTTGGCCTCCTCTTGTCTCTCGATCCTACCGAGAGACAAGATGGCGGCCGCTACGGACTGTTTGGAATGTTGACAGACGCCGGAGAACCAATCAGCTTCGCTTCACAAAGCTCCGTTGCGCGAAAGGTACGCGTCCTGGAGCGCTGCCCGGTCCGCTGTTACAGATATATATCTTTTTTTAAACGTTAATTTCTCAAAATCCACTGTAGCACATATATTGAGACCTACAAAAGGCACATCGGGCTACCAGTCCCTACAATTTTGCCAAGTTTCGTGCAAATCCATTCAGCCGTTCGGGCTAAAAGTGAGGCCAACCGCCCTATGGAAAACTCAATGTTAAAAACACGTTTTGGGACCCCCCTTTTTTCTCAGCCCCCCCTTGACGAACCCCCCCCCAAATTTTCAAGGGCTGCTCAGAAACAAAATGTGCCATTTTCCTGAAAATTTCAGCCAATTCCGTCCACAAACGCCAAAGTTATTAGACATAGAATTTTCAAAAATCCCATAGAGAAAAAATCCTAACTATATATACCTACTGGCGACCGCCAGTAGGTAATATATATATATATATATATATATATTGCCACCAAAGTAAACCCGTTACCGAGGGCACACTTTTCACAACTGGTGCGAGTGTCAGGGACGGGCGTTCCCTGTAATTAATTGTCCACCAACTTGAATTATACTCGCACTCCACCAGGGTGATTTTCTAAAGCAGGTTTATTGTTAACCAACGCGTTTCAATCTTTCGATCTTGCTCACGGTTACAAACATTTGTCCCTTGTTAGTTTTCACATTTATACCAGATAATCATGCTTGCATTATTAGGATGCATTATGGTACTGGTAGTTGCATTGTTAATATAAGCATATTTCCTTTACCAGAATAATCATACTAGCATTATTATGATGCATTATGGTTCTGGAAGTTACATTTACAATTATTTCATTTGTTTCACATTTACGGCAAAAAACATATTTGTGCACAAGAAACTGGTTTGGATCACTGTATGTGTGTGTATAAATCATTACATAAGTACATTGCGTTCATTCTGCACATGAGTCTGTACTCTCTAAGTGAGAAACATTCAATTGACACTTGCAGTATTTGATATAATTGCAAGTTATGAGACGAGATTAATACTTCACATTCTCAAAATTCAATGTGCTGTTACGTTAGTACGTGTTGCGCAATGTTCGTATTATATGGGGACTAAGTGCCCTCATTTTAAAGATATTTATACTTTTCACATATTAGACCCCTATGTATCTTGTTCTCAACCAGAGTGTCTATTCAGGTCTTCAGGCTCATCAAAGGTGCACATAAAGTTCCTCATCGCCATTTAATCCTCCAGGGATTTTTGTTTTAAATCGAATGATCAGTCTTGACTCTAATCTACGTAAGGTCATCAGTCTGTTTCCACCTCTTTCTTTTATAGGTACAGTTGCTAAGCCACAATATGTAATGTCCTTCCATGTTTTTTTCTCATTTGCATGGGTTAGCATGTGCTTGGCCATAGCATAACTTAAGTCCTTATTTTCAATTGCTCGGATATATTCCAATATCCTTTTGTGTAGGGGACAAATGATGCTCCCGATGTACCTCTTCCCACAAAAACATTGCAATAAATACACCACATGTGTCGTTTTACACGTGATGGTATTTTCTACCCTGAAGAATTTTCCTTTGGGATCCTTTATTTTGGATAGGTTTCGTGCAACTTGGCATGCCTTGCATTGCATGCATTTGGTGAAGCCCTGTCGTTTCCCATCCAACCAATTGTTAGTCTTTTTCTTTTCTGAAGATTGAAACGCGTTGGTTAACAATAAACCTGCTTTAGAAAATCACCCTGGTAGAGTGCGAGTATAATTCAAGTTGGTGGACAAAAAATAAATAAAAATATATATATATATATATATATATATATATATATATATATATATGCGATATAGTTAGGTCAGCTGTTCCATAGGAAAAGCATTTTTGTGTTGCTTATAACTTTGGCCTCCTTTGACAAATTGTCACAAAACTTTCCATAATGGTTCTACAGGGGAGCCAAATTTGGCAGAAAGACAGGTCTTGCAATGTGATTATTTGGTGTAAAGTCGTTCAGCAGTTTTTGGAATATTAAGGAACATAAAAATCTAGATATCTGGACAGTTGGGTTTGAGAGACTCCTGAAAGAGTTGTATACAAGGTAGGGGGTCGGTGGGGCTTTTTCCACTCTCAACGGAGTGGGAGGTCCAGCAAAAAAAAGGGGGGGCCCAGTGACAGTATTCAAAAAGTGAAATTTTGCTATTCCTCTAGCGACAGAGTTGCAGAGTCATAAAAGACCGGAGCCAACTAAGCCCCAATCGGGGTTTACAGTTGGGAATCCATTAGTTGGATTGTAATCCTCTCACACACCCTTTCAGGTGTCATGCTTCGTCATATGGTCTGCTTCTCGTTGGGTCGGCGATGTAATACCCAACGGGCTCCCTTAGGTAGGGGCACTTCGTTGGAGATCTTTTATCCAAAAGCCGTATGGTGAAGTGCGGGTGTAGGGCCAGAACTGTGTAGATGTAGTGATGTGCTCTTCTTTGCTCTTTTCTGTTGTGGGGCTGCCTTTTTATGCTGTTATTCTTTGCCAAAGCGCCGGGATGCTCCTCGGAGTAGCCGTGCGCTATAAAAGAAATAAAGTAACATAACATAACATAACATGTGAGTTAAAATAGGGTTGGGAGTACCGTGAGGGAAATATTTTTATTCTGGGGGTCTCCTACCCTAAGTAAGAACATCAAACAAGGCACTCGCCCGAGTATAATGTCTCTCGTTGGAGTGTCCTTTGTTTAGAAAGTGTGGGTCCCAATGAGGAGCAGCCCATATGATGAAGCATGACACCTGAAAGGGTGTGTGAGGGCATTACAATCCAACTAACGGATTCCTAACTGTAAACCCTGATTGGGGCTTAGTTGGCTCCAGTCTTTTATGACTCCTGCAAGAGTCCCTCAAACCCAATTTTAAAAAACAAAGCCTTCTGAGTTTTTTTCCCCTTTGGCCAATTTGCTTATGTGGGAGTCAGACTCCCGCACGAGCAAGCACTCTGCTAGGCCACCAGCAACATTCTAATTTTAGCAGTAGCCCTCGAAGATGGGATCCCCAGGGCCTAATAAGACTCACGGAGGGGGGGCCACACAACCCTACTCCCCGTTAATAAAAAAAGGCCCTGGTGGATTGCCTGCCAACGGCCCAAAGAGCCTTGGGGAGGTGCACCACATGCCCTCCTTACCTTTTTTTGGGCTCCCCGGGACCTATAATGGCTTTTTTGTTAAAAGCCCTGGTGGATGGGGTCCTCTGGCCTAATAAAGCTCAGGGAGGGGGACAACTTAGATACTGTCCCCTTTAAAAAAAAAGGACCAGGGGGATGGGGTCACTAAGGCCTATTAAAGCTTTGGGAGGAAGGGCCACATGGCCACTCTTCCCTTCAGAGCGTTGGCTTTACATATGGTTATAAAATATTATTTTATGTTAAAATCAATCGAGAAACTCATTGAAAAAAAAAGGCTAAAGTAACATTATAGTTAGATGTAATCCTGTTATATACTCACTTTTTTATATGCATATTTTTTTCTATATAAAAATGGATTTTAATATATTGCATATAAAAATAATTTAATGAATGAAATGATAAATGTTATATGTCAATAACTAACTGACATATGTATAATTATGCCAGGACGTTTTTTTTGCGTATTTGCACAAGAAATAACCTTTTCTTCATAGAAGATGTTGTCTATGTCTATGGTCATGTGACTATGGGAAGGGCGGTGTTTAAACTGGTCCATCATCCCCTTTTGTATCGCTTTGTTCGCCCTAAGTGTGGCAGGGTATGCTCAGACGTGAGTCCCTTGTTCACTTGGCCACTGGATTCAAGATAGCCTGGCTGATGAGGATTATGAATCCGAAACCGGTCCCAGGATGCTTGTTTCCGGTCCAGGGAAGACATGGCTTGGCAGTTCGGGCTGTACTGTTCCCATGAGGCACAGGGTCAGACTGATTTGCATATAGCCATGTCTGAACTGGGGTGGCTGAGTGAACTAAAGAATGGTGATGGATTAAACCCAGATCTTTTGACTGGGGGTGAGTGTTTGATTTGTTCAAACGCTCCGTCCATCATCCCCTTTTGTATCGCTTTAAACTGGTCACTTGAGCATTATAAAAATCAAAAAGCTGCACTAGTTCTTTGCATGTGAACAAGGGCTCTTGAAGCCCGAAACGCGTATTGCCCTCCTGTTTTTATCAGTTGCAATAAAGTGAAGAACCTGTGAATTACGTGGTCCGTCTCCTACTTTGCCTCGCCGGTCCTGGGTGGATCAGGAAGTGGCGTTTGTGGAGTTCCTATATATATATATCAAAGCTCGAAGGTGTCCACCTTTGAGTAGCACGCGAACAGCAGCTTGGTTTATGTATAGGTGAGGACGGGGATCCACTCGTAGACCCCGCTCCGTATGGGATCTGCCCGACGCGTTTCGAAGCTCCATATGCTTCTCTTCAGGGGCTTTAACGGAAGCGGTGTGCGCAACCACCAACCCACTTCTCCATTTTATATGCAACACACCCACCGATGGGAGGCTCAAATGAGACTGTGCATTCTGGGAAGTGTGGTCCGGGAAGCACACAATCAAGTCCTGTATGGACTCCACAAGTGGGCCCGTCCTCGATTCCAAGTACGACTGCTGCTTCACTTTCGTGACCCCCAGGGTACCGGGGTGGTGCATACTCCGCGGCTGGACGGCCGCGTATAAATCAAAGCTCGAAGGTGTCCACCTTTGAGTAGCACGCGAACAGCAGCTTGGTTTATGTATAGGTGAGGACGGGGATCCACTCGTAGACGCCGCTCCGTATGGGATCTGCCCGACGCGTTTCGAAGCTCCATATGCTTCTCTTCAGGGGCTTTAACGGAAGCGGTGTGAGCAACCACCGACCCACTTCTCCATTTTATATGCAACACACCCACCGATGGGAGGCTCAAATGAGACTGTGCATTCTGGGAAGTGTGGTCCGGGAAGCACACAATCAAGTCCTGTATGGACTCCACAAGTGGGCCCGTCCTCGATTCCAAGTACGACTGCTGCTTCACTTTCGTGACCCCCAGGGTACCGGGGTGGTGCATACTCCGCGGCTGGACGGCAGCGTATAAATCAAAGCTCGAAGGTGTCCACCTTTGAGTAGCACGCGAACAGCAGCTTGGTTTATGTATAGGTGAGGACGGGGATCCACTCGTAGACGCCGCTCCGTATGGGATCTGCCCGACGCGTTTCGAAGCTCCATATGCTTCTCTTCAGGGGCTTTAACGGAAGCGGTGTGCGCAACCACCGACCCACTTCTCCATTTTATATGCAACACACCCACCGATGGGAGGCTCAAATGAGACTGTGCATTCTGGGAAGTGTGGTCCGGGAAGCACACAATCAAGTCCTGTATGGACTCCACAAGTGGGCCCGTCCTCGATTCCAAGTACGACTGCTGCTTCACTTTCGTGACCCCCAGGGTACCGGGGTGGTGCATACTCCACGGCTGGACGGCCCCGTATAAATCAAAGCTCGAAGGTGTCCACCTTTGAGTAGCACGCGAACAGCAGCTTGGTTTATGTATAGGTGAGGACGGCGATCCACTCGTAGACGCCGCTCCGTATGGGATCTGCCCGACGCGTTTCGAAGCTCCATATGCTTCTCTTCAGGGGCTTTAACGGAAGCGGTGTGCGCAACCACCGACCCACTTCTCCATTTTATATGCAACACACCCACCGATGGGAGGCTCAAATGAGACTGTGCATTCTGGGAAGTGTGGTCCGGGAAGCACACAATCAAGTCCTGTATGGACTCCACAAGTGGGCCCGTCCTCGATTCCAAGTACGACTGCTGCTTCACTTTCGTGACCCCCAGGGTACCGGGGTGGTGCATACTCCGCGGCTGGACGGCCGCGTATAAATCAAAGCTCGAAGGTGTCCACCTTTGAGTAGAACGCGAACAGCAGCTTGGTTTATGTATAGGTGAGGACGGGGATTCACTCGTAGACGCCGCTCCGTATGGGATCTGCCCGACGCGTTTCGAAGCTCCATATGCTTCTCTTCAGGGGCTTTAACGGAAGCGGTGTGCGCAACCACCGACCCACTTCTCCATTTTATATGCAACACACCCACCGATGGGAGGCTCAAATGAGACTGTGCATTCTGGGAAGTGTGGTCCGGGAAGCACACAATCAAGTCCTGTATGGACTCCACAAGTGGGCCCGTCCTCGATTCCAAGTACGACTGCTGCTTCACTTTCGTGACCCCCAGGGTACCGGGGTGGTGCATACTCCGCGGCTGGACGGCCGCGTATAAATCAAAGCTCGAAGGTGTCCACCTTTGAGTAGCACGCGAACAGCAGCTTGGTTTATGTATAGGTGAGGACGGGGATCCACTCGTAGACGCCGCTCCGTATGGGATCTGCCCGACGCGTTTCGAAGCTCCATATGCTTCTCTTCAGGGGCTTTAACGGAAGCGGTGTGCGCAACCACCGACCCACTTCTCCATTTTATATGCAACACACCCACCGATGGGAGGCTCAAATGAGACTGTGCATTCTGGGAAGTGTGGTCCGGGAAGCACACAATCAAGTCCTGTATGGACTCCACAAGTGGGCCTGTCCTCGATTCCAAGTACGACTGCTGCTTCACTTTCGTGACCCCCAGGGTACCGGGGTGGTGCATACTCCGCGGCTGGACGGCCGCGTATAAATCAAAGCTCGAAGGTGTCCACCTTTGAGTAGCACGCGAACAGCAGCTTGGTTTATGTATAGGTGAGGATTGGGATCCACTCGTAGACGTCGCTCCGTATGGGATCTGCCCGACGCGTTTCGAAGCTCCATATGCTTCTCTTCAGGGGCTTTAACGGAAGCGGTGTGCGCAACCACCGACCCACTTCTCCATTTTATATGCAACACACCCACCGATGGGAGGCTCAAATGAGACTGTACATTCTGGGAAGTGTGGTCCGGGAAGCACACAATCAAGTCCTGTATGGATGATCTACGCGTTTCGATGCCACAAGCATCGCAAGATGCTTGTGGCATCAAAACGCGTAGATCATCTGCTTTTCATGCTAAACAGATCACAATAAATATAATTGTGGAAATCTAGAAGGTGTGCGACCAGTTCTTGAGTGAAAACGAAGGAAACTATGGAATATTTAACGGCTTGGTTCTGCCGTAGGGAAACGCACCCGCGACGAGCGCTGAATGGTCTGGGGAACTTGAACTGTCTTTTGGATATATATATATATATATATATATATATATATGTACAGTATATTTGTATAGTCTGTTTATATGGTATGTGTATTTATTTAACTTAGAGCCTGAAGAAGTCCATTGTCTATTGAACGAAACACATTGGCTGTTTTTTTATGAACCTTTATATGAAGCACTAATAAATGAAGAATATCACTGGACTGCTAGAGAATTATTGTTATTAACTACATAAAATTTTTGTGCTTATATTTTTCTTTCATTTAATTGTGGTGCATCTCGGGTATTTGTTTACAGAGTAGTGCACACAGGATATAGAATATTATCCAAACTCTATCTTGACTACAGGAACATAATGATGTGTGTGCTGTACTGGCTTTAGGTCCACTGCTCAGTTATATTCCCATTCTAGACCTTCAAAGGCCCCGCAAGACCTTAGAAGCCCTGGTGTCTTAGCACCAGCAGGTCAACCCAAACGGTGGCGTGTGTGAGTTAACCTTGAAGGTTTTTACACCACAATCCATACTGAAGTTCACCTCCAGTCTTGTGGGCAGGCCTATGAAGCAGCACACCCTACAGCAACAGTGACTCTGTCACTGAGGTCACAGGATCCTTGAGATGGGCCAGCTCTAGGGCGCTGTGACTGGTGTGACTGCACTGGGCGCTGACTTTGGGTTGGGGCATAGTGTTTGCAAGTATATTATGGTTTGTTGCCTCCTTCCTGGCCTCCAGCAATTTTCGGCAACAATAGAACTGTCATGATAACTCCGGTAATTAATGTTCTTCCTAGAGCGAGATCAGAGTTTTGTCTAGTGGAAGTTTTGACTCATGGAAAGGTAGCACAGAGGGTAAATGTGCCTGCTGCAAAGAACATGTACCATGCAGGTCACAAGATGCACATAATGTAAATAGGTCACTAGGTTACAGCTTTTGTCAGAGAGATCTTTTGTTACTTGCAGTTTATAAGTTAAGATCCTAACATAGAACAGTGAGCTATTAACTGTCATCTAGGAGCTGCATACAAACTGAAAGGTATAAATTAGAGCGTTATATTTGTTTTCCCCCAGTCCTTGATTATCCCAATGTTTTAAAAGTGTTCTTTTGGACAGAAATCAATTCTGATTATTAAAGAGAGTTTGTGTTTCTCCAGACCAATCACCAACATGTCAACCAACTATAAGGCCTACTAGTATGGTTGACATGTGACTACTACACCTTGTAGTCCTTATTCTTATGTAACATTTTCTATACAGTGATTTACACATGTATAATTTATTGTCTTTGTGTAATGTGTGTGTTGTAAAGTGCTCTGACACTCTACACTGGCATGAGTGGTGCTGTAAATCAAAGTAAATGCATCTGAGAGAGAGTGTGGTTATGGAGACTTGAGGGGCACTGTTACAGGGTGGTAGTGAGGGAATCCATGGCGGAGGTGGCCATTGGGGGCACTAATAAACATTGTTGCACAGGGCGCCACCAGTGAGTCTGCCTTACCCATTGGTACTTCCATTGGCTTTGTTTCAGCAATAGTAGCTGCAACTTACCAGGGGTTTGCAATGCAGGATTTGAACGCACACCAAACAAAGTTTGCAAACTTCACAGTCTCTCTGCTTTATTCACAAGCACTTTTAACATGTGCTGCCTGCTTTGGGGCCACTTGAGTTATGCATAAAAGGAGGAAACAATTATGCCGCAGTGTTGACTAAATTATGCAGCAAAAAAAAGACTGCAGCGTAATGCAATATATTTTCTGATATTTTATTAATGTTACATTTGTTCACATGCTAACAGTCTCTGGAAAGATTTTGTCTTATTCGTACCAGTGTATCATACAAATGCAGCAGTAAGAAAGGTGATCAGTCCACTTTGCAGCAACACAACTTTTGATCCGTTTGAGCTACAAACAATTTATTAATTAAATTAAGATCTTGTTTTATGCGGCAAATACGGCACAGCCATAATTATATAGAAAACATTTGCAAACTAGGATATTTTACCATTCATGTTTGGACTGCTCTTGTGGAAAAAGGGAGGAGAAGTGCTGATGACAGAAACTCCATGGCTCGGAGACAAATGGCTTGTGCTTTCACCTTTAAGCGAATTTGGGACATTCTGTGATTGGAAACACTTTGTGAATTTATTTTAATGTCAATAACTCATATTAAACCTTAAATAATCATGTGTATTCATTGGTTGAATGAAATAACATAATAAGCTGTAACTGGGCAGTGAAATGGCAAACAAATACTAATAAGCATAAGCATAGCCAATAGGTCACGCCTTTGGGACCTTGTAAGTATTTGGCTCGTATTTGGCCATGCAGCACATTATCTGCTTACTACTGCTCTCCTTCCTCAACGTAGAAACTGAGAGGAGACTACAGGCTCTGGCAGGCTGGTCTTGGGGTAAATAGCAGCAGAGCACATTTTGCAATAGGGAATTTTTCAGTTATTTGCAACAGGCATTGAGAATTTTGCTTACATGTTATATTTCACTATAAAAGAAAAGAAATGAACGCTTACATATTTTACAGCTTTATAAATAGTGATGATAGAACCGAAGGAGGGTGAGTAGTGTAGGGGGTGATGGGCTAGGCTGGGAAGGGCGCCAGAGTGCGAGAAAGTGTTTAAAAAGGGACAGAAGCAGGTAAAGAGCAGTGAGGAGGAGGGAGGGCAGTTGCAGAAAGGGTGGGAGCACCAAGATCCGACACACAGTGCAAAGCAAAATACAAGGGCACAACAGGTAAAGAAAATGGGTGAAATGCACAAAAATGAGAACAAGGCAAAAAAATAAAGGCAGACTAATAGTGAAAATGCAGAAAAAATATGGATGAAAATACAGTGAAAGAAAGACAGTGCGTATTTTTTCAATCTGGATATTTCAAAAAGAAGAGAGTCGGTACTCTGTAGATCAGTGTTTCCCAAACTGTGGTCCGCGGACCCCCAGGGGTCCGTGACACATTCCCAGGGGGTCTGTAGGCAACAGTTTTAAAAGCACAAAAACATTTCTTGTATAATTAGCAGCTTTCCAGCATCAATAAAAGTGTCAAGAGAATGTCAGTGATTAATGTACCTCCTGGAGAGCCAGGAGAGTTTTGTTCAGTGGCAGCTTTGATTTAACTAATGTAGCACAGAGGGTTAATGTGCCTATTGCAAAGAACGTGTAACATGCATTTTAAAAAGCAGCATTTTATGTGCCTAGGTTCGTGGTTACTGCTTTTGTCACAGAGATTCCTTTATTACTGTGCACTTCATAGGTGACAATCATAATCTAGCAGAGGAACCTATAAACTGTCATCAAAGAGCTGCTTGCAAACTGCATGGTACCAGTTAGTAACTTATATTTTGTCCCAGTTATTCATTATCCTGATGCTGCTAAAAATATATATTTGGGTGGAAATACATTTTTAATGTTAAAGTCAATACTTGCCACTGTGTTATGCTCTGAATCCTGAGTTTGTGCTCTTCCAGACCAAGCACTCTTTAAACATTTTATATACACACTGATTTACATGTATGATTCAATGTCTCTATATGTGTGTGATATAAAGTGCTCTGACATCCTACAATGGTATGAGAGATGCTACAAAACAAATGAAATACATGTGACAGAGGGGCTATTACTTCAATATAAAATACTAAGGGCCAGATGTACGATCTGTTTTTATATGCACGAACAGGTTTGCGAACCCGTTTGCGCATGCAAAAACCTATTGGGCCATGTACATAGCCTATTTCGCGAGTCGCAATTTGTTTGCGACTCTAAATAGGTTTTGCAACTTGCTATTTGGAAGGGGCATTCCCTTCCAAATAGCGAGTCTCAAAACCATGTACAAATGTTTTGCGGTCGCAAAACAGTCACAATTACCACCTACTTCAAGTAGATGGTAATGCATTCGCAAATGGGAAGGGGTCCCTAGGGGACCCCTTCCCTTTGCAAATGCATGCAAAATTATTTTTTAAGGTCAGGCAGTGGTCCCAGGAACCTCTGCCTGCCCTTAGAAAATGAAACGAAAACGTTTCATTTTCTTTTTCTTTTTTTAAATGCATGGTAAACTGGCTGCATTTCTTTTTTTAAAACTGCTTTATTTAAAAGCAGTCCGAGATATGGTGGCCTGCAGAGCCCAGCAGGCCACCATCGCTGGGAGGGCTGGCATTCCCAATGGGCTCGCAAATTGCGAGAGGCTCATTAATATTAATGAACCTCGCAATTTGCGACCCCATTGGGAATCCCAAACAGTGTTAAACACACTGTTGTACATTTCATTTAGCGACTCGCAATTTGCCACTCGCAATGTGTTGCCAATTGCGAGCCGCTAAATGAGATGGTTGTACACCTGGCCCCAAAATCCTTAGTACTTTGAGTATTTGTTTTGTGTGCACACGGGTGTATTTTTTTTTAATGTTTGAAATTTAACTCATACAAATTGCTTGGGGGTCCCCGGCTTCCAGTGGTGACTCAATGGGGGTCCTCAGGAGTCAAAAGTTTGGGAACCACTGCTGTAGATGACAAATGCTTTTAGTATCCAAGCCCCACCAGCAGGTCTCTCCTCCCCCAACGCTCCCTTTGCAAACATGAAGTAAACAAATATTTTTGACATCTCGACAACAGTGAATCAACTGGGGAAATGTGTTCTTTACAACTGGACTGAAATGAAATAAAAAGGTAACCTCTTTTGTAAAGAAGGTTTTGCTTTGTGTGGCCGGCCTCTGGGAGTGCTTGCAGCTGTGGGGACTGTGGGCAGTCACGGGTAGCGCGAGGGGAGGAGATGCTGGCAGGGGAGGGAAAGGTTTGAATTTACAGATGCAGCAGTGCGACGAGGGGCTCTCGGAAGCCAAGGAAGACTAAAGCTGCAGCAGAGGGTAGGGTTACTTCTCCCACGAGCTCCGCCTGCCTCTCCAGCATTTGCAAATATTCAGTGGCGGCTGGTGACATTTGAAAAGGCATAAAAGTTGGGCAAGTGAAGCGATCAAGCTTAATAAACAAATGCATGGTCCAGGTTGGGTCTTCCTCCAAAGAAAAAGATTGAAAAGTATTGGGAAATTATGCATTTTAAAGCAAATTAATTTAGTGAGAAAGCAAAGTATTTAAAGCAGTGGAACGTATAGTCTTGTAACCTCAAACACATTAAAATCTGCCTCATATTTCACTGGATTAATATGTTTAACAGTAACTGTAATGTGCAAATTGTACAGCACAACAACTTCAGCCCTTTATAGTGTGTTCTTGCCCAGTGTCTTGCAATGCATGGGAACCAACTTTGGAAGAAAAAGCTCTAACCAGGCTATAGAAAGCAACCACAGCTGCTGGCTGCAATAAGTCTTATAGAAATATGTGCAGACAGGTCTTAAGTCGGGTGAAAAAGTGGAAGCTCTCTCAAAGAGCGATTGTAGCTCCTTATGTTGCATATTAAATATTATGCATTACTGTAAAATAGGCCAAGGGCCCTGGGAAGCACTGAATTCGAATTCATCGGTATAAAATGCAGAAACCCGCGAGGAGAAGTAATACACATACTTTTAGCTTTTTACACAGAATAAAAGACAAAACAAGACCACTGTACCACATTGTTGCTACACACCAAATGAGTTAATATGAAACCCATGAGCTCGTTGAATTGATTTCGTGGCAGATATTGGGCACAATTAATCACTAGGAAATCAAGGAAGAGCTGTATTGAAAATTAACCTTGACGTGCATCCACAACATGTCCAATGAGAAATAGTTGTTTCTGTAAACCAGCACCTCACTCTTATCTTGTTAAAACAAAGCAGATATGTCGCAGATCAAAATCTAGTTTTAACTAATAAAGTTGGGCACCTTATTGAATAGTAAATTTCCATTTTCACCCCTATCGTAATGAAAAGATGAGCGGATCCGCATCAAAATCGTTTTAAAAGACAAGGCTGGGGAGATAAACCTGTGGCCCCTTTGACGAGAGACTCATTTGGTGCCTAGAAGGATCTAACAATGTGGTATTTATGCAAATGCCTCCTTCGTCACAGTGAAGGGGCCTATTTATGACATAACAAGTTCTGATAGGCACTAATTTAACGTGATCTGGCACACACATTATCATAGTTCGTTTTTACAGTAATTCTGCTCAGAAACTACAAATGCAGGTTCTTTAAGGGCGTTATTTATGTATAGCAAAAAACACGAGAGGTACTAACAGTCTGGAAAACAGAAGTCTACTGGAACCTGATTGTGTCCCATATTCATATTCAGACCACACAGTTGATCTAAACAAATGACAGTGTCATGACAGAGAAGTGAGACAGAGAAGATACAGAGTCTAAAAGACTAGAAAAAGTACCCATCAGCCCACTCAAAAGTGGAATCTCGTCATCTGGGTTGTTCAGTGTTGGAGAAAGGTGTCCTGTAGGCTCCTCCTCAGGGAGAGTCTGAGGTTGCCTAATAGCGGACCCTGGGATCAAGCATCCAACCAACAGAAGACAGTGTGTGAGCGGAAGGGGCAGAAGTTGCAGTGCTCAAAAGAAGAACAGAAAAGGAAAATAATCCTCGTGATTTAAAAATACCTACTTCGATGACATAAAAAACTTTATTGGGTCTGACCATCAAAGTGGTATTGTTAAAAGCAGTATGCTGATAGCATGCAAGGAATTGCTATCTACCATGTATGTTAGTTGGTCGACATGTTTCAGCCTAAAGCGGCTTTCTTCAGGACCTATGATTTGCTGCTGCAACACTTACTTATCGTGATATAGGACGTGATTTACAACCACTCTCCAATTGATTAAAAGGAAGATGGTGTGTCTTCTCCTGTGTATACAAATGTGGGAAACAAAAGTAAAACAGTATTAGAAATATGCATACCTGTAGCATAAAACTCACAACTCTGTACAAGTGGAATATATGAAAAAATGTGATTTTAACTCACCCTAATTGCAGGGAGAAAAAACCTCACCTCACCTGGCAACTGCTCAGGGTGAAAGGAGGCCACGCACTGTAAATAAGCGCATGGATCTGAAGTTAATTTCAGCGCAACTATTATAGTCACAAAAAAACATTTCATTAGTGATACTATTAGACAAATGGCAGAACTAGATTAAGAATATAAGTAGCTAAGGAGAGCGTCTGACTGGGAAACTCCATTAGGCCACCTCGCTAGATGGTCAAAGTAACCGATTAGCCATTACATGAGGGAACCAGGACGCTTTTCCATTAGTGCTTGGATAAATAATTAGTACTAAGTGAAAGATTCAACACCTACAGTTCTCTCTCAGGGACAGAAAAAACCGCATAGTGAAGCGCCATAACTCACCTCTCCGTCGTTGCCTCGGGTGGAAAACTGAGCCGAGGGGGAGGTGAAATGCTGAGTTACAAGCGGTGTTTTATCAATAGGTAGCGGACCTTGGAGGGAACTATCAATGTAAGCGTTCCCATTGGCTCGCTATCTGCACATAGTATTAGCCAATGGTAGCAGTACAGGCCTCCGAGCCGGGCTGTAGGAAGCGGTGAAATGTAGACCAATGGAGGGCCATTACGACAAAAGTTAAGTCCGTTAAGGTAGCGGACCTTGTAGGAAGCTCATAGACGGAGTATTCTGATAGGTTCACTGTCCGGGCCAATGGCTGTTTGCTACATGGGAAATCTCGGAGCAGACTACAACGAGGATTCCGTGATTGGTTAGATGTAGACCAATCGTGAAAGAGCTTAATTCCCGTAGTTATGTCCGAGGAGGTAGCGGACTATATGGAAGACTCGTAACAGAAGTGTTGTAATTCGTTCGCTATGAGATGAGGGCCAGTGGCTCGCGCACAGACTCTGAACTATAGTTGAATTAAAGCCAAAGCGAAGCAACGGTGACGTCAGTGGTTAGACGCGGACCAATTGGGAAATTAGTTTAAGGCAACCAAACCAGAGTTCATTTGGAAAAAGGCAGTCTGCTAATCAGCTTGTATGCTAATCAGCTACCTCGAAGTTCAATATGTCAGTGCAAAGGACAATCGATCCTTCGTTCAACATAGATCTTGCGAGCTCGCCTGAATTGGTTATCTGCTACCAAAAGAGCAGAGCAAGACAGACCCAATGTACGCGAATAGACACACAGACAGAATCACATATCCACAAAGTCTTATAAGACATACATATGTTACAATGTGGTTTCGATGTGTACAAAGACCAGCGCGGCCAATGTAGATTGTGAGGCTGATATGCAATAGAAGAATATAAATATGGCCCGCAATGAGACAGTACTAAGCGGTCAAACCGGTATACAAAGCCAGGTAGATTGTCTAATGCATGGACAAGTGTCAGCAGTATATAACACTATAGCCAAACAATCTGGAGCAACAATAATATGCCAGATGTGTACAGACATATGATATTCGATAATGTCAGTTGAATGATACAACGTATCAGCTAAGTAATACTGGATGTTGCCCTCAGTTTAGGCTCACAACTGCATCCACGGGATGTCGTCGTTCAAACCTTCCGTGTCACTGCGTAATTTATAGACCCATCTTTGTTCTTTCTTGAGGAGAAAAAGTGGGATGTCTGTGACATGACTGGGTATATGTGGTTGCTCCAAGATTACCCATTTCAAATCATCAGGATTGTGTTTTTTATCTAGAAAATGCGAGGTGAGTCGGGTAGCCTGCTTATTGCGTCTAATTGTGCTCTTATGCTCTTGTATGCGCAATTTAATTTTTCTCGTCGTCATCCCTATGTACCTCAGACCACAAGGACAGGTGATTTGATAGATGACTTTGTCACTGTTGCAATTAGTATGGCGTTTGAGTAACCAAGGTCGAGTGGTGCCAATGTCGACTGCAAGAGTCTTGCTGGTTTGTGCACACACTGAGCAGTTACCGCAGGGATGATGTCCCTGCACTGGAGGAAGGTTCCACAGGCTGGAAGTGGATTCTTCGACTCCTTGTCGAGGTCTCGTGTGGACCAGTGTGTCTCTCAAATTGGTACCTCTTTTAAATGAGAACAGTGGCAGAGGAATGTGTTCTCCTGAGCTATTCAAAATACGCCATTTCTGTCTAATGATTTTCTGAATTTTAGACGAAGAGGTATTGTATGTGGTCACACACACCAACCTTCCAATAGGTGGTTTCTCAACTGGAGGTTCTAGTAGGGCCTCTCGATGATTGTTCGCAGCGCGTTTTAAAGACTTGCGAACTAGAGTGTGAGGGTAGCGCCGCATTCTCAACTTCATGGAGAGATCTTTGGCTTTAGAATGGAAATCTGTGAGGTTGGAACAATTCCTCCGAACCCTCAGGAACTGCCCAAACGGGAGGTTCTCCCTGAGGGAACGGGGATGGTGGCTGTCAAATCTCAGCAATGAGTTGCGTGCCATTGGTTTTCGATATAAGGAACTAGCCAGATGCCCTTCTTGTGGGAAAATTACCAAGTCCAAAAAAGGGAGTTCAGTTCTACTGTACTCCAATGTGAACCTGAGATAAGGGTTCTGACCGTTCAGCCATTCTTGAAAAAGCAAGAGGGATTGTATGTCCCCTCGCCAAACGACTAGAATGTCGTCAATGTACCGCTTCCACATCATCAGTTGCTGATGATGTGGGTTGGTGTTATTAAGTACATGATGGGTCTCAAAATGGTGGACATATAAATTCGCCAGACTGGGTGCAAATTTGCTGCCCATCGATGTCCCTGATATCTGTAAGTACAGGGATTCCTCAAAGGCGAAAAAGTTCTCCATCATGGCAATTCTTGCCAGTTCCATTATAAAATGAATGGGGGTTACAGTGTCAACAGAGGAGTCCTCTAGAAGTGTTTGTACCGTTTCTAGTGTCTCAATTTGAGGTATACAGGTATACAATGATTCGACATCAAAGCTAGCTAGTATGTCAGTGTTGATGTCGAAATGAACCTCAGGTAGTGCACGTAGGACATCCTTTGTGTCCTGAAGGTATGTTGGCATGGTTTTCACAATGGGACTAAGAAAGACATCAACAAAAGTTGATAAAGGTTCCAACAAAGATCCAATTCCTGAAATAATTGGACGGCCAGGCGGTGGTCTGGCCGGTTTATGAATCTTTGGAAGGGTGTAGAAATATGGAATGATAGGACATTTAGTAACCAAAAAAGTAGCCTCTTGTGGAGTGATCCATCCCTCTGCGCTAGCTTCTTCCACTAGATGTTTAATCTCGTTGGTGAGTCTAGCGGTGGGATTTTCAGCAAGGGGGGTGTAGAACTGTGTATTGCCTAGTTGTTTGAGACATTCAGTTCGATATGCATTGGTGTCCTGAACGACTATAGCTCCCCCCTTGTCCGCCGGTTTGATCACTATTTCAGTGTCCTTGGAAAGGGTATTGAGGGCGACTCTGTCTTTCTTTGAAAGGTTCTCGTAGTTGCCTTCTTTAGAGAAATCAATAGATTTCAAATCATGCAGTACTGCTGCCTCAAAAGTACCAACCTTGGATGGTACTTGTTGGAGTAGAGGCATAAAGGTAGATTTGACTCTTAGCCCTGTACTGGTGTCTTCAATCGATGTATCTGGCTCTTTCTCCCTGAAGAAATAGTGTAGCCTGATCGTCCTGAAGAATCGTTCGATTTCTCCTCGTAACAGAAAAGTTTCTCCGCTGTTAGTAGGAACAAAACCGAGACCTCTATTAAGAACCTCCTGCTCACTGGGGGTGATGACCCGGCTGCTCAAATTCACAACCAGATCTTCAGTGGGCTGGGGTCTGATGTCTATTGGCCTCGTTTGTTGTGGGTCATTGGGGGATCTTGATCGGCTGCCCATTGTACTTGGCCTTGACCCTGACCTCTCCGTCTGCCTCGGTTCCAACCACGGCCCTGTCCCCAAAAAACCTGGTTGTCAAAATACTGAGGCTGCATAGGGTAATGAGACATAGGTGGGGGAAATTGCGGATAACCCCATGGGGCTAGTGGCCACCATGATCCTGTCTGGTACATATTCCCACGTCCATTATATCTCTTGTTAGGTCGATTGTTCCGTCCTCTGCCTCTCGGTTGACTGATGTCTCCGCTGTCTGAGCCGGAGGAGTCGGTGTCTGAGGATGTGGCATAGGAGGAGCCTTGGGTGTTTTTCTGTTTGTTAGAGTCAGTGGGAGTGTAATTGTCACTGGTGTAGGGGTACACTCTCTCATGTGAGAATTTAGCCAGGTCTTTTTTAAACTTCTCTATTTTGGCAAAGAAGATAGGTTCTTTGTACTCCTTATTGGCCTTATTAGAGTCCTCTTGCTGTTTCTCAAATCTTTTAGTTGTTAAGGTGGTTTTAATCTGTCCTTCAAGAACCTGTATTTCCACCAGAATGGCGTCTGCAATTCTTTTGGCTGTAGTGATGATTAAAATAAGCCAGTCTCTGGTGCAGCACCAGGCTATCAGGGACCAGTCCTTGATGAAGGCCTTGTCTGTGAGGAATAGCCTAGGCGCATTGGTCACTATGAGACCTGTGGGTGAACATTTTCCATGCAAATACTCCGCCATGATCTGTCCATGTATAATGGTGCGTGAATGGCTCTTTTTGAGATTTAGTACTGTCTCCCAATCCCCCACTATAGTAGGTGCCGGGGTTGGAATTTGGTCTAACATACTCGGATTTTCAGACAAAATAGATGAAAGAATTTCATCATCAAAACCTAGGCCGCCAAAGTCTGCCATAGTATCACCAAATAAAAAATGTCAGAAGCACTTACAATGTAGTGCATTGACATGTAGATAAGGACCCGCAGCCTCAGCTGCACAAGTTAGCAAAAAGACAAAGGGAGTGGTGGAGGGTCCAAGGGGAGATTGTTTATAGACCGAAAAAGTACCTAGTCCCCCAACTTGACAGCAAAAAACATGAGAGGTACTAACAGTCTGGAAAACAGAAGTCTACTGGAACCTGATTGTGTCCCATATTCATATTCAGACCACACAGTTGATCTAAACAAATGACAGTGTCATGACAGAGAAGTGAGACAGAGAAGATACAGAGTCTAAAAGACTAGAAAAAGTACCCATCAGCCCACTCAAAAGTGGAATCTCGTCATCTGGGTTGTTCAGTGTTGGAGAAAGGTGTCCTGTAGGCTCCTCCTCAGGGAGAGTCTGAGGTTGCCTAATAGCGGACCCTGGGATCAAGCATCCAACCAACAGAAGACAGTGTGTGAGCGGAAGGGGCAGAAGTTGCAGTGCTCAAAAGAAGAACAGAAAAGGAAAATAATCCTCGTGATTTAAAAATACCTACTTCGATGACATAAAAAACTTTATTGGGTCTGACCATCAAAGTGGTATTGTTAAAAGCAGTATGCTGATAGCATGCAAGGAATTGCTATCTACCATGTATGTTAGTTGGTCGACATGTTTCAGCCTAAAGCGGCTTTCTTCAGGACCTATGATTTGCTACTGCAACACTTACTTATCGTGATATAGGACGTGATTTACAACCACTCTCCAATTGATTAAAAGGAAGATGGTGTGTCTTCTCCTGTGTATACAAATGTGGGAAACAAAAGTAAAACAGTATTAGAAATATGCATACCTGTAGCATAAAACTCACAACTCTGTACAAGTGGAATATATGAAAAAATGTGATTTTAACTCACCCTAATTGCAGGGAGAAAAAACCTCACCTCACCTGGCAACTGCTCAGGGTGAAAGGAGGCCACGCACTGTAAATAAGCGCATGGATCTGAAGTTAATTTCAGCGCAACTATTATAGTCACAAAAAAACATTTCATTAGTGATACTATTAGACAAATGGCAGAACTAGGTTAAGAATATAAGTAGCTAAGGAGAGCGTCTGACTGGGAAACTCCATTAGGCCACCTCGCTAGATGGTCAAAGTAACCGATTAGCCATTACATGAGGGAACCAGGACGCTTTTCCATTAGTGCTTGGATAAATAATTAGTACTAAGTGAAAGATTCAACACCTACAGTTCTCTCTCAGGGACAGAAAAAACCGCATAGTGAAGCGCCATAACTCACCTCTCCGTCGTTGCCTCGGGTGGAAAACTGAGCCGAGGGGGAGGTGAAATGCTGAGTTACAAGCGGTGTTTTATCAATAGGTAGCCGACCTTGGAGGGAACTATCAATGTAAGCGTTCCCATTGGCTCGCTATCTGCACATAGTATTAGCCAATGGTAGCAGTACAGGCCTCCGAGCCGGGCTGTAGGAAGCGGTGAAATGTAGACCAATGGAGGGCCATTACGACAAAAGTTAAGTCCGTAAGGTAGCGGACCTTGTAGGAAGCTCATAGACGGAGTATTCTGATAGGTTCACTGTCCGGGCCAATGGCTGTTTGCTACATGGGAAATCTCGGAGCAGACTACAACGAGGATTCCGTGATTGGTTAGATGTAGACCAATCGTGAAAGAGCTTATTTCCCGTAGTTATGTCCGAGGAGGTAGCGGACTATATGGAAGACTCGTAACAGAAGTGTTGTAATTCGTTCGCTATGAGATGAGGGCCAGTGGCTCGCGCACAGACTCTGAACTATAGTTGAATTAAAGCCAAAGCGAAGCAACGGTGACGTCAGTGGTTAGACGCGGACCAATTGGGAAATTAGTTTAAGGCAACCAAACCAGAGTTCATTTGGAAAAAGGCAGTCTGCTAATCAGCTTGTATGCTAATCAGCTACCTCGAAGTTCAATATGTCAGTGCAAAGGACAATCGATCCTTCGTTCAACATAGATCTTGCGAGCTCGCCTGAATTGGTTATCTGCTACCAAAAGAGCAGAGCAAGACAGACCCAATGTACGCGAATAGACACACAGACAGAATCACATATCCACAAAGTCTTATAAGACATACATATGTTACAATGTGGTTTCGATGTGTACAAAGACCAGCGCGGCCAATGTAGATTGTGAGGCTGATATGCAATAGAAGAATATAAATATGGCCCGCAATGAGACAGTACTAAGCGGTCAAACCGGTATACAAAGCCAGGTAGATTGTCTAATGCATGGACAAGTGTCAGCAGTATATAACACTATAGCCAAACAATCTGGAGCAACAATAATATGCCAGATGTGTACAGACATATGATATTCGATAATGTCAGTTGAATGATACAACGTATCAGCTAAGTAATACTGGATGTTGCCCTCAGTTTAGGCTCACAACTGCATCCACGGGATGTCGTCGTTCAAACCTTCCGTGTCACTGCGTAATTTATAGACCCATCTTTGTTCTTTCTTGAGGAGAAAAAGTGGGATGTCTGTGACATGACTGGGTATATGTGGTTGCTCCAAGATTACCCATTTCAAATCATCAGGATTGTGTTTTTTATCTAGAAAATGCGAGGTGAGTCGGGTAGCCTGCTTATTGCGTCTAATTGTGCTCTTATGCTCTTGTATGCGCAATTTAATTTTTCTCGTCGTCATCCCTATGTACCTCAGACCACAAGGACAGGTGATTTGATAGATGACTTTGTCACTGTTGCAATTAGTATGGCGTTTGAGTAACCAAGGTCGAGTGGTGCCAATGTCGACTGCAAGAGTCTTGCTGGTTTGTGCACACACTGAGCAGTTACCGCAGGGATGATGTCCCTGCACTGGAGGAAGGTTCCACAGGCTGGAAGTGGATTCTTCGACTCCTTGTCGAGGTCTTGTGTGGACCAGTGTGTCTCTCAAATTGGTACCTCTTTTAAATGAGAACAGTGGCAGAGGAATGTGTTCTCCTGAGCTATTCAAAATACAGTGACAAAGTCATCTATCAAACCACCTGTCCTTGTGGTCTGAGGTACATAGGGATGACGACGAGAAAAATTAAATTGCGCATACAAGAGCATAAGAGCACAATTAGACGCAATAAGCAGGCTACCCGACTCACCTCGCATTTTCTAGATAAAAAACACAATCCTGATGATTTGAAATGGGTAATCTTGGAGCAACCACATATACCCAGTCATGTCACAGACATCCCACTTTTTCTCCTCAAGAAAGAACAAAGATGGGTCTATAAATTACGCAGTGACACGGAAGGTTTGAACGACGACATCCAGTGGATGCAGTTGTGAGCCTAAACTGAGGGCAACATCCAGTATTACTTAGCTGATACGTTGTATCATTCAACTGACATTATCGAATATCATATGTCTGTACACATCTGGCATATTATTGTTGCTCCAGATTGTTTGGCTATAGTGTTATATACTGCTGACACTTGTCCATGCATTAGACAATCTACCTGGCTTTGTATACCGGTTTGACCGCTTAGTACTGTCTCATTGCGGGCCATATTTATATTCTTCTATTGCATATCAGCCTCACAATCTACATTGGCCGCGCTGGTCTTTGTACACATCGAAACCACATTGTAACATATGTATGTCTTATAAGACTTTGTGGATATGTGATTCTGTCTGTGTGTCTATTCGCGTACATTGGGTCTGTCTTGCTCTGCTCTTTTGGTAGCAGATAACCAATTCAGGCGAGCTCGCAAGATCTATGTTGAACGAAGGATCGATTGTCCTTTGCACTGACATATTGAACTTCGAGGT
The DNA here is from genome assembly GCF_964261635.1 of Lissotriton helveticus. NCBI lineage: Eukaryota > Metazoa > Chordata > Amphibia > Caudata > Salamandridae > Lissotriton > Lissotriton helveticus. The sequence goes on from NC_136061.1 coordinate 341,874,071, forward strand.
AGCTGATTAGCATACAAGCTGATTAGCAGACTGCCTTTTTCCAAATGAACTCTGGTTTGGTTGCCTTAAACTAATTTCCCAATTGGTCCGCGTCTAACCACTGACGCCACCGTTGCTTCGCTTTGGCTTTAATTCAACTATAGTTCAGAGTCTGTGCGCGAGCCACTGGCCCTCATCTCATAGCGAACGAATTACAACACTTCTGTTACGAGTCTTCCATATAGTCCGCTACCTCCTCGGACATAACTACGGGAATTAAGCTCTTTCACGATTGGTCTACATCTAACCAATCACGGAATCCTCGTTGTAGTCTGCTCCGAGATTTCCCATGTAGCAAACAGCCATTGGCCCGGACAGTGAACCTATCAGAATACTCCGTCTATGAGCTTCCTACAAGGTCCGCTACCTTAACGGACTTAACTTTTGTCGTAATGGCCCTCCATTGGTCTACATTTCACCGCTTCCTACAGCCCGGCTCGGAGGCCTGTACTGCTACCATTGGCTAATACTATGTGCAGATAGCGAGCCAATGGGAACGCTTACATTGATAGTTCCCTCCAAGGTCCGCTACCTATTGATAAAACACCGCTTGTAACTCAGCATTTCACCTCCCCCTCGGCTCAGTTTTCCACCCGAGGCAACGACGGAGAGGTGAGTTATGGCGCTTCACTATGCGGTTTTTTCTGTCCCTGAGAGAGAACTGTAGGTGTTGAATCTTTCACTTAGTACTAATTATTTATCCAAGCACTAATGGAAAAGCGTCCTGGTTCCCTCATGTAATGGCTAATCGGTTACTTTGACCATCTAGCGAGGTGGCCTAATGGAGTTTCCCAGTCAGACGCTCTCCTTAGCTACTTATATTCTTAATCTAGTTCTGCCATTTGTCTAATAGTATCACTAATGAAATGTTTTTTTGTGACTATAATAGTTGCGCTGAAATTAACTTCAGATCCATGCGCTTATTTACAGTGCGTGGCCTCCTTTCACCCTGAGCAGTTGCCAGGTGAGGTGAGGTTTTTTCTCCCTGCAATTAGGGTGAGTTAAAATCAAATTTTTTCATATATTCCACTTGTACAGAGTTGTGAGTTTTATGCTACAGGTATGCATATTTCTAATACTGTTTTACTTTTGTTTCCCACATTTGTATACACAGGAGAAGACACACCATCTTCCTTTTAATCAATTGGAGAGTGGTTGTAGATCACGTCCTATATCACGATAAGTAAGTGTTGCAGTAGCAAATCATAGGTCCTGAAGAAAGCCGTTTTAGGCTGAAACATGTCGACCAACTAACATACATGGTAGATAGCAATTCCTTGCATGCTATCAGCATACTGCTTTTAACAATACCACTTTGATGGTCAGACCCAATAAAGTTTTTTATGTCATCGAAGTAGGTATTTTTAAATCACGAGGATTATTTTCCTTTTCTGTTCTTCTTTTGAGCACTGCAACTTCTGCCCCTTCCGCTCACACACTGTCTTCTGTTGGTTGGATGCTTGATCCCAGGGTCCGCTATTAGGCAACCTCAGACTCTCCCTGAGGAGGAGCCTACAGGACACCTTTCTCCAACACTGAACAACCCAGATGACGAGATTCCACTTTTGAGTGGGCTGATGGGTACTTTTTCTAGTCTTTTAGACTCTGTATCTTCTCTGTCTCACTTCTCTGTCATGACACTGTCATTTGTTTAGATCAACTGTGTGGTCTGAATATGAATATGGGACACAATCAGGTTCCAGTAGACTTCTGTTTTCCAGACTGTTAGTACCTCTCGTGTTTTTTGCTGTCAAGTTGGGGGACTAGGTACTTTTTCGGTCTATAAACAATCTCCCCTTGGACCCTCCACCACTCCCTTTGTCTTTTTGCTAACTTGTGCACCTGAGGCTGCGGGTCCTTATCTACAAGTCAATGCACTACATTGTAAGTGCTTCTGACATTTTCATTTGGTGATACTATGGCAGACTTTGGCGGCCTAGGTTTTGATGATGAAATTCTTTCATCTATTTTGTCTGAAAATCCGAGTATGTTAGACCAAATTCCAACCCCGGCACCTACTATAGTGGGGGATTGGGAGACAGTACTAAATCTCAAAAAGAGCCATTCACGCACCATTATACATGGACAGATCATGGCGGAGTATTTGCATGGAAAATGTTCACCCACAGGTCTCATAGTGACCAATGCGCCTAGGCTATTCCTCACAGACAAGGCCTTCATCAAGGACTGGTCCCTGATAGCCTGGCGCTGCACCAGAAACTGGCTTATTTTAATCATCACTACAGCCAAAAGAATTGCAGATGCCATTCTGGTGGAAATACAGGTTCTTGAAGGACAAATTAAAACCACCTTAACAACTAAAAGATTTGAGAAACAGCAAGAGGACTCTAATAAGGCCAATAAGGAGTACAAAGAACCTATCTTCTTTGCCAAAATAGAGAAGTTTAAAAAAGACCTGGCTAAATTCTCACATGAGAGAGTGTACCCCTACACCAGTGACAATTACACTCCCACTGACTCTAACAAACAGAAAAACACCCAAGGCTCCTCCTATGCCACATCCTCAGACACCGACTTCTCCGGCTCAGACAGCGGAGACATCAGTCAACCGAGAGGCAGAGGACGGAACAATCGACCTAACAAGAGATATAATGGACGTGGGAATATGTACCAGACAGGATCATGGTGGCCACCAGCCCCATGGGGTTATCCGCAATTTCCCCCACCTATGTCTCATTACCCTATGCAGCCTCAGTATTTTGACAACCAGGTTTTTTTGGGACAGGGCCGTGGTTGGAACCGAGGCAGACGGAGAGGTCAGGGTCAAGGCCAAGTACAATGGGCAGCCGATCAAGATCCCCCAATGACCCACAACAAACGAGGCCAATAGACATCAGACCCCAGCCCACTGAAGATCTGGTTGTGAATTTGAGCAGCCGGGTCATCACCCCCAGTGAGCAGGAGGTTCTTAATAGAGGTCTCGGTTTTGTTCCTACTAACAGCGGAGAACCTTTTCTGTTACGAGGAGAAATCGAACGATTCTTCAGGACGATCAGGCTACACTATTTCTTCAGGGAGAAAGAGCCAGATACATCGATTGAAGACACCAGTACAGGGCTAAGAGTCAAATCTACCTTTATGCCTCTACTCCAACAAGTACCATCCAAGGTTGGTACTTTTGAGGCAGCAGTACTGCATGATTTGAAATCTATTGATTTCTCTAAAGAAGGCAACTACCAGAACCTTTCAAAGAAAGACAGAGTCGCCCTCAATACCCTTTCCAAGGACACTGAAATAGTGATCAAACCGGCGGACAAGGGGGGAGCTATAGTCGTTCAGGACACCAATGCATATCGAACTGAATGTCTCAAACAACTAGGCAATACACAGTTCTACACCCCCCTTGCTGAAAATCCCACCGCTAGACTCACCAACGAGATTAAACATCTAGTGGAAGAAGCTAGCGCAGAGGGATGGATCACTCCACAAGAGGCTACTTTTTTGGTTACTAAATGTCCTATCATTCCATATTTCTACACCCTTCCAAAGATTCATAAACCGGCCAGACCACCGCCTGGCCGTCCAATTATTTCAGGAATTGGATCTTTGTTGGAACCTTTATCAACTTTTGTTGATGTCTTTCTTAGTCCCATTGTGAAAACCATGCCAACATACCTTCAGGACACAAAGGATGTCCTACGTGCACTACCTGAGGTTCATTTCGACATCAACACTGACATACTAGCTAGCTTTGATGTCGAATCATTGTATACCTGTATACCTCAAATTGAGACACTAGAAACGGTACAAACACTTCTAGAGGACTCCTCTGTTGACACTGTAACCCCCATTCATTTTATAATGGAACTGGCAAGAATTGCCATGACGGAGAACTTTTTCGCCTTTGAGGAATCCCTGTACTTACAGATATCAGGGACATCGATGGGCATCAAATTTGCACCCAGTCTGGCGAATTTATATGTCCACCATTTTGAGACCCATCATGGACTTAATAACACCAACCCACATCATAAGCAACTGATGATGTGGAAGCGGTACATTGACGACATTCTGGTCGTTTGGCGAGGGGACATACAATCCCTCTTGCTTTTTCAAGAATGGCTGAACGGTCAGAACCCTTATCTCAGGTTCACATTGGAGTACAGTAGAACTGAACTCCCTTTTTTGGACTTGGTAATTTTCCCACAAGAAGGGCATCTGGCTAGTTCCTTATATCGAAAACCAATGGCACGCAACTCATTGCTGAGATTTGACAGCCACCATCCCCGTTCCCTCAGGGAGAACCTCCCGTTTGGGCAGTTCCTGAGGGTTCGGAGGAATTGTTCCAACCTCACAGATTTCCATTCTAAAGCCAAAGATCTCTCCATGAAGTTGAGAATGCGGCGCTACCCTCACACTCTAGTTCGCAAGTCTTTAAAACGCGCTGCGAACAATCATCGAGAGGCCCTACTAGAACCTCCAGTTGAGAAACCACCTATTGGAAGGTTGGTGTGTGTGACCACATACAATACCTCTTCGTCTAAAATTCAGAAAATCATTAGACAGAAATGGCGTATTTTGAATAGCTCAGGAGAACACATTCCTCTGCCACTGTTCTCATTTAAAAGAGGTACCAATTTGAGAGACACACTGGTCCACACGAGACCTCGACAAGGAGTCGAAGAATCCACTTCCAGCCTGTGGAACCTTCCTCCAGTGCAGGGACATCATCCCTGCGGTAACTGCTCAGTGTGTGCACAAACCAGCAAGACTCTTGCAGTCGACATTGGCACCACTCGACCTTGGTTACTCAAACGCCATACTAATTGCAACAGTGACAAAGTCATCTATCAAATCACCTGTCCTTGTGGTCTGAGGTACATAGGGATGACGACGAGAAAAATTAAATTGCGCATACAAGAGCATAAGAGCACAATTAGACGCAATAAGCAGGCTACCCGACTCACCTCGCATTTTCTAGATAAAAAACACAATCCTGATGATTTGAAATGGGTAATCTTGGAGCAACCACATATACCCAGTCATGTCACAGACATCCCACTTTTTCTCCTCAAGAAAGAACAAAGATGGGTCTATAAATTACGCAGTGACACGGAAGGTTTGAACGACGACATCCCGTGGATGCAGTTGTGAGCCTAAACTGAGGGCAACATCCAGTATTACTTAGCTGATACGTTGTATCATTCAACTGACATTATCGAATATCATATGTCTGTACACATCTGGCATATTATTGTTGCTCCAGATTGTTTGGCTATAGTGTTATATACTGCTGACACTTGTCCATGCATTAGACAATCTACCTGGCTTTGTATACCGGTTTGACCGCTTAGTACTGTCTCATTGCGGGCCATATTTATATTCTTCTATTGCACATCAGCCTCACAATCTACATTGGCCGCGCTGGTCTTTGTACACATCGAAACCACATTGTAACATATGTATGTCTTATAAGACTTTGTGGATATGTGATTCTGTCTGTGTGTCTATTCGCGTACATTGGGTCTGTCTTGCTCTGCTCTTTTGGTAGCAGATAACCAATTCAGGCGAGCTCGCAAGATCTATGTTGAACGAAGGATCGATTGTCCTTTGCACTGACATATTGAACTTCGAGGTAGCTGATTAGCATACAAGCTGATTAGCAGACTGCCTTTTTCCAAATGAACTCTGGTTTGGTTGCCTTAAACTAATTTCCCAATTGGTCCGCGTCTAACCACTGACGTCACCGTTGCTTCGCTTTGGCTTTAATTCAACTATAGTTCAGAGTCTGTGCGCGAGCCACTGGCCCTCATCTCATAGCGAACGAATTACAACACTTCTGTTACGAGTCTTCCATATAGTCCGCTACCTCCTCGGACATAACTACGGGAATTAAGCTCTTTCACGATTGGTCTACATCTAACCAATCACGGAATCCTCGTTGTAGTCTGCTCCGAGATTTCCCATGTAGCAAACAGCCATTGGCCCGGACAGTGAACCTATCAGAATACTCCGTCTATGAGCTTCCTACAAGGTCCGCTACCTTAACGGACTTAACTTTTGTCGTAATGGCCCTCCATTGGTCTACATTTCACCGCTTCCTACAGCCCGGCTCGGAGGCCTGTACTGCTACCATTGGCTAATACTATGTGCAGATAGCGAGCCAATGGGAACGCTTACATTGATAGTTCCCTCCAAGGTCCGCTACCTATTGATAAAACACCGCTTGTAACTCAGCATTTCACCTCCCCCTCGGCTCAGTTTTCCACCCGAGGCAACGACGGAGAGGTGAGTTATGGCGCTTCACTATGCGGTTTTTTCTGTCCCTGAGAGAGAACTGTAGGTGTTGAATCTTTCACTTAGTACTAATTATTTATCCAAGCACTAATGGAAAAGCGTCCTGGTTCCCTCATGTAATGGCTAATCGGTTACTTTGACCATCTAGCGAGGTGGCCTAATGGAGTTTCCCAGTCAGACGCTCTCCTTAGCTACTTATATTCTTAATCTAGTTCTGCCATTTGTCTAATAGTATCACTAATGAAATGTTTTTTTGTGACTATAATAGTTGCGCTGAAATTAACTTCAGATCCATGCGCTTATTTACAGTGCGTGGCCTCCTTTCACCCTGAGCAGTTGCCAGGTGAGGTGAGGTTTTTTCTCCCTGCAATTAGGGTGAGTTAAAATCACATTTTTTCATATATTCCACTTGTACAGAGTTGTGAGTTTTATGCTACAGGTATGCATATTTCTAATACTGTTTTACTTTTGTTTCCCACATTTGTATACACAGGAGAAGACACACCATCTTCCTTTTAATCAATTGGAGAGTGGTTGTAAATCACGTCCTATATCACGATAAGTAAGTGTTGCAGTAGCAAATCATAGGTCCTGAAGAAAGCCGCTTTAGGCTGAAACATGTCGACCAACTAACATACATGGTAGATAGCAATTCCTTGCATGCTATCAGCATACTGCTTTTAACAATACCACTTTGATGGTCAGACCCAATAAAGTTTTTTATGTCATCGAAGTAGGTATTTTTAAATCACGAGGATTATTTTCCTTTTCTGTTCTTCTTTTGAGCACTGCAACTTCTGCCCCTTCCGCTCACACACTGTCTTCTGTTGGTTGGATGCTTGATCCCAGGGTCCGCTATTAGGCAACCTCAGACTCTCCCTGAGGAGGAGCCTACAGGACACCTTTCTCCAACACTGAACAACCCAGATGACGAGATTCCACTTTTGAGTGGGCTGATGGGTACTTTTTCTAGTCTTTTAGACTCTGTATCTTCTCTGTCTCACTTCTCTGTCATGACACTGTCATTTGTTTAGATCAACTGTGTGGTCTGAATATGAATATGGGACACAATCAGGTTCCAGTAGACTTCTGTTTTCCAGACTGTTAGTACCTCTCGTGTTTTTTGCTGTCAAGTTGGGGGACTAGGTACTGTTTCGGTCTATAAACAATCTCCCCTTGGACCCTCCACCACTCCCTTTGTCTTTTTGTTATTTATGTATAATCAAGATTGTTTGTAGCTCACATATATTTTTTTTTTAAGTTGCTTCGTTTTGCAAAAGATTTTTTTTGCAGTTTCACTTTTTGCACAGATCCCATGTGCGAGTTCCACATCATACCACCCAGGTATTTCAACCCCGGGGAATGTGCATCCTCGGTTACCTAGTTTGTGCCTCTACTCCACTGCCACCCAGACTAATGCATGGTAAAATGCCCTGAATATATATTCAATAAACTACTTGTAACTCTACATCACATAAACCTTTATGACCACAAGTGAGGAACCGGAAGTGAGAAACCAAGCAAAGCCACCCACCTGCTCCCCATAGACCGGACCTCTAACAGGAGGGGTACAGATTACCAATACTGAAGGTAACTTTGCAAGCATCGGCCACCCAAGGACACTAATACTTATACCCTGACAGGTGCTCGCTTCTAGTCGCTTGGCTCTGTGTAAACTGGCGTCGTCCAGCCAGACCGAGGAAGGGGCCAATGAGCCTAGAAGCTAGCAACCAAAAGCAGGCACTAGCCCAATAAATGTACCTGCACTACAGACCTCTGGTGGATGGACAAGAACTATTTACCCAGGACACACGCCTCAGAGCCCCATCTTTGGAATTGCCTCGAGAGCGTGCAGGCACTAGACCTGGCTGTGCTGAGAAGGATGCAGCAGTGTCTTGTGCATGTGGTAATAGAGCCAGGTAAAGAGGGTGCAGTGGGATGAGATCACGTAAGCAGCACCAGCCCGTCTGACACCGACTGGCACCAAGCGCTCTGCCCCCTGCACAGCACTGAGTCATACACGCCCGTGCACACAGCCTCCGTAATGGAGACCCTCCACTCACACCTGATCCTTGGCAGAGACAGGGCAGTATTGTATTATGTCTCTTTCCTGCATTGGGCAGTGTCTGGAGCATGTCATTAGCTCTATTGGACATGTCAGGATAATTTTCTAGGGCCCAGGACGCCTATAGCGGCTATGCATTCTTTTCAAGAAACGTTGCAGCCGTCTTTACTATTCAATCCGTGTAGCTGAACAGAGATGACATCTAATGGCCTAGCAGCGCGTTATTGACCCAGAAGAATAGTTACAATTCTGGATTCCCCACTTCATGGATGCCATTGTGTGATCCTATGCAAGCCACATCATTCCTTTATGCCCCGTTTCTTGTGTAGGATTCGGAACGCTTCCAAAGGGGTAGAATCAGCTATACTTGTGGACAATAAACTTGGTCCTTGCATGGGAGAGGCAGCACAAGAACACTGTACTTCTCGGGGAGTCCAGGGCAGCTCAGCAGAGGAATGTAGTTGCGCAGGTTGGTAAGAAATGAAATATTCACACAGCAATTATGTTTTAGTACCCGACCAGATAGCAGTCTGTGCTGCAAAGTAATGTATCCATGGTGGGTATATTTTGTGCAACCAACCACTACACGGGCTTATGCAAGTTCAAAAATATGCTCCCCTGGGCTTTACCTGATGAACTGCCTGACTCCCGCGAGTTCACAAGTCAAGTCTGGTTACTGCCCTACTCCAGACATCAACCATTGAACTAGCTGCTGCCGTCACAACAATAATGCTAATCGGATTCAGACACTGCCTGACTCGAGTGAGGCAGTGTAAAATGGCTTCCTGCTACCATCCACACCGATTGGCACTGCAGACTCATGCGTGGGAAGAAGTAGGTCGAGTCTGCACAGAAAGATTCCTTGGCTTCCCGGCTGCCATACACTTTCCCAACTGTCACAGGGATGGGTCCACCACTCCTTGTAACGAGTTGGGAACGGGTGGGGTGACAAGCTATCCCACTCTTTGATTGACGTGGAGAGATAGGGATCCAGGGCTGGTATTTAAAACACCCGGGGCTAACTTTACCTCCACGCCATCAGGAGGAGGAGACTGCGCCTTGCAGCTAGGTCTTTGCCGAGCTGATGATATCACAGCCTTCAGGGCTGTGAGGTCGTCAGCCGGCAAACACTTAGGCTTCTTTGGGCCTGCCGGGGAGCAAGCAAGCAGAGTCATGTGAGGGACAGTGTTGACAATAATCACTGGACAATGGTAGTAGTGCCGGTGATTGGGACAGACAGTGCCCTGTGTTCCAAAAGTGAGAATACTAAAATAAAGGGTGTATTTTTTTATAAAAACAAATAGGAACATTGCCATTGCTTATTGTGGAATGTAATGGGGGCGGAGCCCCGACGCCCTTAGAGAGAAACCGCCCCTGCAAATACTATTGGAGAGCATGGACGACATTTAAGCAAAATAGTTTTCCCCCGCACGCCTTTCATTCCTGCTGTTAGCTACCCTTAGACGAGTGGAGGGAAAGGAAAAAAAAGAGTGCCAGGAACCAACATATATTTAATAACAGAATAATGCCACAGTAACAGGGCCATTCGCCTGGGAGGGTCCGAAACGCCAAAAGGCGGGACTAATTTACCGAATCCGCCAACATAAGAGCAGTAGCAGAAGCCAACAGAAAAGAGGGAAGTTTCTTGCATCAGACATACCACATACAGCATGCCTCACAGAGCAAGCAGCACATGCGTACTGCGCTAGGCTTGACCTAAAAATTGGGATGTTCAGTGCATTCTGGCCACACCTCTGACTCCGCCCACTATTCCAGTCCTTGGGTTATTCCTGCCCTCTGATTCTCCGCCTACAGTTCCCCTACTTTTTACCCCTACTTTGTTCCCCCACTTCGATCACTGATTGTAACCAATAAAGTAAGCCAGAACAGATTTACTGACACATTTGTCCTGCTTGACAATTTCTTTGTTACAGTCTTTGGGTTTTTTTACATCAATGTATACCTTGACTGCGAGCCTCTTTTTATCCCCCTTGAGTCCGCCCCCTTTTATCTGCCATACCTTAAACCCCCAATGTCTGGCCTCCAGGTGTACATTTTTCCCCATATTTTTCGTGGTATAGAAACGTTAAAACATGATGGTTAAGGTATGAGTTTAAATAAACAGCCTGGCGCCTTTGCCCGGTTTGATATCTTTATTGAAAGAAGAATGCGCACCTAGCTGGCTTATCTTGCTGCTCCTCGTCAACTCATCTCGGTTTGCTGTTGCTTTGGTCTACTTTGCTCTTCCTGTGTGAGGCGGCGCTAATGCGCAAACAGCCAATCACAGATGGAGGAAAGAATGCCAGAAACAACCCGGGAAACGGGAGACATATACACATCATGTGAATTAGTATCACATGTTTGTGTTGTGTATTAGTTCGCAGGACATCTGTAATGCTTCCTAGGCTGCATTCAAACCTCTAATCTTTCACCTGGTCTGCGCGAGAAACCGAGGACTAGGAGGGGATCCTCCCACTGGGTTAATTTTATAGTAAGTCGTTCTCGTTTTTCTACGGAAGCCGAGCTCAGTAGCTGTGGTAAAATAAGACTGAGTGTACAGTAGAAGTACTTTGGTTAACTTTTTGCTGCGGCGAGGAGTCGGACTCTTTTCAGCTCTGTCATGCATATCAGCATATTTGATAACAGATAAGGAGATTTCAAAATAATTTTATTTTTGCAGTGGTAGTGTGGTTGTCACCTTTCCCAGAGAAAAAACTGGCCATGTGTTATTGTTTTAAAATTCTGCAACGCCTCAGACATATTAAATCGGACTTTATATGTTACTTTTATATACAATCAGCCATACTCCTTTTCAACATAACTTTCCGGTCTTTGTTTATTTTAACTGTCAGTCGTGGATCATTAAGACTGATCTAGAACACATTTGAAAGTTTCCCTTTTATGTTTACTGTTTCAAGTATGAAGTGATGGAAAAATAAATACTGATTTTCAGTGAGCAGGAAATTAAAATACTGGTAATCTTGTTAGATGTGGAGGAAGTTTTAAACGGAAGAAAGTTATTTGACATGTAGCTTTGTTGCTTGTGTAGGCGTTTCATTACAAAGTACCATAAATTCTAACCAAAATGGTCCTTAATGTCTGTAAACCCATATTTTTACTTGTGATCTGCATCGTCCGCTTATGGGACAGTGCCACCCAGATCCTGTTGCATATTTATCTATGGGGACTCTTGGTTTTAGGAAGGAAAAGCTTAGAGCAGCACTAAGTGGGATCCATAAACATGGGAGATTTTATTCCAATGGACCACTTTCTTTGTTGATAACAGGAAGGACCAAACATTGGCAAAGCCAATAGGTCTCACCTATGCAATAGTTATTGGCTTTCCTTGTATCTTTAAGCCATGTTGTAGAGCAGCTGTTGCTGTGCAACATGGAAAAGGATTAGGAGTGGTCTCCCTTTCAAAATAAATCAAGATGCCATCTTGCAGCCTTCAGAAACCCCCTGGATCAAAAGCCACAGGGGGTGCAACACGTGTCAGCTCTTTGTACATGGCTGTCTATATATCAAGTGGCACATTTCGATCTCTGTCAGAACGTTGAACTGCATATTCAAAAATAATGGACCTCATGTAAAGCAACCAAGGAAGGTCTAAACCCTTTTGGAGTGCTCGACCCACACAAAATTCAGGGTATCTCAACAACGGGAAGAGAGTGCTGGACCTTGCATCCCGCCAATTTAACCGTTGCTGTACAACATGGCTAAAAGTTAGGTAAAAGCACAATGACCCAGACAAAGCAATATAGAAAAGGTCAACAAGGAAAGAAGGTAAACTGTGGTAGAAGAAATATTAAAATAACGCCTCAATCACAGCATGAGCAGTGGAAGGACACTAATCAATATGAAACAATTATTACTTGGTCCCTGCTCCACACGGAAAAAGAGGAAGTGAAGCAGGCATATGCTTATCATTTAGAATGCAGCAAATAAGAGTGCCAATAGGTGCAACGAATGGTAAAGAATGTGCGGGCTCCAACGCGCTTGTATACAATATATCTCGCAAGTAAGGGGGCATGCACGCTGTCTTAGACCTGACCAAAAAAACAGCCCACAAGACCATAAAACAGACCCATAAACAGCCAAACCGTCTCACACACTGATCTAACAGACCACAGGCGAAGGGAGAAGCACAAGGACGTGCAGGGGGGTCTAGGCTTCTAAGCGCCGAATATTGCAATGCTCATCTGCTGCAGGGACAAATGTGAAGGTATCTATGAGGAACAGAAGCTGCGAAAAGGGCCTAGCGTAGACATTGTGGAGTGGGGAGCAAAGACACTGATCTCTCTCCTAGTGTTTGTCTTCTAACCCCTTTTGCCACTTATCCAGTGTACCAGTGCATGTATATTAGTGTTGTAAACCACCTGGGCTCCACCTGGTGGGTCGGGTTGAGATTCATGCATTGGGTATACATGCCAGTAAATGAAGGAGTGGTATCTGATACACAACCCCTTCCAACCTCCTCATATGTACACATTAACACATTCCTCTATCCGGCCATTTCATTATTAGCTTTGACCCTTATGAAAGTCGGAATTGTGATCACAGCAAACATTTAGCAGGTAAGATAGTTCTTTGTGTTAATTCAACTACTGCTGAGATTTCAGTGACATCTACAGGTTTACAAGTTCCTACATAGAGGTGTCTATTTTAGTCTGTAGTTGATGAGAGGAGTACTGTTGGTACAGAAATGTCCTTTGCATGGTGATGGTCATGCACCCCTGCCCTGAGAGCCCCAACTGTAATGATGTCTGGATCTCTAATGCTGATGTTTGCTGGGTGAACAAGGATCATGCATGTGCGCCATGACATAGCCCTGACTCACAGATTGCGGTCTTTATGGAACGGGAGGGGTGCTCAAAGTGCTACCCTCATAGTAGTGAAAGGCTCCTTCTTTTGTCACGAGTTGAGCAGTACGAGTGAGCTGGGGGCAGCATATGTTGTAGTGATCAGTAGCAGAGAAGAGGTTCTTTTTCACTGGAGAAAGGCCTGCAGGCTTACTCGTATAAGGTTCCGCTGCTGTGTGCTTAGCTCACCCTTGGCTTACATCGGTTTTGTGTGTAGTGCTGCATAGTGCCTGTGTGGTATGCATGTGCAGGGTATATGTATGCCTTTGAATAAATGGTACAGTACAGGGATAATGCAGTACTGTGCAGTGCATGTATAGTATATGCATGTGCTGAGTGTATGGCCAAATACATAGAAGACCCATGGTTCCATTTTGTAAGACAATGACTTAATGGAGAAATATGAGGAGCAGTGGTAGAGGAGTCATTCCTCCCCTTACCCCACCCCCAGAGAGCTTTGTTATGTTGTGTTAATAAGTCTTCTGAAGTGCACGATTGCCTGAAGGTGTCTTGACCCGTGCTTTAATAATGGCAAACGATTGTGTATTGCTGTATTTCTGTAAGCTGGGTGGTACACACTGGAGGAAGGGAAAGCCAGGCTTCCCATTACTCTTCAAAGGGTGCTTTTTGATTCAGAGAGAGATCACTGGGAAGGGGCCTGGGCACATTTCAGGAAGGAGATTGGGCCTCTAAAAGAATCATAAAGAGTAGGGCTGAGGTCTGGGGTGAGCTTTTGATTTATATAGCTGTGCCTGACATCCAAGAGTAAACCTCTAGTCACTCACATAGCCTCTGTTGTGGGGCTGTCAGATTTGGAGTTGCTCCTGCTGTGAGAGAATGCTTTTGGAGGAAGAGAAAACGGAGGAGAGGGCACTTCAAAAGGAAGTAAACCCCCAACATACACTTAAAAGACTCAGACTCTAAATCCCATATTGCAACTGGAAATGGTCTTTAAGAAGGGGCACTTGAGACCTCCGTAAATGTCAACTGTCAAGCAGCCAGTCAGGCTGTGAAAGGAGGAGAAGCTTTGAAGGACTTCTGCCTGTGATCAGGATGGGGAGGCGGGTGAGGGGGGCAGCGACACCCCTCTCCCCCATATGCCAGATGAGGGCCGCCGTGAAGTAGACCGTGAGCTCTGCTGTACCCAATGGGTCATCGCCCGTGTGCATTTTTAAGTGGGCGACCCTGTATGCCAGGTGAACCCTCAATGAAGATTGCTTCCTGTGTCGATTGGGCCGTAGTCCGTGCGCAGTAACAAGTTGGCAACTCTGTATGCCAAGTGGGGCGGCTATGAATATTGCTGCCATGCCGATTGGGCTGTAGCCTGTGTGCAGTAACAAGTCGGTGACTTGTATGCCAGGTGGGGCCACTTTGCCAATCGGGCCGGAGCTCTTGTGCAGAGGTGGAACGGTAACCCCGTGTGCCAACGGGCCACCGGGACTAAGCAAGAATCGTGGTCTGGCCAAGTTCTTTGACAGAGGAATGAGGCCGCTCTGGTGACCCTAGCAGGCCTTAGCCATGACTAAGAACCAGTACTCTGATTGATTGTACCACTCCCATCCGCCCACTGTGGGAGAAAAAAAGAACTTACCCAGCATCGAGACCCCCTGGGCACTGACGTCACCAGACCATGTGTGAAGAACTTGAGGACAGCCGACTGCAGCATGCCTCTGTTGTGTATGAAAGACTTATCAGAGGCAGCCACAGCAGCAGAAGGGGCTCTGAGGCTCCGATCCTGCTGATGCGAGTAAGACTGATGTTTGGTCAGACAGCAAAATTTGATTACCAGATAGTGCTGTGGTGCTGGAACACTTTTGACTTTAATTAAGGGTCGGATTGGGACTCCTGAGACTCAGACTTCTACTGGGGCTTAACCTGAATGATGCTTATAGTGAATGGGGAATAGCCACTAGCTTGAGGTGAGTGGCACTCAAGGGCCCGCTTTGAAACACTAGAGCTCTGATCTCAAGGGACTGTGTGTTTTGTTTGTGAATATTGGATTTTACTTTGTTATTGAATATAAATACATTTTTTCATAAAAGCATGTGTTTGAATGGACAAGGACAATAATTTATTGCTGCTCAGTTATTTTGAGCTGTGAGCCTGTGTTCACCCCACCAACCCCCCCAAGAAGCGTTGGACTTGTCGACCAGAGTGACCACTGAGAGCCAAGTGCTGAAGGGTACTTTGCACTGTTGCTTGAGACCCATAGTAGGTCAAGCCCTGGGACATCGGGAGCGAAAGGCCACAACCCACACAGTTGGGCCCATTAATCCCTGCTTGCCTCGTGGCCCTCGAATGGGGTTCTGAGAAGTACCATTGCTTTGGGAGTCATCTTAATGTTATTGTGAATTCTCAGAAGATGAAAGTCAGTGCAAATAAGAGCTCTATAAATAGCGACACAGTTTACAATTTATAATAACCTTTCACATGTTGCATAAATAAAGACATACCCCAGAGAATGTGCTGAGGAGACTACAGGCGATCTATTCTATTTTACATAAAAGTTGTTTCAAATCGCATTCTCATAATAGAAATAACATGTTTCTCAAGCTGCATTATTCATAAAGTGGTAAAAGGGCACATCCAATAATTTCATGTTTCCACTGACTGGAGCAGAACAAATTCAGAATACAGTCCCCGCGGCTGCCTCACTGAACAGCAGGTTTTAATTTTATCTGATGTTCACTCAAGTTTCCTCAATGTTCTATCAGTGTGACAATACGTACACCCATGGAGAGAAAAAGTGAGTTCTAAAATTAATTTTTTAATAGATCATTCATCAATTTACCCTTTCCAATTCCTTGCCACATTCTTATAGGCACTTGGTGCTTGGGAATATTTTACCGGCCATTTCCACTCCCTGTTGACACGCTGTGTTATCTTATGCTACTAGATTCTTCTGGTTGCAGGCATACATAGGTTCTTCAAGAGCCAGAGCTAGCAACTGAGCTGCACCGTACACTGGTTTTTTATTGTGTACCAGGGATGGAGTAATTCATGTGGTAAAATATAAAGAGTGAAAAATGTATATGAAGAAAAGCTATTTATTTTTGAAATGTACAACAGATATTAAGAGCAGTGGTTGTTTGTACATCTCTGAATTTGTGGGTACCCATACTAGCATGTGATTTAGAGGGCAATTTGCAAAATGTCTTTCCTTCTTAAACAACACATGATATGAAGTCTGACGTCAGCTCGGTTTGTATGTCGGTATGCGTGGATGCCTGTGATGTTTATGGTTGAAAGGCTGCATATGCCTTTTCATTCTTTTGCTTTCCCATGTAGTTTTTGAACAGTCTGTGTTGGAGCTTGTCCTGGATGGTATCTCTGGTGTCAGCATTCTCTCGAAAGGCCAACTTCCAATTTTGTCTGATCTGTTTCACAAGCTATGCAGAGATGAAGGACAGTGTTCTGCTTTTAGCCAGTGAATTGCTTTTCATCCATCTCTTTCTTAGCCTCATCGCTGGGATTGCTCCATTCCTCAGTCCTTAACATGTATATCTTGCCCACTGGCTAGTGTCAATGTATTTTATTGATTCAAGTTTAAATTGCGTGCTAATACCCAAGCATTCTTTATTTAAACCAGGATCTCTAATTAACAGTCTGGGCACTGTTTTAGATTTTGAAGTAGGAGTGTTTTACTCCATCCTTTTTACACACCAGAGTGAAACAATTTCTGGCAGTAAGTAGTCATTCCCTTTGGGAGCATTTTTAGCTGCATGCATTGAAAATATATTTTTAACTTTAACCAGTGGTGTTGGTTTATGCAAAGCAGGAGTTATTTTCAGCTGAAAATCACGTAAATGAAAAGAGTTTTTTTCAACTTTAAGCTCATATTCAGATTAGGCAGCAAGAACAGTCAACACCTTTTTGGGGTATGTGACCTGCAGGGAAGGTGCGTGCCCTTATTTCATTATATGTTCTTCTGGGCCCAATTCGAAGGGTGCTTCTTCCAGTAGCCTCTCCTAGTGAGCCTTCTACTCCGGTTGAATATAAAATACGGAAACTTCAGTCTGGAAAAATTATCCCAATAAGAGCTTGTAAAAAGACTAAATCCAACCCTCTTAGGAACTACGCAGTACAGTTAAATGCAGTCAAAGGCTGTAGTTCCATTCTCACCTTTTTTCAGAAGGAAGATATGGGAAATAACGATACTGCCCAGCAAGAGGTTAAGCAGAAAGAGCCCCTCTCTACTGTGTCCAATCCCCCAGACCAGCTTCCAGTAAAAGATATGTTAGACTTCCCTTCGGAGCAGTGACAAGAAGTGTCTTCTTCTGAGGGAGAGGGAGGACACACTCTAGACCCTATCTTTGCAGCCTGCAACAGAGTGAAATACGCCCACACTGAGGAGCTCACCTGGACTGACCACCACTGCTTCCACTTTGTCATCTCGGAACCTCTCGACACCCCACCTCCACCGCCAGCGAAACACATCGCAGCTGGTCCAAGGTATCAGGCCAACGCTGGGCCAACACCCGCACCTCCCACCTATCCACCTCCAAGGACACAGAACAAGCAGTGGACAACTTCACAAACTGTATCACAGCAAGCACTGACAAAGTCACCCGGAGGAACAAACCCTAAGAAATTAACACAACTCCCCTACTAGTTCACGGAAGAACTAAAAACCCAGAAACGCAACTGTAGACAGGTTGAAAGGAGATGGTGCGCCAGTAAGACCCTTGAGGACCGAATATGCTTCAAAACTGCCATCAACCGCTACCACCACCTCCTGAAAAACACCAAGAGGACAGCGCTAGCCTCCCGCATCAATGACCACTCCAACATCTGCAAGGAACTCTTGAGCATACTCAAGGAATTCACCACCCCTTCAGCAACAGAAAATAACATCACACCGTCGTAAGATCTCTGCAATGCTCTGGCGGACTGTTTTCACAACAACATTAACACCACCCTCACCAAAAAGGTAGCGGTGACCATCGTGGGATCCATTCACTCCAGAGCCCCTTTAGACCCCTGCCCCCTCCACGCTTTCAAACTTGCAAATCAACCCATCAGCAAAGTACTCACAAAAGTCCTCAGCTCCCCGATCACCACAGCCCACTTCCCCCAGAATTGGAAACACGCTGACGTGAAGCCTTTGCTGAAGAAGCCTCCTGCGGACCCAGGAGGACTGAAGAACTACCATCCCATCGCTTTTCTCCCCTTCCCAGTCAAGGTAATAGAGAAGGCCATCAACATCCAGCGCACCAGACATCTGGAGAACCATGACACCTCCCAATCCAGCTTCAGAACAAAATCACATAATTGAGACAGCTCTAGTCACAGCCACAGATGGCATACTAATGCAACTAGACCAGGAAGAAACAGTAGCCCTCATCCTCCTCGGCCTCTCAGCAGGCTTCAACACCGTATCCCACCAACACACTGAACAACAGGCTCCACTAGATTGGAATCCAAGGAGCATCCCTCAAGGGGATCATATCATACCTCAGCAAAAGAATGCAGGATATCATCCTCCATCTCTACTCCTCGCTCCTCAAGAACATAATCTGCAGCGTACCTCAAGGCTCATCCCTCAGCCCAACCCTCTTCAGGAGATACATAATCCCTCTGGCCAACATCATCAAAAGCCATGGACTTAACATCATCTCCTTATGCCGACGACACTCAAATCATCTTCTTTCTGACTAACAATCCAAGAACCATCAAGAACAAGTGCCAAAGATGCATGAAAGAGGTTGCTGACTGGATGAATAACAACTGTCTTAACCCCATCGCCGCGAGGGGGATGGGGGCAGCGCGCCGCGACGCTGATGACGAGCTCGGCTCGTCATGCAGCACGGTGGCGCTGTGCTGATGACAAGCTGAGCTCGTCATGGCCCCGCCCGCTCATTGCAATGCCCAGCACAGCGGGGTAATTATCCCCGCGTGGGCGTTCCGCAGAGGCCATGACGAGCTCAGGTCGTCATCAGCACAGCGCCACCGCACTGCATGACGAGCTCAGCTCGTCATTAGCACGCGAAGGATTAAACTCAACACCAACAAGACCGAAGTACTCCTCTTTGGGAAAGGCAAGGGGAAACACTGGAACACCGAATGGTGGCCCCTGGAGCTGGGCCCAACCCCGATACCCACCTTACATGCCGCAACCTCCACATCATCCTTGGCAGCCGGCTACCCTGGAAGAAGCAAGTCAGCGCCGTCTGCACAGCCTGCTTTCTCATTCTCTTTTTTTTTCTGTAATTTTTATTGGGAATTTATATTGGTACATAGAGAAAGAAAAAAAAAATCCATGATCATAATTTCAAAATATTTCATCTTATATGTGGACAGCATATAGCAAATACATATCATTATCATACAATACATACATATAAATATAGATATAAATATATTCACATATAAAAGCAGGGGGACAATATTAAGCGCACAAATTTATATGTATATACAATGGACCTATGTTTGTAATTGCCCATTCCTCCATATTTTCAACGGTGTCCAAATTTTTTTCGCCCAAATTCGCATGTTTTCTTTCCCTTCTGTTCATACAATGCGGATTCAATATTGTGGATACCAAGAAGCCTGGTCAACCACATTTGAAAGGAAGGGGCATTCGAGTCTTTCCAGGCTGCTGACAGAAGGATGCGTAGCACAGCAACAGCCAAGAAGATGAATGCTTCCATCTCTCTGTTAAGACCCAGCTTACTTTCACTCCCAAGGATCATAATTGTCGGGGACAGGCTGATCTTCGAGCCTAGCAGCACCTCTAGAAATCTCTCAATCTCACCTTTAATAATATTGAGTTTCTCGCAGTAATAGAACATATGCAATAAATCCGCCGGCCCTTTCTGACATCTGGGGCAGTTGTTATCAACCCTCATACCCCAGTCAAACAATTTAGAAGGTGTAAAATAAAGATTAGAGAGTGTTTTAAAATGTTGTGCCTTTAGGTTTGATGACCTTAGAACCTCCTTATCCAGCAGTAAAGCTTTGTCTATATCTGAGTCTGGGTCGTGCAATTTAGTTGCCCAAGCAACCTCCTGTTTCTCTAGATCGTCATGCATCAGTTCATTTAGATCACAATATATATCTTTAATTCTACTCCCCCCCCTCTAGTAGATGTTCCAAGATGCGGCAGCGATTCCCCGGGGAAATGCAAGGTCTTATAGCTCTAACTATTTGCGTGATTTGGACATACTTAAAGCTTTGGGTGTTGGACAAGCCATACTTCTGCTGGATGGCATCGAACGTCATAATACTACCGTCCTTCATTATGTCCCCTACTGTTCGAATTCCCTGCTGTTCCCAGCTTTTCCATGCCCCATCAAGGCTCAAGTTGGGAAAATGGGCAGACTTCCACAAGGGGGTATACAGATTAACCTTTGGGACTTGTAGCACTTTCTGGAGTGTTTTCCATAGCTCCCAGGCGCTTATAAATACCTTATATCGCATTTTCTTAAAGTATCTACGGTCGGTTTTTCTTAACAGAGCTCCCACCGCCTCCTTTCCCATTAATAACTCATATATTGAGGGAATATCATAAACCTCTGAGTCCGGCTCTTGGATATGCTCATTGCTTGATGCTGGATTAAACAGAATTGACATCTGTGTCAATAGGCAGGCCCAATGGTAGTGCCTTAGATTCGGAACTCCCAGACCCCCACGTTCCTGCGGGAGAGTCATATATTTTAATGACCTCCTGATCTTCCCATATTGCCACAGAAAGCTATTGAAAATTGATTCCATTGTTTTTATCCTCCCCTCATCAATTAAGAAGGGGATTGATCGAAACATGTAGAGGATTTTGGGCAGCATGGTCATTTTCAAGACATTTGTCCTACCTATAAGAGATAGATGCAGCGTGTCCATTCTTTTCAGCTCTTTCTCTATTGTTTTTAACATTGGGTCGAGATTATCTTTTACGATTAATTCCGTTGCTGTGTTAATTATCACTCCAAGGTATGTTGCCGAGTTTACATATCTGTGGTCAGACTTGACTACATTCCTCGAGCATATTACTTGAGTTTTCCCCTCATTCAGACGGTATCCAGAATGCCGCCCGAACTCTTTGGTAATTTTTACCAGTATCCGCATAGCCTTGTCAGGTTCTGATGATATCACTGCCAGATCGTCGGCATAGGCTAAAATTTTACACTCAAATCCATTGGTTATTGCAGGCTTGATCTCATGATTACCCAAAATCTGCCTAACCAAAGGATCGATGTAGAGCGCGAATATAATGGGGGAGCAGGGACACCCCTGACGGGTGCCTCTAGTTATATTGATTTTATCTGAGCTCTGACCCATCAGTTGTATTCTGGCAGCCGGATCCGAGTACATAGGGACGCTGCAAAAGCACACGAAGAGGCTCACCTACACTTCGAGGGTTTAAAGGGCAGTTCCGCCCACACGGCTTGCCGCTCCCGCTCCGCGGGAGCCGCTGCGCACAGGAGTGCGTTTGTCACCAATAGCACCCGGACACTGAACGCGGAGGTAGGGGTGTGAGGAAAGGCGTGGGCTGCGAGTGTGCAGGGACTCCGACATCCAGGAGTCCCTGCGAAGACCACGGATTGAACATCCGGTCCGCTCTCCCCGCCGGCCCGCCCCCCGCCCACCTGTCAGTTTAAAGGGCGCTTTCGCCAGCCATTCTGTGGGACGCTGCAAAAGCACACGAAGAGGCTCACCTACACTTCGAGGGTTTAAAGGGCAGTTCCGCCCACACGGCTTGCCGCTCCCGCTCCGCGGGAGCCGCTGCGCACAGGAGTGCGTTTGTCACCAATAGCACCCGGACACTGAACGCGGAGGTAGGGGTGTGAGGAAAGGCGTGGGCTGCGAGTGTGCAGGGACTCCGACATCCAGGAGTCCCTGCGAAGACCACGGATTGAACATCCGGTCCGCTCTCCCCGCCGGCCCGCCCCCCGCCCACCTGTCAGTTTAAAGGGCGCTTTCGCCAGCCATTCTGTTGGACGCTGCAAAAGCACACGAAGAGGCTCACCTACACTTCGAGGGTTTAAAGGGCAGTTCCGCCCACACGGCTTGCCGCTCCCGCTCCGCGGGAGCCGCTGCGCACAGGAGTGCGTTTGTCACCAATAGCACCCGGACACTGAACGCGGAGGTAGGGGTGTGAGGAAAGGCGTGGGCTGCGAGTGTGCAGGGACTCCGACATCCAGGAGTCCCTGCGAAGACCACGGATTGAACATCCGGTCCGCTCTCCCCGCCGGCCCGCCCCCCGCCCACCTGTCAGTTTAAAGGGCGCTTTCGCCAGCCATTCTGTGGGACGCTGCAAAAGCACACGAAGAGGCTCACCTACACTTCGAGGGTTTAAAGGGCAGTTCCGCCCACACGGCTTGCCGCTCCCGCTCCGCGGGAGCCGCTGCGCACAGGAGTGCGTTTGTCACCAATAGCACCCGGACACTGAACGCGGAGGTAGGGGTGTGAGGAAAGGCGTGGGCTGCGAGTGTGCAGGGACTCCGACATCCAGGAGTCCCTGCGAAGACCACGGATTGAACATCCGGTCCGCTCTCCCCGCCGGCCCGCCCCCCGCCCACCTGTCAGTTTAAAGGGCGCTTTCGCCAGCCATTCTGTTGGACGCTGCAAAAGCACACGAAGAGGCTCACCTACACTTCGAGGGTTTAAAGGGCAGTTCCGCCCACACGGCTTGCCGCTCCCGCTCCGCGGGAGCCGCTGCGCACAGGAGTGCGTTTGTCACCAATAGCACCCGGACACTGAACGCGGAGGTAGGGGTGTGAGGAAAGGCGTGGGCTGCGAGTGTGCAGGGACTCCGACATCCAGGAGTCCCTGCGAAGACCACGGATTGAACATCCGGTCCGCTCTCCCCGCCGGCCCGCCCCCCGCCCACCTGTCAGTTTAAAGGGCGCTTTCGCCAGCCATTCTGTTGGACGCTGCAAAAGCACACGAAGAGGCTCACCTACACTTCGAGGGTTTAAAGGGCAGTTCCGCCCACACGGCTTGCCGCTCCCGCTCCGCGGGAGCCGCTGCGCACAGGAGTGCGTTTGTCACCAATAGCACCCGGACACTGAACGCGGAGGTAGGGGTGTGAGGAAAGGCGTGGGCTGCGAGTGTGCAGGGACTCCGACATCCAGGAGTCCCTGCGAAGACCACGGATTGAACATCCGGTCCGCTCTCCCCGCCGGCCCGCCCCCCGCCCACCTGTCAGTTTAAAGGGCGCTTTCGCCAGCCATTCTGTTGGACGCTGCAAAAGCACACGAAGAGGCTCACCTACACTTCGAGGGTTTAAAGGGCAGTTCCGCCCACACGGCTTGCCGCTCCCGCTCCGCGGGAGCCGCTGCGCACAGGAGTGCGTTTGTCACCAATAGCACCTGGACACTGAACGCGGAGGTAGGGGTGTGAGGAAAGGCGTGGGCTGCGAGTGTGCAGGGACTCCGACATCCAGGAGTCCCTGCGAAGACCACGGATTGAACATCCGGTCCGCTCTCCCCGCCGGCCCGCCCCCCGCCCACCTGTCAGTTTAAAGGGCGCTTTCGCCAGCCATTCTGTTGGACGCTGCAAAAGCACACGAAGAGGCTCACCTACACTTCGAGGGTTTAAAGGGCAGTTCCGCCCACACGGCTTGCCGCTCCCGCTCCGCGGGAGCCGCTGCGCACAGGAGTGCGTTTGTCACCAATAGCACCCGGACACTGAACGCGGAGGTAGGGGTGTGAGGAAAGGCGTGGGCTGCGAGTGTGCAGGGACTCCGACATCCAGGAGTCCCTGCGAAGACCACGGATTGAACATCCGGTCCGCTCTCCCCGCCGGCCCGCCCCCCGCCCACCTGTCAGTTTAAAGGGCGCTTTCGCCAGCCATTCTGTTGGACGCTGCAAAAGCACACGAAGAGGCTCACCTACACTTCGAGGGTTTAAAGGGCAGTTCCGCCCACACGGCTTGCCGCTCCCGCTCCGCGGGAGCCGCTGCGCACAGGAGTGCGTTTGTCACCAATAGCACCCGGACACTGAACGCGGAGGTAGGGGTGTGAGGAAAGGCGTGGGCTGCGAGTGTGCAGGGACTCCGACATCCAGGAGTCCCTGCGAAGACCACGGATTGAACATCCGGTCCGCTCTCCCCGCCGGCCCGCCCCCCGCCCACCTGTCAGTTTAAAGGGCGCTTTCGCCAGCCATTCTGTTGGACGCTGCAAAAGCACACGAAGAGGCTCACCTACACTTCGAGGGTTTAAAGGGCAGTTCCGCCCACACGGCTTGCCGCTCCCGCTCCGCGGGAGCCGCTGCGCACAGGAGTGCGTTTGTCACCAATAGCACCCGGACACTGAACGCGGAGGTAGGGGTGTGAGGAAAGGCGTGGGCTGCGAGTGTGCAGGGACTCCGACATCCAGGAGTCCCTGCGAAGACCACGGATTGAACATCCGGTCCGCTCTCCCCGCCGGCCCGCCCCCCGCCCACCTGTCAGTTTAAAGGGCGCTTTCGCCAGCCATTCTGTTGGACGCTGCAAAAGCACACGAAGAGGCTCACCTACACTTCGAGGGTTTAAAGGGCAGTTCCGCCCACACGGCTTGCCGCTCCCGCTCCGCGGGAGCCGCTGCGCACAGGAGTGCGTTTGTCACCAATAGCACCCGGACACTGAACGCGGAGGTAGGGGTGTGAGGAAAGGCGTGGGCTGCGAGTGTGCAGGGACTCCGACATCCAGGAGTCCCTGCGAAGACCACGGATTGAACATCCGGTCCGCTCTCCCCGCCGGCCCGCCCCCCGCCCACCTGTCAGTTTAAAGGGCGCTTTCGCCAGCCATTCTGTTGGACGCTGCAAAAGCACACGAAGAGGCTCACCTACACTTCGAGGGTTTAAAGGGCAGTTCCGCCCACACGGCTTGCCGCTCCCGCTCCGCGGGAGCCGCTGCGCACAGGAGTGCGTTTGTCACCAATAGCACCCGGACACTGAACGCGGAGGTAGGGGTGTGAGGAAAGGCGTGGGCTGCGAGTGTGCAGGGACTCCGACATCCAGGAGTCCCTGCGAAGACCACGGATTGAACATCCGGTCCGCTCTCCCCGCCGGCCCGCCCCCCGCCCACCTGTCAGTTTAAAGGGCGCTTTCGCCAGCCATTCTGTTGGACGCTGCAAAAGCACACGAAGAGGCTCACCTACACTTCGAGGGTTTAAAGGGCAGTTCCGCCCACACGGCTTGCCGCTCCCGCTCCGCGGGAGCCGCTGCGCACAGGAGTGCGTTTGTCACCAATAGCACCCGGACACTGAACGCGGAGGTAGGGGTGTGAGGAAAGGCGTGGGCTGCGAGTGTGCAGGGACTCCGACATCCAGGAGTCCCTGCGAAGACCACGGATTGAACATCCGGTCCGCTCTCCCCGCCGGCCCGCCCCCCGCCCACCTGTCAGTTTAAAGGGCGCTTTCGCCAGCCATTCTGTTGGACGCTGCAAAAGCACACGAAGAGGCTCACCTACACTTCGAGGGTTTAAAGGGCAGTTCCGCCCACACGGCTTGCCGCTCCCGCTCCGCGGGAGCCGCTGCGCACAGGAGTGCGTTTGTCACCAATAGCACCCGGACACTGAACGCGGAGGTAGGGGTGTGAGGAAAGGCGTGGGCTGCGAGTGTGCAGGGACTCCGACATCCAGGAGTCCCTGCGAAGACCACGGATTGAACATCCGGTCCGCTCTCCCCGCCGGCCCGCCCCCCGCCCACCTGTCAGTTTAAAGGGCGCTTTCGCCAGCCATTCTGTTGGACGCTGCAAAAGCACACGAAGAGGCTCACCTACACTTCGAGGGTTTAAAGGGCAGTTCCGCCCACACGGCTTGCCGCTCCCGCTCCGCGGGAGCCGCTGCGCACAGGAGTGCGTTTGTCACCAATAGCACCCGGACACTGAACGCGGAGGTAGGGGTGTGAGGAAAGGCGTGGGCTGCGAGTGTGCAGGGACTCCGACATCCAGGAGTCCCTGCGAAGACCACGGATTGAACATCCGGTCCGCTCTCCCCGCCGGCCCGCCCCCCGCTTATCCCGCCCAATACGCCCACTATATCTTGGCTTAACACTCCCGCAGCGCGGGACGCAGCACCGGGCGAAGACAGGGCAAAGACTGGGCCGTTTGAGGCCGTTCGAGGTCTAAGAGGGCTGGGCTGGGCCACCTCCCTTTGGTCTTAGTCTCATTTTTATATTTTTATATAGGGTGGCACATATCACAGTTTTATTGTTGTGTGTATATTTATTTATTGATCTGTACTCTGTAATATGTGTTCACGGGGTAGCCGGAGCAAAACCCTTATGGCTGCTAGTAACTCTAATAGGTCCATAGACGATTTCCTAGTCAAAACCAATTTGGCTATTGATGAGGAAATCAGCAAAATGCAGCATAAGGTCTCTCTAGAACTTGATGCTGCACGCAGACTGTCCGCGCATATTGCCAATTCCAAAAAATCTTCTTTGGGGAATATTGCATCTGCCCGCACCCCCGATCGTCCTGCCAACCCACGACCCCTGCTAACATCGGTTGTAGTACACCCCGTCCCCCCCATTATCCCTTTGCACTCCCCTCTAACTTCCCAACATAACTCAGCACAACAAAATATTGGATCCGTCCCTCTGTTTAGTATTGCTGGCCCCTTTTCACCTCCCAAAGCAAGACAGGCACCTAGCCTTTGTAGTGCTAAAAAAGCGGCAGCACATAAAAAGAAATGCCTTGCGAGAACCTTACTTGCGAGGAAAAAAGCTAGAATAGCAAGGCTAAAGTTTTTTAACAGTAGGCGGGCCATGGGGTCTCTTGTGGTGAAAGATGTTAATCCAAACCAACACAAAATGTTTGTAATGGGGAAGTTACTTCTGAAATAGCTAGTATGGTGGAAGACGATATACTTATTATCTCTCCTAGCCAGAATAACATGAACACCTCGGAGGGTCGGGCTAGTGGTCCCGAGCAGGTCAAGGAGGGTGATAGCGAATTTCTCCAACTAGTTTGGGGAACGCTAAAGCAGCTGCTATCCCCCCTAGAACTAAGGCTCTCTCGTATAGAGAATAATCTCCTTGAGATGGATAAGACCATAGTTACTTTGGCTAGTTTGAGTCTAAAGGAAATGGATGCTAGGCATTCATGTATGACAGCACCCACACCACAGCCCTTAGTAATAGAACCTGCTCATCCTCCCCCACAACCAGCCCCAACCATTCCTGAGACTCTACCTATTTCTAAACCTATCCCAAAACCCCGTACCACCACTGCAAAAACTACTGTACTTACCCCTAGCCCAGCGGTACCTAAACTCTCCCATCCGCATAAGGCAGCATGTAGGTTGAATACCGATACTAGGGCACCATTCAACCATACCCCTAGGCTGCCCTTGACGCGTAATCCAACACGTCAGGTTAGTCGCCATAACTTTCGCGGAGGGTTTATTGACCTTCCGCCAGAAGCAGGGTCGTATGTTATTATACTAGCCGGTGTTCCAGAGTTGGGTCAAGAATCCCAGGAGAATGACCTTTCTTTAAAAAATAAAGTCATTCACTGGCTGAATTCCAATAAACAGCTCCCCGATCATCTAAGAAGTAGTGTACTTATGGTCCGGAGAGTTCCTTGGATTGGCCGCACCCATAAGTCGATAGCTGGTGACTGTGTAGTGGTTTCATTTTCTGATCCCCACACCGCCCAGTATCTTTGTGCATGGCCATCTTTTGAGGCCAATTCCACAATAGTAGTGAGGCCTCTTACCTTTTTCTATCCTCCTAGGCAACAACTAGCGAGTGAGGGGCCTTGGACCACTGTTAGGAATGTTAGTCGCCCGACCCATAGTTTTGTTGGTCAGAATCAATCTAATTGGTGGCAAGGGTTCCCAACCTCCAATAGGTTTGGATGTTTGGAGGAGGTGGATTGACTTGCGAGATCTGGACATACACCACCTCCTAGGTTTACTCTCCACCAACGGAGACCTCCATCTCCAAACCTATCCAATGTTGGGTCATCGTTATCTAATAACTTGGGCGAAATTTTAGACCCGTTATTCACTCCTGCTTTGGCCAATAATGAAGTTAAGGGAGTATCACTGCTACCATGTGCACTGACCAGGGATTGCCCATTAAGAATAATTTCCTGGAATATCGCAGGACTACGGGGACGCCTGGAGAATGACGATTGGGTCAATTTCATTGACTCATATGATATTGTCATCCTCCAGGAAACCTGGTCAATTATCCCATTGTATAGGTTGGGTTACCTGAACTTCTCTAAACCAGCAATTAAGAGCCCCAAGGGTAGGGCCTCTGGTGGTCTTACTATTACTATTTGGATAAAAAATAACCTGGGCTTTCATGGTAGGGAAACACTGGTGGCGTGTGTGGACCTTCTATGTATTAGACTGACCAAACCTAATACCACTGATATCCTTTTAGTTGATGTCTATGCTCGTGGTCATCAGGGTGGGAAAAAACAAGCTGTCCTGGACGATCTGGATCTTTTATTTAAGAATCATGGGACTGACCAGATCGTAATAGTAGCAGGAGACCTGAACACCCCCATTGAGCCCATCTCCACTTTGGCAGAGGATGTGGGCTCTGAGGAAGACATTGTTTGGGCAATTCCCCCACTTACTATTGTAAAGGCTGTCAGGGGCACTGAGGCAGCCCTACATTGGCTGGGCTTTTGCTTAGAATGGGGCCTTAGGGCCACCAATGGGCGTACACGTTCTGATCGTCTTGGGTCCAACACTTTCGACAACGGTTTGTCTTCAAGCCGTATCGATTATATACTAATTAACATGCAGTATTGGTCCATTGTACAAGATATGGTGATAGAGTCTCGCCCAGAGAGCGACCATAATCCCCTTTCACTCGAGGTTTTGGTCCAAGGTATGGGGGCACCTGTTAGGAGCACTAATAGCTTAACATCCGATGTTATTTTGTGCGATAACAGGCGCCGTGTGAAATGGCATAGGGTGTTGGAGGATCCTATACTTATCTCATTGATCGAGGAAGAGGTACGGGACGTGTGGAATAGAATGCTTCCGCTATCTTCTGCTGGTAACCCAGACTCCACAATCACCAATCTTCATGAGGAGTGTTTTTTGACCCTTAGGAACCTTCTCACGAAACCATCTAGGTCCGCTAACACCAGAGTACACAAAAAATGGTATAATAAGAAATGTAGAGCTGCCCACAGTAACCTACTAGCTGCCGTAAAGGCCAGGAACCTTGATGCCATAAGGATAGCAAGGCAATGCTACAAGCGTATCATCCAGGCTGCTAAGCGAGAGTGGGATGATTCCTTTTGGCTTGACCTCCTTGGTGCATGTGATTCCCCTAACCCAACTGATTTCTGGCTGATTATAAGGAGGGGAAAAGATCCTGCTGCCCAGATTCCGGTAAACCATGTTTCTGCTCAATCGTGGGTTGATTTTTATACCGCTCAATTTAATGACCCAAATGTTGCGGAGGTATTGACGACTAAACCCGCTCTACCACCCCAACTATCACTGACAGGAGATAGATTCTTGTTTTCGGAATCTGACACCGCACTTGCTCTCGAGTCAGTCCAATCGGGTAAAGCTCCTGGTATTGACGCTATCCCTGCTGACCTTTTTAAACTCAAACCTGACCTATGGATCCCTTATATCACCCTACTGGCAAATAACATAGCCTCAGGGGCCGAGATTCCTCTTTCATGGAAGGGGGCAGAAATTCTGCCAGTACATAAGAAGGGTGACCGCTCCCTTCCCAATAACTATCGGCCCATTAGTTTGATCGACTCAGTTCAGAAAATCGTGTCGAGAATGATCTTGGCAAGAATTCTGGACTGGATCGATTCAAATAATGTTCTTTCCCCCATGCAGGCGGGTTTTAGGTTTGGGACTAGTACTGTGGACCAAGTTTTCCGGTTTACACTACTTTTTTGGAAGGTGGTCCTGTTGGGTGGAGGTATGTTATTTGCTGCATTCGTCGATCTTAAGTCGGCCTTTGACTTAGTGCCAAGGAAAAAGCTGTGGGAGGCTCTGAGTCGCATGGGTTTTCCGCCTGAGCTTTTGATTTTAGTCCAGCGACTCCATGAGGACAACTACGCCCAGGTTAGGTGGGGTAGCCAGGGGCAGGTGACCAAACAATTTCCAGTACAACGAGGGGTGCGTCAAGGCTGTGTCCTTGCCCCCACGTTGTTTCTTTTATTTATTAATCAGGTCACACATTTTTTTCTAAACACCCAGTCGGATGCTCCTAAGTTGGGTGGCCGAAAGTACCCCATGCTGATCTTTGCAGACGACACCCTTCTGCTTTCTAAAACCAGAGCCGGGCTTCAGGTAGCCCTGAACAGATTTTCTGAGTTCTGCACTCTGAACGACTTGCAAATAAACACAGACAAAACCAAATTTATGGTCTTTTGCAAAAAAAATCCCCCAAAGTGCACAGTTTCCTTAAATGGAGTCCCCATTGAGCAGGTTAGGACCATGACTTATCTTGGAGTGACCCTAGATCACCGTCTCACTTGGAACCCCCAAGTGGAAACGTCCAAACTTAAATTTAATAGGTTGGCTGGCAGTTTGATTCTTGAACAGAGGAATTCGTTAACTAGGTGCGTTACCCCTGTTCTAAAAATTTATGACGCGAAAGTTGTCTCTGCCACCCTTTACGGAGCCGAAGTCTGGGGTCATAAGAATCTTTCCAGTCTGGTAACCGCCCAGAACAGGTTTTTACGGAATCTGGTTAGC
Source organism: Lissotriton helveticus (assembly GCF_964261635.1). Lineage (NCBI taxonomy): Eukaryota > Metazoa > Chordata > Amphibia > Caudata > Salamandridae > Lissotriton > Lissotriton helveticus. Next base: position 341,904,914 of record NC_136061.1, read on the forward strand.
CTCCCCCAGTCTACCCCCACCAAACCCCTACTGTTGGACCTTGGCTGCAGACCAATCGACGAGATGGCCCAGTATCGTCTGGTGGCCTTTTGGCGCCGTCTCTGGTCCACTCCCGAGCTTGGTCTGTTTACCCAAGAGTTGGAGGAAGTTAAACTCATGTGGGGGGCACACAAATTACAATGGTTTGGGGTAGTGAAAAATACATTGAACCTGATGGGCCTTCCGGACCTCTGGTCTAATCCAGGGGGGTCCAGATTTCCGTCTAAACTTGAGTTTAAGGCGCTTTTCTGGGCCTGGAGAAAATCCGTTCTTGTCAATCAATCATGTGACGTTAATTTAACTGGCTCTTTTTTAGTGCACAAGGCTGTCCCTTCGTTAGAACAGTACTGGGACCTAATTACAAGTGTATTGGATCGAAAATTATACCATCAGTTTCGTATTGGCACTTTGCCCATTAACACTTTTAGAGCTAAATGGGACAAGTCTGTAGGTAAAAATTGCCCCTGGTGCCTTGACCAGGAAGAAAGTGTTGGACACTTCTTCTTTGGTTGTCCTATCTATGGAGCACCAAGAAGTAAGTGGTTAAGACCGATCTGCTTGACCCTTAATAGTGGTGGCTATCAAGATGCACTCTTGAAACTTCGTACTATTAGATCTGAAACCGTAGTGGTATGTGTTGCCAAATTTTTGAAATGGGCTTGGCTGATTCGATCCAAAAAATTGGGTATCCCCGTATGTTGAAAGCTCCCAATCAGTTACACATAGTATCCTGTATGTTCTTTTTAACGCTATCTATCTATGTGCATTTAATTTGCGTCCCATCTGTCTTATCATACACAGTTGTGAAGTATTTTTTTATTGTTCCTAGGAATGAAATGTGTATATCATTATCTTACTGTAAAATGCTTTTTAATATGTATGTATGATTGTACACTGTCTTTTATGAATCTTTTATTCGAAATAAAGACTTATCGAATCGAATCGAGTACATAGCCTTAATAGCCATCAAGATCTTATGGCCGAAGCCTCTCCCCTCGAGAACATTCCAGAGGTAGTGCCATCTGACGCGATCGAAAGCTTTTTCCGCGTCGAGGAGGATCATGGCGATTCCCTCCCCTCCGACAGCATGAGCCTCAAACAGAGAGATTGCTCTTCTGATATGGTCTGTTGTACCCCGACCCGGGATGAAGCCATGCTGCCAGGGGGATACCAGACCGCCTATGACCCTCCCCAGACGCGACGCCAAGATTTTAGCATACAGTTTGTTATCTGTATTTATAAGTGAAATTGGCCTATAAGACCCTGGACTCTCCTTCGGCTTTCCTTTTTTGTGGAAAACCACTATGTTTGAGCACTTCCACGTTTCAGGTATTTTCCCGGTACACATTTTACCGACCGCTAGATCCGAGAGCGCCTCATGCACTTCCTCGATCGTCATATTGCTCTCTAGATTTTCCCTCTCAGACTCCGCCAACTTGGGTCCTCCATCCGGATAACTTTCATGCAGCTCCTCACCCACTACCTCTTCCTTATATAGAGTTTGATAAAAATTTGCAAATACCCCAAGAATCTCCTGAGGTTCAGAGAACACAAGTCCATTCTCCTGAATAGTAGTTATTATATTCTTTGTATTATCCTGCCTGATCCTCAATGCCGATTCAGAAAAGGGGGTGGTGATGAACAGAGTGTCTGAATTGAGCAGACCACTCTTACCCAGTCCAAAGATCAGGGCTTGACCCATCACCGTTATTTAGCTCACTGCCCCATCCCAGCTCAGAACCTGGCTATATGCAAATTAGTCTGTCCCTGGCCCAGTGCATCATGGGAACAGGGCAGACCAAACTACCAAGCCAATTCTTCACCAGAAAGGAGACAAGCTACCGGGGACCGGTTTCTGGCATTTCAGCCTCGTCGGCCCGGCTTGCTTGAATCCTGATGGAGCAGTGAGCAAGGGACTCATGTCTGAGTATACCCTGCCACACCTATAGTGGCCAACAACGATTCAGAAAAGGTGGTGGTGATGAACAGAGTGTCTAAATTAAGCAGACCACTCTTACCCAGTCCAAAGATCAGGGCTTGATCCATCACCGTTATTTAGCTCACTGCCCCATCCCAGCTCAGAACCTGGCTATATGCAAATTAGTCTGTCCCTGGCCCAGTGCATCATGGGAACAGGGCAGACCAAACTACCAAGCCAATTCTTCACCAGAAAGGAGACAAGCTACCGGGGACCGGTTTCTGGCATTTCAGCCTCGTCGGCCCGGCTTGCTTGAATCCTGATGGAGCAGTGAGCAAGGGACTCATGTCTGATTATACCCTGCCACACCTATAGTGGCCAAAAACGATTCAGAAAAGGGGGTGGTGATGAACAGAGTGTCTGAATTAAGCAGACCACTCTTACCCAGTCCAAAGATCAGGGCTTGATCCATCACCGTTATTTAGCTCACTGCCCCATCCCAGCTCAGAACCTGGCTATATGCAAATTAGTCTGTCCCTGGCCCAGTGCATCATGGGAACAGGGCAGACCAAACTACCAAGCCAATTCTTCACCAGAAAGGAGACAAGCTACCGGGGACCGGTTTCTGGCATTTCAGCCTCGTCGGCCCGGCTTGCTTGAATCCTGATGGAGCAGTGAGCAAGGGACTCATGTCTGAGTATACCCTGCCACACCTATAGTGGCCAAAAACGATTCAGATCCTCAATGCCAGCGCCTTGCCCGCTTGTTCCCCTGTTTCATATATCTTCCCTCTGTATGTCCAATATTCTACTGCCGCTTTTTCTGCCAGCTGTTTATGTATTTCTGCTTTTGCAGAGCTGATTCTAATTTGGTTTTCGTTTCCATCCTTCCCTAGTGTAATATCCTGACAGTGCTGTTCTTCCACTCTTGCCAAGTTCGCCTGAAGCCTATCCTTTTCTATCTGTAGCTTTTTTCTGGCTTGGGCTGCATAGCTTATTGTCTCCCCCCTTAATGCGGCTTTGAACGCATCCCATACGCAGTTTCTAGACGCGCTGTACCGGTTGGCTTTGAAAAATTCCTGAGCCCATTTCCTCAGATGTTCAATAAATAAGGTGTCTGCCAGCAGTTTTCTAATAAATGTCCAGACCCTTTGTTTCCTAGCTGGCCCTAGGCCATCATAGCTTATTGCCAGCGGACTATGGTCTGAGAGCACCTTAGGGAGCTTCCTGATGTTAACTTTAGTTATTTCCTTGGATGAAATTAGAAAATAATCTAGTTTGGTGTACTTCTGGTAAGGGCATGAGAAGTATGTAAACCCGGGGTCATCAGGCATTTTTGTTCCCCATACATCCACCAACCCGTGTGACTGCATCAAAGAGCAGAGTGCCCTAAACACCCTAGGCTTGCGGCCTGTATAGACTTTTTGGTTAACCAGGTCGGCTGATAAATTCAGATCCCCACATACCAGAATGGGGGCGGGCCAGGTTGCCAGTTCCCTTTCCAATATTTCAAAGACTTCGGGATCATCCTGGTTGGAGCCGTATATCCCACATATTGTCACACCAAACTCCATCTTCACCAAGGCCCATCTACCTGACACATCCGCCTTAGTACGTTTAGTCCCCCCCCCCAACACCGTTTTACCCAGGATAACCACCCCCCTTATCGTTGATGTTTGTGATGAGCATGCAAGAATATCAAAACCGCCCAACCTGAGAAGCTGTTTTTTAGCCCATGGCAGATGTGTTTCCTGTACACACAGAATGTCAATGGGTTCTGTTTTTACGAACTCGGACAATCTGGCCCTCTTTCTCCAATCGTTTAGCCCTCCTATATTAATTGAATAAATGCTAAGGCGCGACATTATTGAATATACGCTTTTCCTTCGCTCTTGTTACCAATCTCAGGATGGAAAGAACACTCCTAGCAAGAATACCATATCTTTTATTAAAAAATCGAGCAGTCATTGTACCAAAAATTCCCCTTTTCTGCTTTCCCCCCCCCACATTACCACCCCCAAGCTGAGCTCGTCATGGCCCCGCCCGATCATTGCAATGCCCAGCACAGCGGGGTAATTATCCCCGCGTGGGCGTTCCGCAGAGGCCATGATGAGCTCAGCTCGTCATCAGCACAGCGCCACCGCGCTGCATGACGAGCTCAGCTCGTCATTAGCACGCGAAGGATTAAACTCAACACCAACAAGACCGAAGTACTCCTCTTTGGGAAAGGCAAGGGGAAACACTGGAACACCGAATGGTGGCCCCTGGAGCTGGGCCCAACCCCGATACCCACCTTACATGCCCGCAACCTCCACATCATCCTTGGCAGCCAGCTACCCTTGAAGAAGCAAGTCAGCGCCGTCTGCACAGCCTGCTTTCTCATTCTCAGGAAGGTTTTCAGATGGCTCCCCACCAACACCAGGTGAACTGTCATGCAGACTAGACTACGGCAACTCCCTCTTCGTAGGAATAACAGCCCAACTCATGAAGAAGCTCTAGACAATCCAGTGGCCAGGCTTATCCTCAACCTTCCCAGATGTACGCACATAACTTCTCACCTCTGAAAACTCCACTGGCTACCAGTCATGAAAAGATGGCAGTACAAGCTACCCGTCCGCGCATACAAGGCATTACACAACGAAGGACATGCAGACCTCGATCAACACGTGACCTTTCACCATCTCAACAGGAAACTCAGATCCAGATCCCTAGCTGCCACCCATCGCACCAGCCGGACAAACAGCGGAGGCCGCTCCTTCTCCCATCTGACGGCCAAGACCTGGCACGACCTCCCCCCTGCACCTCAGAGCCTCACCATCCCTTCAGCAGTTCAGGAAAGACCTCAAGACATGTATGTTCAACCGATAGGAGAACAAGCAGAATTATCAGACAGTGAATCAATACCCTCACAGGTGAAGCAGCCGCGTTCTACAAATCCTGATTGATCGAAATAATCATGCCTAGTGGGGATTTTACACTCCCAGATGAGGATGTAGATGGGATAAATAAGCTGGCGAGTACAGCAAAACGCTTTACAACTCTGCCTTGTATCACCCAGAAATCTATGCTGAAACTTTTTAGTAGTACCCTTAGTGATAAGGTATCCGTGGTCACGGAAAACTCTTCTCCTCCAGACTTGGTGTTCCCTTTAAGCTCTTCGTGTGATTTGCCAGGATCTTATGATCAAAAGTCGTTTAAGTGCTTGGAGAGGATCTTGTCTTCTATTCTAGCGTTGCTGGAAACATTTGAACTAATTCAGATAATGTACAAGACTCTCCTTTGGAAATTCTAAAATCAGTAGTTGAAAACAAAGGAGAGGAGAGGAGTCTTGAAAACATGGCTGCATGCGGAATTAGGGATTAAGATAGCCCTGGAGATACTGGAGGATGTTGCTTAAATCACGATGGATTTAGGCCCAGATCTTTGTACTGGGGTGAATGTATGACATTGTTCTACGTTCTGTCCATCATCTGTGTTTTTTGCAATTTTCACCCCGAGTGGGCTGGGTATGCTCAGACGTGAGTCCCAGGCTCTCCACACCACTGGAGTCAAGCTATCCAGGCTGATGAAGGCTGATAACCAGAAACCGGTCCTTGGATGCTTGATTCCGGTCTGGGAAAGACATGGCTTGGTAGTTCGGACTGGACTGTTCCCATGAGGCACAGGGTCAGAGCTGATTTGCATATAGCCAGTGTCTAACCCAGGGTGGTGTGGAGTGCAAAAAAACTAAGGATTTAGGCCCAGATCTTTGTACTGGGGTGAATGTATGACATTGTTCTACATTCTGTCCATCATCTGTGTTTTTTGCAATTTTCACCCCGAGTGGGCTGGGTATGCTCAGACGTGAGTCCCAGGGTCTCCACACCACTGGAGTCAAGCTATCCAGGCTGATGAAGGCTGATAGCCAGAAACCGGTCCTTGGATGCTTGATTCCGGTCTGGGAAAGACATGGCTTGGTAGTTCGGACTGGACTGTTCCCATGAGGCACAGGGTCAGAGCTGATTTGCATATAGCCAGTGTCTAACCCAGGGTGGTGTGGAGTGCAAAAAAACGATGGATTTAGGCCCAGATCTTTGTACTGGGGTGAATGTATGACATTGTTCTACATTCTGTCCATCATCTGTGTTTTTTGCAATTTTCACCCCGAGTGGGCTGGGTATGCTCAGACGTGAGACCCAGGCTCTCCACACCACTTGAGTCAAGCTATCCAGGCTGATGAAGGCTGATAGCCAGAAACCGGTCCTTGGATGCTTGATTCCGATCTGGGAAAGACATGGCTTGGTAGTTCGGACTGGACTGTTCCCATGAGGCATAGGGTCAGAGCTGATTTGCATATAGCCAGTGTCTAACCCAGGGTGGTGTGGAGTGCAAAAAAACGATGGATTTAGGCCCAGATCTTTGTACTGGGGTGAATGTATGACATTGTTCTACATTCTGTCCATCATCTGTGTTTTTTGCAATTTTCACCCCGAGTGGGCTGGGTATGCTCAGACGTGAGTCCCAGGCTCTCCACACCACTGGAGTCAAGCTATCCAGGCTGATGAAGGCTGATAGCCAGAAACCGGTCCTTGGATGCTTGATTCCGGTCTGGGAAAGACATGGCTTGGTAGTTCGGACTGGACTGTTCCCATGAGGCACAGGGTCAGAGCTGATTTGCATATAGCCAGTGTCTAACCCAGGGTGGTGTGGAGTGCAAAAAAACGATGGATTTAGGCCCAGATCTTTGTACTGGGGTGAATGTATGACATTGTTCTACATACTGTCCATCATCTGTGTTTTTTGCAATTTTCACCCAGAGTGGGCTGGGTATGCTCAGACGTGAGTCCCAGGCTCTCCACATCACTGGAGTCAAGCTTATCCAGGCTGATGAAGGCTGATAGCCAGAAACCGGTCCTTGGATGCTTGATTCCGGTCTGGGAAAGACATGGCTTGGTAGTTCGGACTGGACTGTTCCCATGAGGCACAGGGTCAGAGCTGATTTGCATATAGCCAGTGTCTAACCCAGGGTGGTGTGGAGTGCAAAAAAACGATGGATTTAGGCCCAGATCTTTGTACTGGGGTTAATGTATGACATTGTTCTACATTCTGTCCATCATCTGTGTTTTTTGCAATTTTCACCCCGAGTGGGCTGGGTATGCTCAGACGTGAGTCCCAGGCTCTCCACACCACTGGAGTCAAGCTATCCAGGCTGATGAAGGCTGATAGCCAGAAACCGGTCCTTGGATGCTTGATTCCGGTCTGGGAAAGACATGGCTTGGTAGTTCGGACTGGACTGTTCCCATGCAAAAAAACGATGGATTTAGGCCCAGATCTTTGTACTGGGGTGAATGTATGACATTGTTCTACATTCTGTCCATCATCTGTGTTGTTTGCTTAAATCAGAACATGCAGGCGGTGCCTACATTTAGAGATGTGGGCTTCGCAAACGTGAAAAAACCTCATTGTAGGAAATTTGAGAAGGGGTGTGTGACTGGTGTTGTGTTTAGCCTGCACTTATTTGCATTGTTGCACAGGAAGAAGTTTCAGTGTAGTGTTCTGTCTTTCTGGTACTTCATTTTTTTGCGTTGGGGGTATTTGCTTGAATGTATGGAGTAACGCAGCCAAACACCCTTCTTAACTTTTGGGCTCGTCACAGGGATCCAGAGTCAGAATGATCTGAGGTCATGAAGTAGTTTAATGAACAATAAGTAGTTGAAAACCCAATGTGCTAATCACTAGGGGTACCAGAGTGCTCTGAAACTAAGGAACTGTAAATGGCAGTGTTGATAAATTGGTTTGTTAATGAAATGCAAATGATATAGAACATATGCTAGCGGCTGAACGTTTTTAGCTGTTTTTAATTGGAAATATTTTCTGACAGGCAAATCATCATATATAGCATCAACATAATAGACCATATATGTAAATAACCTGTTTTGTTTTCCTCTTCAAGATATATTTTATTGAGTTTTGATACCGTATTAGCCGGCTTAACCCGAAGACCTAATGATACACATGGTTGTAGGAAGAACATTAACTGTTCCAGTGATCTCAGCGGATATTGCTGTTAAACATTTGGAGAAACAAAAACAGACAACAGTCCAACTGTATACAACGTTGCGCATCAGTATTTTGCCTTCCAGTGGGCTAAACTCTGGAATTGAGGTTAAATCTCTTATTTATGGGTAGAGGGATTGTCTTAATTGGAGGTACTTATAAAATTGGGTATGGGGCACGAAAAATTCTACTTGAGTTCCTTGAAACGATTTAAGGATGGAGCTCTTCATCACATCTCCCAACAAAGGAGATCCCAATGTGATCCCACTGTGTGAACCCCCAAAGCTCTGCCACTTGAAGAAGTAGGCGGTTTTGCCACTGCGGGGTCTCTCTAGTGATGAGGTCCCACCAGCCCATCTGACGTAGAGACCATTGCCAGACCATGAGCACCACCCTAGTCGCAGGGGGTAGAATTTTAGGATCTGATCTGTTGTAGAGATACACATAGAGAGATGGGTCTTCCATAATCCATTGTTCTACCCTATAATCTGGCTCATGTCTGGAGCCATACAACCATTCATTTTTGACCTGTAGATTTGCTGCCGCATAGTAGGATTGTACATCGGCAGCAGCTATAGCGCCACATAACGTGGATTGATAGCATCTGCGTAGTGCTACTCACGCCATAAATCCTCCCCACAAAAACTTTCCCAGTATTCTGTTAATTTTCCAAAACCATTTCAAAGGAATTGGGTATTGTGAGAAAGTGCCATCTTTCTTGCCTTGGTATGCCCCCACTTTTTTCTGAACTGCTGATGTGCTTGACTGAGTGTGCCCTGGGTCCCTGCCAATCAGGTACCCAGGGCCTGTATTCCTTCCCTAAAAAGAAAAGCAATGCTGAAACAAAATACCCAATTTGCACCTCTGGCCACCTGTCAGCCCCTAGTAAATGGTACCCTAGGTATCCAGGGCATGGTGACCAGAGGAGACCCCTGAGGGCTGCAGCACTTATTGTGCCACCCTCAGGGGCCCTGTACCCTGGCACCCACACACTGCCTTTTCAGGCTGAGTGCCTAAGTACAGAACTAAAACAAGAGTGGACATGGCACACATCCCTGTGTGCCATGCCCACAGAACCCACTGCCCTGGCATACTTCAGTCACCCCTCTAGCTGGGTGCCCTATGCCAGAGGTGAGGGCACAGGGGCATGAGCCCTGTGCCCCTACAGTACCCAGGGCCATTCCTGGGCACTGTAAGTGCAGTGATGCCATTTAAGAGTATATGGTGCTGGGAGGTTGTCATTACGAACTCTACAGCACCATAATGGCTACACTGAAGACTGACAAGTTTGGTACCAAACTTCTCAGCACATTAAACCTGCACTGATGCCAGTGTGGGATTTCATGTAAAATGCACGAGAGGGCATCTTAGAGATGCCCTACAAAACCCGAACCTACAATCCACGTCTGGGCTGAGTGGCTGCAGAGGCTGCCACACAGCAGACATGTTGCTGGACCCCTGAGTGGAGAGCCCCCCGCTCTCCTGGGCCTGCAACAATGCACATCCTGGGTAAGGTGATATGTCTCCTCCCCCAGGATGGACAGGGGGAAGCTTCAAAGGAATACCGCCTCTGAGAGCTTCTCCAGACCATTTGCTGTACCCAGCAACTGGCCCCCCACCTGTTCTACCCCCACTCTGGCGGGAAGACTGGCGAGAAAAACTACGTCAGGAAGGAGGGTGTGCCAACCTTTGCCAACTCCACCCCTCAGGTGGAGGAGGCGAGGTGAAGCACGACCCCGGGCTCCGGCCATCTTGTAGATGGGGAGCCCTGCCCAATCCCAGCTAGGCTCCTGCCCTCCTCCCACAGGAGAGGAGCAGGCTAGGGGGTGTTATTGGTCCCAGCCCTTGCCCTACATGTAACGCCCCTAAATGTAGTATTTAGGTGCTCCCTGAACCTTCCTTCCTCAGATCCCGATATCAAAAGAAGAAAGAAGATCAAGAAGAAGAAGACCCGCCGCGCAGCTGCTAACAACAGGACAACAACAACTGACTTGGCCCCAGCCCTACCGGCCTGTTGATCCTGGAACCTGCTCCTGCCTAATTCCGGCGACCTCCGCGGACAGCAACCTTGGGACACCTAGAGGACCTGCCTGCCTTGACCCTCTCGAAGATTGGGACTCCCATCAGCAGAGGCTCTGCTGCAACAACCCACCTGATGCCCACCAGGAAGCTGCGGGCCAGCCCATTCTGCACCAGCCGAGCCCAGGCCGGGCTAACCCGAACCAAGACCACGAGGACGTCCCCCGGTGAGTGGGACCCTAAGTACAGTGCCCAAAGACCCTCCTCGACGAACCAGCCGACGCCGGCAGACTCAGAACCAGGGGCCACCCCAACCGCGACCAGCCGAGGGTAAGCTTTTCCGAACCCCAAAGACACCCCTGAACCCGGCGCCCCGCGGCCCCCTGTGCCTCCCTTTGGGGTACCTACCTGTGCTCCAAGATCCCAACTTACCTCCTGAAGTGCTGGTCGCCCCTGGAGAGTCACCATCCCTGAGCCTGCAGCCTTTGTTCCTTTTTCAAGATCCTCATTTGATAACATTATACGCCCGACGGCTCAAAAGCACCCTGCACCCAGCCGCCCGAGTGCCGCTGGCTGTGACCTCTCTGTCCTATCTTACTTCCCCTCTTGCCCTGAGCAAGTGACCAGGAGCCCAGCTCCCAGAGCCGCATGGCCTGCTAGCCAGCCGCCACCAACCGAAGGCCCCCCTTCCCTTATTGGATAATATTGGGCCTACCTACCTCTGCACCCGGCCGCCCCTGCGCCGCTGGGACTGAACTAACTGTACTCACCTGACCTTGGGGGACCCCTGAGTCTACGCCCAGAACCCTAAATTCACCAACCAAGTACTCACCTGGAAACCGGTAATTCACTCTCCTGCCATTGGATAACATTGACCCATTTTTACTAGAAAGTTTTCTAAGTGTGGAGTTTTGAAAACTGAAAATATTCCTATAAAATCAGCCAAAGTCTGAATTAGAAAATACTCACATGTGATCAGGAGAGAAGCCAGAACTGTACCTTTCAGCCCAGTACTGAACCGCAAAAGTAACCCCTAGCTGGTTTACTAGTAACCTGTATTTTCCCCATAGGAACCCATTGTCTGCTTTTCTATGAAATTTCTTCTGTCTACTTTTGAAAACTGCAAATATTCTTTAAAAATCGTACGAAATATTGAAACGCAATTACCTACCTATTTTGAGTTAAGCCCCCAGTGCTGGCCCTAGGAAACTAGTGCTGGGTTACAAAAGTAACGCGATCGTACTTTACCTGTAACCTGAATTTCCTCCCATTGAATAACATTGTCAGAATCACCTTGAATAGTTTCTAAGTGTGAACTTTTAAAACTGCTTTATATTCAAGAAAATCCAGCACAGTATCTGAAACGTTTTTGCTAATCTGGTTTCAGCTTAGACCCCAGGACTGATCTAAGATTCAGTCCTGGAACTACTAAAGTAATCCATAAAGTAATTAACTGTACTTTCCTATGAAAAACCCATTAGGCTCAATGCTAGAGTGTGTTTCAGAACTGTATTGCTTATTAGCTATCCTGTAATTATTGTGTGTACAAACTCATTGCTCCTCTGCAAAGTATTTACATGAGAGTACTCGTACCTTGAAAAGTATATTTTTATACCTGTTGGTTCTAAAAATAAAACAACTATCTCTGAGGATATAACAACAATTGGCCTGGAGTTCAGTTCTTGAGTGTGTGAAACCTTTTGCTGACTGAGTGTGTATAACAAATGCTTTATACTGTCCTCTGGTACTGCCTTACTGCTCGACCAAGCTACCACTTTGGAGAGTAAGGTCAGTTCTGACTTTAACCTCTGTTATACCTTTGGGGTTTGTGGACTCTATACACACTGTACTACCTTATTGTCCAGTATATTTAGAGCCACTTTCTCACATTGGTGGATCAGCGGTAGGATACAAACTTGCATTTGTTGGACTACTTGGTTACCATCTGATCACACAACAGAACTCATAAATTACCTTTAGAATTCTGACATTGGTCTTTCCAAAAATACTAAACCTATGGTAGGGCCTTGCTTAAGTCCCATTAGAATTTCAGAATAATAAGTCACTACAAGCTAGGGTAGAGGGTTAGAACTATCAGGTTATAATGACTCAAAGGAACCCAGCTGTTAGTGAAGATAACACAGACCTGGTGGAGGAGCTCAACCTCACACCTTACTTGCACTTGGACTTCAGGGAATTGAGGGCCCTATGCAAAATTAAACAAATAACTGTAGGTCTGCATCCAACCAAACAAGGGCTCCATGAGCTCCTGGCTGAGTATGCAAAAGACCACCCCTCTGAGCAGGGTGACACCCATACAGAGGAAGAAGAGAGGGAAGAGGGGGAGGATAATGGGTCACCCCCATCCTTAGGGAAGAAGGGGCCTCTGTACCCTTTATTCCAAGAGTCAGCCTCAGGTCCACACAGGTGGACTGGGCCCCAGGGAACCTATTGGGGGGAACCCCAATGTAGAGGACTACTTCAAAGTTGGCCAAGAGATTAGACCTAGAGACCAGGCTCCTGGCTCTAGAAAAAGAAAGAAACGAGATGGGCCTAGCCCCCATCTCTGGTGGCAGCAATACCAACAACAAGGATAGAGAGCAATCTTATGATCCTAAAATCCCCAAAGGGATTATCCCTAAATTTGAGGAAGGTGATCACATCACCAAGTGGTGCACAGACTTTGAGAGGGCTTGTGATATTAGACAGCCAAAGAAGCCTCTCTGGGGGGCACTCCTGTGGGAACTGTTCTCTGGTAACTGCAGAGACAGACTTCTGACCCTCTCTGGGCCAGATGCAGGGTCCTATGATCTCATAAAGAAGACTCTGATTGAGGGATTTGTACTCACCACTGAGGAGTACAGAATTAGGTTCAGAGGGGCTCTCAAAACCCAGACCCAATCCTGGATAGATTTTGTAGACTACTCAGTAAAGACACTGGATGGTTGGTTAACTGGACACAATGTGCATGACTTTACTGGACTGTATAATTTGTTTATGAAGGAACACATTTTAAGTAATTGCCCAAATGAAAAGTTACATCAGCATTTGGTAGACCTAGGTCTAATTCCTCCCCAAGAATTGGGAAAGAAAGCAGACCACTGGGTCAAGACTAGGGTGACCAGGACAGCCACTGGGGGTGACCAAAAGAAGGTGGTCACAACCCCCCCCCCCCAGGGGAAAGGTGGTGAGAATCCCCAAGATAAAAAGTCTGAGTCTTCCAAAGGGCCCCAAAAACCTGTTCAGGTAGGTGGGTCCCAATCTACTCCCTATGTGCCTCAGCCCTATAGGGGAAGAAACTTTGATCCTAAACAAGCCTATTGTAACAACTGTAAGAAGGTGGGACATTTAACTGTAGACAAGAACTGCCCCAACAACAAAGCCCCTAAGGCACCCATTCCAGCTACTCCAGGGACAGTAAATCTACAGATGGGATCAGAGGAGTGCCCAGAGCAAATCTGGGAATAAACTCAAGCTAGTCTAGTCTCCCTGGGGAATATGGAGGTTGCCAGTGTGGCTGGGTGGCCACCCAACTGTAATAAATATCCGCAATACCCCTCCATCAATGGAACTAGAGTAGAAGCCCTGAGGGATACAGGTGCCAGCATCACTATGGTAAGGGAAAAGCTGGTTTCCCCAGAGCAGTACCTGATTGGGAAAACTTACCCAGTCACCAATGCATTACCACCCAACGCCCCCTAGCTATGGTGACATTAGGATGGGGAAGTTACTGGTCTGAAACTGGTAGTGGTCTCACCACAATTGCCAGCTAACTGTCTGCTTGGAAATGACCTGGAGACCTCAGAGTGGGCTGAAGTTGAGCAAGTAACCCAGGCAGCCATGCTGGGTATCCCTAGACTGGTATGTGTCCAAACTAGAGCACAGAGCAAAAAGAAGGGAGGTTGGAGCCTGAAAGTATGGCCCAACCAACCAAGAGAAAAAGCAAGGAGACTGGGGAACCAGCTTCTACACAGCCAGCCTCTCAGGACCCCTCTCCTCAGGGAGAGGACTTGGAAACCCTAGAGGGAACTGAGCCTATGGAGCTTTAGCCTTACCAGGCTAGACTCCTGGGCCCAGGGGGACCCACTAGGGAAGAGCCGTGCCAGGGTCAGCAAGACTGCCCCACTCTTGAAAGCCTGAGGCAGCAAGCAACTGCAGAAGCCAAGGGAGATGTCAGTGGTACCCACAGAGCTTATTGGGAAGAGGGATTACTGTATGCTTAGGGAAGAAGCCCCAATACTGGAGCTACCAGGAGAGTGGTAGTGCCACAGAAGTACAGGGAGTTCCTCCTAACTTTAGCTCATGACATCCCCCTAGCTGAACACCTGGGACAAACCAAAACTTGGGAAAGGTTGGTTATCCACTTTTACTGGCCCCAGATGAACCAAAAAGTGAAGGAGTTTATGAGCTCCTGTGTTACCTGTCAGGCCAGTGGCAAGACAGGTGGTAAACCAAAGGCCCCCCTGATACCACTGCCAGTGGCGGGGGTGCCCTTTGAAAGGGTAGGTGTGGACATTGTGGGTCCACTTGAACCTCCCACAGTCTCAGGGAACAAATTCATTCTAGTAGTAGTGGATAATGCTACTAAGTACCCTGAGGCAATCCCCCTTAGGGTTACTACAGCTCCTGCAGTAGCTAAGGCCCTCCTAGGTGTCTTCACCAGGGTAGGGTTTCCTAAGGAGGTGGTTTCAGACAGAGGTACCATCTTCATGTCTGCTTACCTGAAACACATGTGGAAGGAGTGTGGGGTGCAGTGCAAGTTCACTAACCCATACCACCCACAAACCAATGGTCTTGTAGAAAGGTTCAACAAGACACTGAAATGTATGATCATGGGGCTCCCTGAAAAACTCAAAAGGAGTTTGGATGTCCTGTTGCCATGCCTACTTTTCGTTTATAGGGAAGTGCCACAGAAAGGGAGTGGGGTTTTCACCCTTTGAACTTCTGTTTGGTCATCCTGTAAGGGGACCACTTTGTCTTGTAAAGGAGGGTTGGGAGAGGCCTCTCCAAGAACCCAAACAGGACATTGTGGACTATGTGCTTGGCCTAAGGTCCAGAATGGCCGAGTACATGGATAAAGCATCCAAAAATCTTGAGGCCAGCCAGGAGCTGCAGAAGCACTGGTATGACCAAAAAGCTGCCATGGGTGAATTTCAACCTGGGCAACAGGTGTGGGTTTTGGAGCCAGTGGCACCAAGGGCTCTCCAAGACAGATGGAGAGGCCCTTACCCTATCCTGGAGAAAAAGAGTGAGGTCACTTACCTAGTGGACCTTGGCACCAGCAGGACACCCAAAAGGGTTATCCATGTGAACCGCCTCAAACTTTACAATGACAGGGCTGACCTCACCATGCTGATGGTGACTAATGAGGAACAGGAAGCAGAGAGTGAACCTCTCCCTGATCTCCTCTCTGCCAGCCCAAAAGATGGGTCAGTGGATGGAGTAGTCTTTTCAGACACCCTCACTCCCCAACAGCAGGCTGACTGCAAGCAAGTCTTGCAGCAGTTTGCTAGCATCTTTTCCTTGACCCCTGGTCTGACCAGCTGGTGTACCTATGATGTGGACACTGGTGACAGTAACCCTGTCAAAAACAAAATCTATCGACAATCAGACCAAGTCAAGGAAAGCATCAAAGCTGAAGCCAGCAAGATGCTGGAGCTATGAGTGATTGCACCCTCTGAGAGCCCCTGGGCTAGCCCAGTGGTTCTAGTCCCCAAACCTCACCAACAGGGTGGAAAGAGAGAGATGAGGTTTTGTGTGGACTATAGAGGGCTCAACTCTGTCACAAAGACAGATGCTCACCCCATTCCAAGAGCAGATGGGTTGATAGACAAACTAAGGGCAGCCAAATTCCTAAGCACCTTTGACTTGACTGCAGGGTACTGGCAAATTGGCATGGCCCCAGGAGCCAAAGAGAAAACCGCAATCTCCACCCCTGATGGGCACTATCAGTTTACTGCGATGCCTTTTGGGTTAAAGAATGCTCCTGCCACCTTCCAGAGGTTGGTGAACAAAGTCCTGACTGAGTTGGAATCCTTCAGTGCAGCCTATCTTGATGATATTGCTGTCTTTAGCTCCACCTGGCAGGATCAACTGATCCACCTTGGGAAGGTTCTGCAAGCCCTGCAATCTGCAGGACTGACTTTCAAGGCATCCAAATGTCAGATAGGGCAGTTCACTGTGGTGTACCTGGGCCAACTCGTTGGTGGAGGCCAGTTCCAACCCTTACAGCCCAAGATCCAGAGCATCCTAGACTGGGCAGCTCCAACCACCCAGACTCAAGTCAGGGCATTCCTTGGCTTGACTGGATATTACAGGAAGTTTGTGAAAGGATATGGGTCTATTGTGACTCTCCTCACAGAACTCACTTCGAATAAAATGCCCAAGAAAGTGAACTGGACTGTTAGCTGCCAAAAGGCTTTTGACACCCTGAAAGAAGCAATGTGCTCTGCACCCATTCTAAAAGCCCCGGACTACTCGAAGCAGTTCATAGTACAGACTTATGCCTCAGAGCTGGGGGTAGGAGCAGTCCTCTCCCAGATCAATGAGGAAGGCCAAGACCAACCTGTTGCTTTTATAAGCAGGAGGCTACTCCCCAGAGAGCAGCGTTGGAGTGCCATTGAGAGGGAGGCCTTTGCTGTGGTTTGGTCCCTGAAGAAGTTGAGGCCCTACCTGTTTGGGACTCCCTTCCTGGTTCAAACTGACCACAGACCTCTCAGATGGCTAATGCAGATGAAAGGGGAAAATCCCAAACTACTGAGATGGTCCATCTCCCTACAGGGTATGGACTTTGAAGTGGAACACCGACCAGGGACTGTCCATGCCAATGCAGATGGACTTTCCAGGTTCTTCCACTTAGACAATGAAGACTCCCTAGGGCAAGGTTAGTCTCATCGCCTTTCGTTGGGGGGGGGGTGAGTTGTGTGAGAAAGTGCCATCTTTCTTGCCTTGGTATGCCCCTACTTTTTTCTGAACTGTTGATGTGCTTGACTGAGGGTGCCCTGGGTCCCTGCCAATTAGGTACCCAGGGCCTGTGTTCCATCCCTAAAAAGAAAAGCTATGCTGAAACAAAATACCCAATTGGCACCTCTGGCCACCTGTCAGCCCCTAGTAAATGGTACCCTAGGTACCCAGGGCATGGTGACCAGAGGAGACCCCTGAGGGCTGCAGCACTTATTGTGTCATCCTCAGGGGCCCTGTACCCTGGCACCCACACATTGCCTTTGCAGGCTGAGTGCCTAATTACAGAACTAAAACAAGAGTCGACATGGCACACATCCCTGTGTGCCAAGCCCACAGAACCCACTGCCCTGGCATACTTCAGTCACCCCTCTAGCTGGGTGCCCTATGCCAGAGGTGAGAGCACAGGGGCATGAGCCCTGTGTCCCTACAGTACCCAGGGCCATTCCTGGGCACTGTAAGTGCAGTGATGCCATTTAAGAGTATATGGTGCTGGGAGGTTGTCATTGCGAACTCCACAGCACCATAATGGCTACACTGAAGACTGACAAGTTTGGTACCAAACGTCTCAGCACATTAAACCCGCACTGATGCTAGTGTGGGATTTAATGTAAAATGCACGAGAGGGCATCTTAGAGATGCCCTCCAAAACCCGAACCAAAAATCCACGTCTGGGCTGAGTGGCTGCAGAGGCTGCCACACAGCAGACATGTTGCTGGACCCCTGAGTGGGGAGCCCCCCGCTCTCCTGGGCCTGCAACAATGCACATCATGGGCGAGGTGATATGTCTCCTCCCCCAGGATGGACAGGGGGAAGCTTCAAAGGCATACCGCCTCTGAGAGCTTCTCCAGACCATTTGCTGTACCCAGCAACTGGCCCCACACCCGTTTTATCCCCACTCTGGCGGAAAGACTGGCGGGAAAAACTACGTCGGGAAGGAGGGTGTGCACGACCCCGGGCTCCGGCCATCTTGTAGATGGGGAGCCCTGCCCAATCCCAGCTAGGCTCCTGCCCCCCTCCCACAGGAGAGGAGCAGGCTAGGGGGTGTCCTCACCCCAGGACAGGGACCCATTGGTCCCTGCCCTTGCCCTACCTGTAACGCCCCTAAATCTAGTATTTAGGGGCTCCCTGAACCTTCTTTCCTCAGATCCCGATATCAAAAGAAGAAAGAAGATCAAGAAGAAGACCCGCCCGCAGCTGTTAACAACAGGACAACAACAACTGAGTTGGCCCAGCCCTACCGGCCTGTTGATCCTGGAACCTGCTCCTGCCTAATCCCGGCGACCTCCGCGGACAGCAACCTTGGGACACCCAGAGGACCTGCCTGCCTTGACCCTCTCGAAGATTGGGACTCCCATCAGCAGAGGCTCTGCTGCAACAACCCACCTGATGCCCACCAGGAAGCTGCGGGCCAGCCCATTCTGCACCAGCCGAGCCCGGGCCGGGCTAACCCGAACCAAGACCACGAGGACGTCCCCCGGTGACTGGGACCCGAAGTACAGTGCCCAAAGACCCTCCTCGACGAACCAGCCGACGCCTGCAGACTCAGAACCAGAGGCCACCCCAACCGCGACCAGCCGAGGGTAAGCTTTTCCGACCCCCAAAGACACCCCTGCACCCGGCGCCCCGCGGCCCCCTGTGCCTCCCTTTGGGGTACCTACCTGTGCTCCAAGATCCCAACTTACCTCCTGAAGTGCTGGTCGCCCCTGGAGAGTCACCGTCCCTGAGCCTGCAGCCTTTGTTCCTTTTTCAAGATCCTCATTTGATAACATTATACGCCGACGGCTCAAAAGCACCCTGCACCCAGCCGCCCGAGTGCCGCTGGCTGTGACCTCTCTGTCCTATCTTACTTCCCCTCTTGCCCTGAGCAAGTGACCAGGAGCCCAGCTCCCAGAGCCGCATGGCCTGCTAGCCAGCCGCCACCAACCGAAGGCCCCCCTTCCCTCATTGGATAACATTGGGCCTGCCTACCTCTGCACCCGGCCGCCCCTGCGCCGCTGGGACTGAACTAACTGTACTCACCTGACCTTGGGGTACCCCTGAGTCTACGCCCAGAACCCTAAATTCACCAGCCAAGTACTCACCTGGAAACCGGTAATTCACTTACCTCCTATTGGATAACATTGACCCATTTTTACTCGAAAGTTTTCTAAGTGTGGAGTTTTAAAAAATGAAAATATTCCTATAAAATCAGCCAAAGTCTGAATTAGAAAATACTCACCTGTGATCAGGAGAGAAGCCAGAACTGTACCTTTCAGCCCAGTACTGAACCGCAAAAGTAACCCCTAGCTGGTTTACTAGTAACCTGTATTTTCCCCATAGGAACCCATTGTCTGCTTTTCTATGAAATTTCTTCTGTCTACTTTTGAAAACTGCAAATATTCTTTAAAAATCGTACGAAATATTGAAACGCAATTACCTACCTGTTTTGAGTTAAGCCCCCAGTGCTGGCCCTAGGAGACTAGTGCTGGGTTACAAAAGTAACGTGATCGTACTTTACCTGTAACCTGAATTTCCTCCCATTGAATAACATTGTCGGAATCACCTTGAAAAGTTTCTAAGTGTTAACTTTTAAAACAGCTTTATAATCAAGAAAATCCAGCACAGTATCTGAAACGTTTTTGCTAATCTGGTTTCAGCTTAGACCCCAGGACTGAATCTAAGATCTAGTCCTGGAACTACTAAAGTAATCCATAAAGTAATTAACTGTACTTTCCTATGAAAAACCCATTGAGCTCAATGCTAGGGTGTGTTTCAGAACTGTATTGTTTATTAGCTATCCTGTAATTATTGTGTGTACAAACTCATTGCTCCTCTGCAAAGTATTTTCATGAGAGTACTCGTACCTTGAAAAGTATATTTTTATAACTGTTGGTTCTAAAAATAAAACAACTATATCTGAGGATATAACGAACAATTGGCCTGGACTTCAGTTCTTGAGTGTGTGAAACCTTTTGCTGACTGAGTGTGTACAACAAATGCTTTACACTGTCCTCTGCTACTGCGTTACTGCTCGACCCTGCTACCACTTTGAAGAGTAAGTTCAGTTCTGACTTTAACCTCTGTTATACCTTTGGGGTTTGTAGACTCTATACACACTGTATTAAAAACATTTAATTAAAAAAACACTGTACTACCTTATTGTCCAGTATATATAGAGCCACTTTATCACAGGTATAGATGAGATTGCAGTTTATAAAGTTGGCGGGGAAGGGATACCATCTTGAAGATGGCAGATCTGCCATAAAGTGAGAGAGGGAGATTGGACCAGGAGTGCGCCTCTGCTTTGACCCGGTCTGTCAATGCACCCACATTTCTGTCCCAAGATAATGAAGGCATCGGTTACTATCGTTGATTTTTCCTACCAGCATCCATTCCCAAGGGACCCCTTAATCGCCCAGGTGGAGGATTTCGACCTATTCATATGAAGGCCAGACGTCTCCCCCAAATATACACATTATTTGAAGGAGTCTTGGGACGGTTCTGTGGCGTCTGTTAAGAAGAAAAGGACATCATCCGTGTAAAGTGCAATATGGTCTGATGCACTAAGGCGTCTCTCCTCACCCAAGCGGGCAATGGTTTGATGGCCAGGGCAAATAGGATAGGAGAGAGTGGGCATTCCTGTCGGGTACCTCGATCTATTGTGAATTGGTTAAATACTGCACCCGCCACTCAAATAGAGGCCGTCAGGGCTATATATAGTAATCGTATATGTGCTATAAATTTGTGTGCCATGTTTAGATGTTTCAGCAATATGAACATAGATGTCCAGCTAACAGAGTCAAATGATTTATCAATGTCTGCGAGTAGTAGGGCGATTCGCCTCAGCAATTGCGGTGTGTGCCCGTCGTATTTTGAGGCGCGTCACTCTTTGCAGCATAAAGCCAGCTTGATCATGTTGGTCAGATGGGGTATCAACCTATTCGCCAACACTTTAGCCAGTAATGTAGCTTCAAGATTTAAAGTGAGATTGGCCTGTATGACAAACATAGTTCAGGTGGGCGTCCTGGCTTCAGAAAGACTACAAATTTCTTTGTGTCTCCAGTAAAGTGGCAGACATTTGTCCTTTAGAGCATAGTTGAGGGTTACCAGGTTTTGGGGTCCTAGTATAAATATAAACACTTTGACAAACCCATTAGGACCCGGGCCTTCCCCGAGTACATTCATGAAATGGATGCGGTTAGCTCTTCAATAGTGATCGCATCCCAGTGGCGTAACGAAACTTGAGGGGGCACCCTACAAACTACCTGGATGCCCCCCCCCCCATTCTCCCTGCCATTCTAGAGCTCTCAGGCCAGCGACCCGCCATACTGCAGGGGATGTGGGGCTATTGTATCGCCACTGTCACCAATGCAGCCATTATAAGTACCACTGAATGGTGGAGTTAAAGGTTGGGCTTAGTCTGCCAGCAGGTTATCATAGGTGGTGGTCCATTCATTTCAGGGTCCCTGCCATCAGTAGGCCGGGGAAAGTTTGCCCAATTTTAGGTGGGTTTCCTGATACAGACTCCTGTCATGATATACAACATCGGGCCCACTCATCGTTCAATTTTGACAAAAGTGCAGCCACTGCTCCTTCTCGTTTCCGTTTAAAGCATTAGAAAATGCGACAATGCAGTATTTCAAAAGCAGATGTAACTACAAAGAGCACATTTTGATAATACATTTTTATTAGCAGACAATAGCAATCTTAAGAGGCATTGCATAGCTTCATACACACTTTGACCCCAATTCCATCACAGTCTCTCTCTCTGTCAGTCAGTCTCTCTCTTTCAGTCAGTCAGTGTTGGACAGGCCCCATGAAGGGCTCGCTCCCTCCCCGCAGGACAGGGCCCGGGTCCCGGCCTTCCTGGTACTTCCCACAGAACAAACCCGCAACCCGTCCCCCATGGGACGCCTGCTCCCGGATGTCCCTGTGTCACGGGCCCGGGCCACCGTCAGCACCATTGCCCGGCCCAGCCGCCATCTTGGACACGGCACCACGCGGCCGCGCGGCCTCAGCCCGACCCCGACCCTGGGCCTGGCCAGGCCCCGACATCCCGGCACCACCATCCACCCAGGAGGTGAACGGACCACTTGGCAGGTCAATGGGAGTAAGAAGTGTCGATGGCTCTCCCCCGCCAGGTGCCGATCACCCCCAGCCTCCTCGGGCGCTGGCTCCACCCCCCTGCTGGGTGTCTGGACTCCCTCATCCCAGACCTCCCGACCTCCAAGAGCGAGGGTCCGGACATCAAAGGGCGCCAGACCTATAACTGAGGCAGCCCCAGGACAGGAAGGCAGTTGTTTCCTGGAGTCGAGAGACACCGCGACGAACTCATCCTTGACGGACTGCTGGCGCTGCCACAGCCCTGCCTTGTGAACTATTGTCCTGCCTGCTGGCGCTGCCGCGGCCCTCTGCTACCTTCATCCTCGTGGGACCTGCTGGCGCTGCCGCGGCCCTCTGCAACCTTCATCCTCGTGGGACCTGCTGGCGCTGCCGCGGCCCGTCGTAACCTTCATCCTCGTTGGGACCTGCTGGCGCTGCCGCGGCCCGTTGCCACCTACGACCTCTTCGGGACCTGCTGGCGCTGCCGCGGCCCGCTGCAGCCTTCCTCCTCGTGGGACCTGCTGGCGCTGCCGCGGCCCGTCGTCACCTTCATCCTCGTTGGGACCTGCTGGCGCCGCCGCGGCCCGTTGCCACCTACGACCTCTTCGGGACCTGCTGGCGCTGCCGCGGTCTGACCCCTCCGAACACCGAGCTCGAGGATTGTGAGCTACCACCATTACTCCTCAGTACCTGTGGGTACCAAGACTGTCCCGCTACCCCCTTCCCCTACTAGAGACTAGAATTGAGAGGATCATCGTGTCCTGATCACCTTGTATCGTACCACCCTACTCCAAGAATTGCCTATAAAAGGTGTTGCCCTGATCTTCGTGTGGTGTCCATCTGTGGGGGGGAAGTTACCTGTCTGTGCGATCGTTAGAGACGGTCCTCACTGGAGGCCTCTCCCTTGTGCTCGGCCGACCCTCCAGGTCCCCGTCTAACATTGGTGGCCAGCGGCGCGATCCGAACCAACGCGTACCGTACAGACAGGAACTCACCCTACGACTAAAACCACAATGACGACCAAAGAGAACGGATCGGCAGAGAAGTTCCAGATGGAAAGGCTGGAAGAATACAACCACCGAGAGCTCAAACAATTTTGCATGGACTTAGGCATTGCTACCACCGGGCTAAGCACAAAAGAAGACTTCAAAAACGCCCTAGAGGCCTGGACAGAGACGAATACCGCAACCCCCCGGGACCCCGTAGCCCCGGAAGTCAACACCACCCTGACGGAAGAACGGAGAACAGGCCCCTCCCGAGAAGAGATCCAGGAGCGGGAAAAAAATAGATTACACGAGTTAGACTTGGCACGACTCAAATTAGACGGAGAATTGAAGCTGGCGGAACAAAAAATAAACCTAGAACACTTACGGCTCAGAGAAGAGCGAGAGGAAAAACAGAGACAGAGGGATCTCGAAGAAAAAAGACTGGCATACGAGCACGAGTGCAAACTAGCGGAGATAGAAATACGCAAACTGAACAAAAACCTAGGGGTGCCCGAGCCACCGCGCTCCCCGGGTACTACCGAGCAGAAGGTCCACATCCCCAAGGATGTGGTCCGAGAATATCACCGGAACGACGACATACAGCAGTGGTTCAAGGCCTATGAGATCGCCATGACTACCCACCGGGTCGCTCGAAGTGACTGGGGAGCCGGTCTATGGGGGAGATTCGTCAATGAGGGCCGTGATGCCCTGCTGCAGCTTCCGGACCATCAAATGACGTCCTATGACCACATGAAGGCCGCCCTCCTCAGTCGATATGGGCTTACGCCCGAAATGTACCGCCAGAGGTTCCGCAACTGCACCCGGATCCCAGGTACAACGTGGTTGGAATACGTGAACTATTTCAGCCGGGCCTTCGAGGGATGGATCAAGGGTAACAACGTAACCACTTACGAACAACTCTTCAATCTCATTGTGTGGGAGCACCTCTCCAACAACTGCTTCGTCGAGCTCAGGCAGCACCTCCTCGACAGTAAATTGACTGACCCACGGCAGCTCGCCACCGAGGCTGACCGGTGGGAGAGCACCCGAGTGGCCCGGAGTGGGCCGAACGAGCAGAACAGAACCAACCACGGTCATCATCGCCCCCGGGGAGGAGGTGGAGGACAGGGCCGGGGCAGAGACGCGGTCCCAGCCGCTCCCGCTAAGGCCACCCCGCCCCCAGCGGGCCGGGGAAACCCCCCGATGCGCCCGGGGTTCCGAGCCAACGTGACGTGTCATCGATGCCAGCGAGTCGGCCACTATGCCAGTGACCCGACCTGCCCGAAGAACCAGGTTCCCGGGCCCCGCCAGGTGGCGGCCGCCGCCCTAGGAGAAGAACAAGTCTCCGAAGACTCTGAGGCCTACGAGTCGGAGCAGTTCGAGTGGGAACCCGCCGCCATGACCCTGGCATGCCTAGGAGGAAGAGACATGGTCCCGAGGACTCCCCTGCCTGCCAACACTCGGAAGTAAAGCCAATGGGTGAGCATAAATGGGCGCAAGGCCGAGGCCCTGCGTGACACCGGGGCCAGTGTGACGGCCGTCCGTTGTCACCTGGTGACCCCAGAACAAATCCTGCCAAACGTGCTTTGCCCCGTCCGATCGGCAGATAACTCGGAGAGCCTGTGTCGGATGGCCTGCGTCCCCTTCGAATGGGGAGGAGTGTCCGGCATGCTGAAAGTAACTGTCCGCGACGATGCCCCCGTGGACTGCCTCCTGGGGAACGATCTTGAGAGCTCCCCGTGGGCGGCTGTTGAAAGAAGAGAGCATCTGGGGATGTTGGGTCTCCCGGACTGGGCGTGCGTGACCACCCGGTCCATGGCCACCCGCACCATCCCTGGACCAGAAGAACCCGAATGGGCAGCACCTCCGCCCTCGATCGCTCCAGAAGAGGACTTCCTCCAGACCGACCACCCGGACCCCACCACAGAGGGGTCCACACAGCCCCCCGAGCTTCCCGACCTGGCTCAGTGGCGTCAAGAAGGGGGGCCCACCCAAGAACAATTGCGGCGGGAGCAAAAGACCTGCCCCTCCCTCGAGGGATTGCGACAGCAAGCGCTCGCCCAGGGCCAAGGAGACACCACCGGGGCCCACTGGGTTTATTGGGACAATGATCTCTTGTACAGCGAGCAGAGAATCGCAGAACTGGGGGCCGGGCGAGTGCTGGTGGTGCCCCTCCACTTCAGAGACTTCCTGTTGAACCTGGCCCATGATGTCCCCCTGGCTGGGCACCTGGGGCAAGACAAGACCTACCACCGCCTGGTGACTCACTTTTTTTGGCCCAAAATGAGAAATGACGTCTCCAACCACTGCCGGTCCTGCCCGACCTGCCAGGCCAGCGGGAAGAGCGGCCGCAAACTCAAGGCACCCCTGCAACCCTTCCCCGTGGTGACCACCCCGTTCGAAAGGGTGGGAATAGACATTGTGGGGCCCCTGGACCCCCGAACAGCACAGGGGCATCGCTTCATCCTGGTCCTGGTGGACCACGCTACCCGCTATCCTGAGGCGGTCCCCCTTCGTACCATAACAGCCCCAGTAGTGGGTCGAGCCTTAATGGGGATCTTCTCTCGAGTGGGCTTCCCCCGGGAAGTCGTCAGCGACAGGGGTACGAACTTTATTTCAAAGTATATGAAATCCCTCTGGCAGCAGTGCGGGGTCACTTACCGATTCACAACACCCTATCACCCCCAGGGGAACGGACTGGTCGAGCGGTTCAACCGCACTCTCAAGGGGATGATTATGGGGCTGGAAGAACCCCTACGCCGCCAGTGGGACGTGCTACTACCGTGCCTCCTCTTCGCCTACCGAGAAGTCCCCCAGAAGTCCCTCGGCTTCAGCCCCTTCGAACTCCTGTACGGACACCCCGTTCGCGGGCCTCTCAGCCTAGTGAAGGAGGAATGGGAAATGGCCCCCCTAAAAACCCCTCCAGACGTCTACAAATACCTCCTGACCCTCCGCAATCAGACCCGGAAATTCAGGGAGATCGCTAAAGCCAATCTGGAGGCCGGTCAAGAGGACATGAAGAAGTGGTACAACCAACATGCCTCCTCCATCGAGTTTGAACCGGGTCAGCAGGTATGGGTGATGTCCCCCATCGAACCGTGTGCCTTGCAGGACAAATGGACGGGGCCCTTCAAGGTGATCGAGCGCAAGAGTCCCGTCACCTATCTCATCGACCTGGAGTCCCCCCGGAACCCCCTCCGGGTCCTCCACGCCAACAGACTCAAACCACACTTCGCGCACTCAGAGCTCAGCCTGCTGATGGCTACCGACAGTGGCGCAGAAGGAGACTCCGAGCCCCTCCCTGACCTACTGAGGACCCGGGAAAGAGATGGTTCGGTGGACGGGGTCCGACTCTCCGAGGCCCTGACCCCAGAGCAGCGTCAAGATTGCCAGGCCCTCCTGCTGCCGTTCGCAAACCTGTTCTCCCTCGCACCCGGAGTCACCTCCTGGTGCCTGCACGACGTGGACACGGGGGACAGTCCTCCTGTTCGACACCGGGCGTACCGAGTACCGGATCGGGTACGTACATGCATCCAAGAAGAAGTCTCCAAGATGCTCGCCCTCGGAGTCATCGAACCTTCGGACAGTCCCTGGGCCAGCCCGGTCGTCCTGGTCCCCAAGACCGCGGCCCCGGGCACCACACCTGAGCTCCGGTTCTGCATTGACTATCGGGGTCTGAACGCGGTCACCCGAACCGACGCTCACCCTATCCCCCGAGCAGATGAACTAGTCGACCGCATGGGGGCAGCCCGCTACCTAAGCATCTTCGACCTGACAGCGGGCTACTGGCAGATCGGCCTCACCCCCAGGGCCCAAGAACGTTCCGCTTTCTCCACCCCGGATGGGCACTACCATTTCAAAGTGATGCCCTTCGGCATGAAGAACGCTCCAGCCACTTTTCAAAGACTGGTGAACCAGGTATTGGCGGGCCTCGAAGAATTCAGCGCCGCCTACCTGGACGACATCGCGGTATACAGCCGCCACTGGACAGACCACCTCCACCACCTCAGAGAGGTCCTGCAAGCCCTCCAACAGGCCGGCCTCACCATAAAGGCCAGCAAGTGCCAAATCGGCCAGGGGTCCGTGACCTACCTCGGACACCAAGTGGGGAGCGGTCTGGTGGCCCCCCTCCAACTCAAGGTAGCTGCCATTCAGTCCTGGCAACCCCCCGAAACACAAACCGAGGTCCGAGCCTTCCGGGGGCTCACCGGATACTACCGGCGGTTTGTAAGGGACTATGGCAGCATTGTGGGGCCCCTCACGGAACTCACGTCTAAGAACCACCCAAAAAGAGTCAACTGGACTCCCGACTGTCAAGCAGCCTTCGAAACGCTGAAGGCCGCCATGTGCACCGCTCCTGTGCTCCAGGCCCCCGACTACAGCCGCGAGTTCATCGTGCAGACCGATGCCTCCGACCATGGTATTGGGGCCGTCCTCTCCCAACTGAACCCCGAAGGAGTGGACCAACCAGTGGCCTTCATCAGCAGACGCCTACTGCCCCGAGAACAGCGCTGGAGCACCATTGAGCGAGAGGCCTTCGCAGTGGTATGGGCCCTCAAGAAGCTCCGGCCGTACCTCTTCGGAACCCATTTCCGGGTACAGACAGATCATCGGCCCCTGCAATGGCTCATGCAGATGCGGGGGGAGAACCCCAAACTATTGCGATGGTCCATCTCCCTGCAGGGGATGGACTTCACTGTGGAGCATCGCCCTGGTCAAGACCACGCCAACGCGGACGGCCTGTCCCGCTTTTTCCGCCTCGACGAGGAAAGTCCCCAAGAAGATGGGTGACTCTCCCCGCCTTCAGCTGGGGGGGACGCATGTTGGACAGGCCCCATGAAGGGCTCGCTCCCTCCCCGCATGACAGGGCCCGGGTCCCGGCCTTCCTGGTACTTCCCACAGAACAAACCCGCAACCTGTCCCCCATGGGACGCCTGCTCCCGGATGTCCCTGTGTCACGGGCCCGGGCCACCGTCAGCACCATTGCCCGGCCCAGCCGCCATCTTGGACACGGCACCACGCGGCCGCGCGGCCTCAGCCCGAGCCCGACCCTGGGCCTGGCCAGGCCCCGACATCCCGGCACCACCATCCACCCAGGAGGTGAACGGACCACTTGGCAGGTCAATGGGAGTAAGAAGTGTCGATGGCTCTCCCCCGCCAGGT
The DNA here is from genome assembly GCF_964261635.1 of Lissotriton helveticus. Classification (NCBI taxonomy): domain Eukaryota; kingdom Metazoa; phylum Chordata; class Amphibia; order Caudata; family Salamandridae; genus Lissotriton; species Lissotriton helveticus. Next base: position 341,933,119 of record NC_136061.1, read on the forward strand.
GCCGATCACCCCCAGCCTCCTCGGGCGCTGGCTCCACCCCCCTGCTGGGTGTCTGGACTCCCTCATCCCAGACCTCCCGACCTCCAAGAGCGAGGGTCCGGACATCAAAGGGCGCCAGACCTATAACTAAGGCAGCCCCAGGACAGGAAGGCAGTTGTATCCTGGAGTCGAGAGACACGGCGACGAACTCATCCTTGACGGACTGCTGGCGCTGCCACAGCCCTGCCTTGTGAACTATTGTCCTGCCTGCTGGCGCTGCCGCGGCCCTCTGCTACCTTCATCCTCGTGGGACCTGCTGGCGCTGCCGCGGCCCTCTGCAACCTTCATCCTCGTGGGACCTGCTGGCGCTGCCGCGGCCCGTTGTAACCTTCATCCTCGTTAGGACCTGCTGGCGCTGCCGCGGCCCGTTGCCACCTACGACCTCTTCAGGACCTGCTGGCACTGCCGCGGCCCGCTGCAACCTTCCTCCTCGTGGGACCTGCTGGCGCTGCCGCGGCCCGTCGTCACCTTCATCCTCGTTGGGACCTGCTGGCGCCGCCGCGGCCCGTTGCCACCTACGACCTCTTCGGGACCTGCTGGCGCTGCCGCGGTCTGACCCCTCCGAACACCGAGCTCGAGGATTGTGAGCTACCACCATTACTCCTCAGTACCTGTGGGTACCAAGACTGTCCCGCTACCCCCTTCCCCTACTAGAGACTAGAATTGAGAGGATCATCGTGTCCTGATCGCCTTGTATCGTACCACCCTACTCCAAGAATTGCCTATAAAAGGTGTTGCCCTGATCTTCGTGTGGTGTCCATCTGTGGGGGGGAAGTTACCTGTCTGTGCGATCGTTAGAGACGGTCCTCACTGGAGGCCTCTCCCTTGTGCTCGGCCGACCCTCCAGGTCCCCGTATAACAGTCAGTCTCTCTCTTTCAGTCAGTCAGTCTATCTCTCTGTGTCATTCAGTCTCTCTGTCAGTCAGTCTGTCATTCAGTCATTCTCACTCTCTCTCTCTCTGGCAGTCGGTCTCTCTCTCTGGCAGTCCCTCTATCTCTCTCTCTCTTTCTGTCAGTCAGTCAGTCTCTCTCTCAGTCAGGCTATCTCTCTCTGTCATTCAATCTCTCTCAGTTTGTCAGTCAGTCTCTCTCTCTCTCTCTCTCTCTCTCTCTCTCTCTCTCTGTCTCACTGTCTCCACTGTCTCCCTCCACCCTCTCTCTACTCTCTCTCCAATCTCTCCACTCTCTCGCTCCACTCTCTCTCCACTGTCTTTCTCTCCACTCTCTCTCTCCACTATCTCTCGCTCACTCTCTCCACTCTCTCTCGCTCACTCTCTCCACTGTCTCTCCACGCTCTCTTCTCTCTCTCTCTCTCTCTCTCTCTCTCTCTCTCTCTCCACTGTCTATTTCCACTCTCTCTCCACTCTCTCTACTCTCTCTCCACTCTCTATCTCTCCACTCTCTCTCTACTCTCTCTCCAATTTCTCTCTCTCCACTTTCTCTCTCCACTTTCTCTCTCCACTCTCTCTCTCTCTCACTCTCTCTCTCCACTCTCTCTCTCCACTCTCTCTCTCCACTCTCTCTCCACTGTCTCCCTCCACTCTCTCCCTCCACTCTCTCTACTCCCTCTCCACTCTCTCTCTGCCCTCTCTCTCCACTCTCTCTCTCTCTCTCTCTCTCTCTCTCTCTCCACTCTTTCTCCACTGTCTCCCTCCACTCTCTCTCTCCACTCTCTCTCCACTGTATCTCTCTTCACTCTCTCTCCACCCTCTCTCTCTACTCTCCCTACTCTCTCTCTCTCCACTCGCTCGCTCTCCACTCTCTCTCTCCACTCTTTCCCACACTCTCTCACAAAGTAGAGTGTGTTCCATGGGCGTCCTCAAAAATGTTTCCGGGTGGGCACATTTTTAACTTCATCACCATTCCCCTTGCACCCTTCTCCCCTCTGCCTTGCACCCTTCTCGCCCTCCCCATTGTGCCCTACTCCACCTCCGTCTTGCACCCTTTTCTACCTTACACCCTTTTCTACCTTACACCATTCTCACCTCAGCCTTGCACCATTCTCCACTCTGCCTTGCACCCTTCTCCCCTCTGCCTTGCACCCTTCTCTCCTCTGCCTTGCATCCTTCTCCCCTCTGCCTTGCACCATTCTGCCTTGCACCATTCTCCATTCTGCCTTGCACCCTTCTCCCCTCTGCCTTGCACCCTTCTCCCTTCTGCTTTGCGCCCTTCTCCTCTCTGCCTTGCACCCTTCTCCTCTCTGCCTTGCACCCTTCTCCCCTCTGCCTTGCACCCTTCTCCCCTCTGCATTGCACCCTTCTCCTCTCTGCCTTGCACCCTTCTGCTCTCTGCCTTGCACCCTTCTCCTCTCTGCCTTGCACCCTTCTCCTCTCTGCCTTGCACCCTTCTCTCTGCCTTGCACCCTTCTCCTCTCTGCCTAGCACCCTTCTCCCCTCTGCCTCGCACCCTTCTCCCCCTCTGCCTCACACCCTTCTCCCCCTCTGCCTCGCACCCTTCTCCCCCTCTGCCTCGCACCCTTCTCCCCCTCTGCCTCGCACCCTACTCCCCCTTGCCCACCCTTTCCCCCCCTCCACCTTGCACCCTTCTCTACCTTGCACCCTTCTCCTCTCTGCCTTGCACCCTTCTCTACCTTGCACCCTTCTCCTCTCTGCCTTGCACCTTCTCCCCTCTGCCTTGCACCCTTCTCCCCTCTGCCTTGCACCCTTCTCCCCTCTGCCTTGCACCCTTCTCCCCTCTGCCTTGCACCCTTCTCCTCTCTGCCTTGCACCCTTCTCCCCCTGCATTGCACCCTTCTCCTCTCTGCCTTGCACCCTTCTCCTCTCTGCCTTGCACCCTTCTCCTCTCTGCCTTGCACCCTTCTCCCCTCTGCCTTGCACCCTTCTCCCCTCTGCCTTGCACCCTTCTCCCCTCTGCCTTGCACCCTTCTCCCCTCTGCCTTGCACCCTTCTCTTCTCTGCCTTGCACCCTTCTCCCCTCTGCCTTGCACCCTTCTCCCCTCTGCCTTGCACCCTTCTCCCCTCTGCCTTGCACCCTTCTTCCCTCTGCCTTGCACCCTTCTCCCCTCCACCTTGCACCCTTCTCCCCTCCCCTTGCACCTTTCTCCCATCCCCCTTGCACCTTTCTCCCCTCTGCCTTGCACCCTTCTCCCCTCCGCCTGGCACCCTTCTCTACCTTGCACCCTTATCCCCTCTGCCTTGCACCCTTCCCCCTCCGCCTTGCACCCTTCTCCTCTCTGCCTTGCACCCTTCTCCTCTCTGCCTTGCACCCTTCTCCTCTCTGCCTTGCACCCTTCTCCCCTCTGCCTTGCACCCTTCTCGGCCACCCCCTTGCACTCTTCCCACCCAATGGAGGGGGATGCCACCTGGAACAATGGCACCATTTCAAAAGCATGATGGACTAGGACCGGCCCTGACTGTGCCCACACCAGATGCACTGGCAATCCAGGGGGGGGGGGGGCAAGTGCCCACCCCTTGCCCCCCCTGCGGACGTATATGGTGCGTTCTAACAAGAGTGCTTACCTGAGGGCACCATTTTGCTTCCTCATCCCTTGCCCTGGAGAATGCTGTCCACCCCACCCCATCCTTGTCTCTTCTCAGAGGAACAGAGCCCTGTGGGGAATGCTGTCTCAGGGCCCCTACCCCGATCCTTTTTCCAGGCAGGCTCTGACTGAAGAGAAACTATGTAAGTTGTTACATTGTTTCTCTTCAGTCAGCCGGAGGGGCTAAGAGCAGGCTGCAGACAGCCTGCACCTGCTTTAGAAGGAGAGAGGCTTGCTTTAGCACAAGCCTCTCTCACAGCTCTCACCGAAGAGCTGAGGGGGCCCCCTTCATTTACTGAAGAGAGTGGGCCCCCCCGTACCGCGGGGGCTGGAGGGCGTTTGTTACGCCCCTGTCGCATCCTCCAAGGTTTCTCGCTCCTTGTCAGAGAGTGCCCTGGGTGGTATGTCGTGGAAGAAATCCTCGATCGTGGTTTCGGTTAGTCTTTCAAGATTGGTATATAGGAAGCTATAGAACTCAGCGAAACATTGTGCTACCCTCACTTGGTCTGTAGTTATTTCATTGTCATGTGCTTTAATTGCCGGTATATGAACTGGCTTCATGGAATATTGGCACAGTCTGTGGAGGAGCTTTCCGGATTTGTCTCCCCTTTGATATATTCTGCTTTGAGTGGCATACCAGACAGCTCTGGCTTCTTCTATCATTTCGATGTGGTATCTTTGTTACACCACGCTTAGTTGCCTACCATCACGTGCCCTGCTTTGTCTCTCTAATTCCAACAGGTGTGCCTCTATTTGTAGCAGCTTTTGTTTTTTCCGATGCCATTCTGCGGTACAATAGCTATTGTGAAACCCGCCGTGTAGTTGGATTCATTGCTACCCACAGAAGCACACTAGAGGAAGCCATTTCCTCATTTACTGAGAAATATTCTAGTATGGCCTTATGTATATAAGTTTTGTAGTTTGGGTTTTGAATGTACCAAAGTGAGAGGCTCCAACGGAAGGGCGGTCGTTTGGGACAGATTTATAATTGCAATCTCACTGTGGAATGATTCGATAGGCCTCTAGGCAGAGTCTCAACTACTGGTATTCTGTGAACATTTTCATTAGTTATAAATAGATATTAAATTCTAGAGAAGGAACCATGAATGGGGGAAATGTATGTGTACCCTGGGGTATTAGGATGTAGTGCTCGCCAAGTATCCGTCCAACCCAGTATCTTGGCCAGGGCCCCAACTTGGTGTATTCTGTGGGGCAGCATATCGCCACCAGTCATGTTCCGGATGGATTGCATCGTTCCAGCCTCCCCCAATTATGGTGAGGGTTTCTGGTATTGTCCCCCAAATTTCCATGATGTGTGTGATCAATGAGATTTAAGGGTGGGGAGTGGGGGCATATATGCTGCCTAACACTATGGAATCTCCTTCCACGGTGTCATATACAAAGACATATATGCACTGTGGATGAAGGGAATTTTCTTCTGTATTAGGAGAACGACCCCTTGGGGGCCCCTTGGTAAACCCTGAATGGAATACGTGAAGAAAGCCAAACCATGCTAAGCAAGGTGTCTTATTTCCCGTGAGATGTGTCTATTGAATGAACAGGATATCTGTACCCATATGTTTAGCTTGTTTGAGTACAGCACCCCGTTTGACCTTGTCTAGGAGGCCCCGGAGGTTCCACATGACTACATTAAGCCTACCTGCTGGAATCAGCCCCCCTGCGTGTGTAATCGGGAGATATAGTGACGAGGGTCAGGGGTGTATGTGGAGAGGGCAACAGTATGTCGATATGTCTGATGCACTGTGTTAATATATAGAAACAATGATACTTAGATGGCATAAAGAAGAAGGCCGCCGAGCTGGTCCTACAGAAGGAAGCTCCTGGGCCGGGGATCACTTTTCAGTGAATATCCCTACATATGCCCGACCAGCCACCCCGCTGCTTTTAACTTTTTATTTTTTTATTATTATTTTTTTATTTTTTTATTATATCTTTTTATTGAATAAACAAAGAAAAGGATAAAAATAATAGGTGCCTTACATCGCGGAATGAAAGGATAAACAATGTACATATAAGGCATGATGGACGAAGAACTATTAATAAAGCAGACTCGTAAGTTACGTCAGATATGTGGCCGTACTACATTCAGGATAATCGAAACAAATGCCAGCCACCAACTCCACCTCCCCAGGAAACAGGATAAACATTGAGTAGCACTCCAGATTAGGAGGGAGGGAGGGAGAGGGGAGGGTGCAGCAGTAAAAAAGGGACGAGACTACAGCCGCATCCCGAATACCATGATGAATCACGCAACAATTGGCTAACTTATGGTGAGGATACCCCACCAAAATCCATCCACCCCAAAACACAAATTTGCGCCTCAATAAGACCACCTATATCAGGATTCTAAAGGATTTCAGACATAAAAACTACAAACACTAACGAGACGAACACCCCTCCCCCCACCCTGCACCCCTGCATGTGGCTAGCGCCTATCCCCAACTAGCAGTGTGCCTGTCGCCCCAGCTAACTAACTACTAAAACTAGTAAATATGGAGGAGGACACCTCAGTACGGGCCCCTGGTCCCCCCTCCCCCCTACCAGAACCAAGAATCCCCCAGAGTAAAGCACATAACTCTATGAAGAAGCGATATGAAAACGAAACAGGGGAAACAGTAAACACCACCCGACCTCCCATAAATACGATGGTAACGATTCCCACATTCAGAAAGCCCATGGTGCCAAGCCCAACAATCAGTCTCATCCTTGACCCTTCCGATCAGCCGTGCAGGCCCCATCCGGACGGGCTGTCGCCTCCGCAGGATAGTCGAAATGTAGAAACAGTTCAGTAAAGTTCCTTCCGAGGCGAGGCAAAGTTTTAAAGTCACTGGGAACTCTGTCGGCATCAACGATGGCTCTCAACGACATGAACTCCCGACGTCGTTGTCTCTGCAATCTTTGTGAAGATGTCGGAGAGGGGAGAAACACCGTTTCGTTCCGTAGATAGTTCCCACCAAGAGTATCTGCAAGGGAAGCACCAATTAATCCAAACACAGTAGGCAATGATGGTGGACTTGGAAAACCGTAGAGAGCATAGAGTACACGGTCATCGGCCATCACACTGCCATGAAGCTCCGACACCCCTCGTGGCACAGGGCCCACTGCCGTTACTAGGACCTCCGCGGGTGGAGTAGATCGAACAGGATATTGAAACGCATCAGGGTCCGGTCCCTCATGCCCACGTCCGTGTGTGACCACAATCATTTTCTGGACAATAGACTCCACATAGGAGTGTAGTGCCCCGATAGCTGACAGTATAGTACGTATCAACGGTTCAGACTCAGTCCGTCCCATCAAATTTTGTTCCGAGCCGACCATGTTAGCGTCCCCCCAGAGGCACCGGTCCTCCCAGGGGGAACTGGCAAATTTGGGACAGACTGTCACGGAGGGAGATCGAGGACTTACCAAGGGCACAATCCAGGCTCCGGTACCGCATGCGAAGACTCTGACCCGGCAAACACCGGCAGGGGCAGACCGGGTCCCCGGGTCAGGGACCTCCGCCCACAGCTACAGTCGTGCCTCGTCAACCCTCCATCAATTGTAGGCCAGAGCAACAACCGCCGTCAAAATCGGGCTAAGAAAGTTCTCAACATCCAAGTACCCTGTCGATCACCCACGGCTGATATTATTCAACTGGGACCCGGGTGGGCCAGTACTCGAGTCCCTGGCTCACAAGCTGGTGTAGGCCCCAAACTAAAGCTCGACATAACTCCGTCCACCAAGCTGGTAAAAGTCCAGGGATCGCTCCAAAATACAGCACGGCAGTTCACACGCCCGGAAGCAGGGTGTAAATTCAGGATTTGTAGCAGGATTATCCGGTGGGGGACGGAGGTCGGCGGAGCCGGGAGCCTAATGCTTTTAACTTTTTAATGGTCACTTGTAATGAACTAATTGTGAGTTTAACGGAAGATTCAGACTTACATTCTCATCAAAGGCTCCATCTATCAGCCTGGAGACTAGAGGAAGGGAGGGTCCGCATGTTTCTCGGTGGGTCAGGTGGGACCATCGCACCTCTGTCGCACAGAGGCACGTTTATTGGTTGTCCGCAGCTCCTAACTGCCCAGCTGCTCGGAGAAATACGGAGATCTGGTGCTGCAACCCGCAGCGTATCACGCCGTCCTGGATCCAGCACAACAATGGCAGATTGAGTGATAGGAAGGAGGGAGCACCGGGAACATTTCTGCGATCTTGGGAGCCACTACATCGAGAGGTACCGAATCGGGTGAATGCTTTTACCACAATCGCAGCACAAGAGTCCCAACTACACGGGGGAGCCCGCTAGCTGACAGAGTGCTCCGCCTACTGGGATTCTCTGAGTCCGCACAATCATCGGGGGATGAAACTGGTGAGAGCTTCGTCTCCCCGACCCGCCTCTTCAACGGAGATCGGAACTAGTAAACTGCGTGAGGATTGCCCCCGGAGATAGACGCTGGCTTGTGGGTCGTTAAAATGGGGTGAGCACTTCATCTAACTTCCCACACTGCGCCACAGAATCTTTCTCTATCACCCTGGCACCGGAATCTCATGGCCAAACGATGCAGTGGCGCAATATCGCACTGGGACTCGGGACACCATTGAGGTTCTCCCGGATTGGCAGTGACGTTGAGCCGGTGAAGAGCGAGCTATAGGGAGTACTTTCAGATGCCAATGGAAGGGAGGTTTAGGGAAGGGAAAAAAAAACATGAAGTAGGGACTGAAAGAGGAAGAAGTGGGTAATAGTTTATGAAGAAGGCAGGACTAAGCATGCCAATTGCCTGTAGATTTCTTCTAGCAAATAAATCTTCCCACCATTCTAGATTGCCAACTCGAAGAATCACTCAAACCACACAAAATGGCACCCCCCTGAGCTTGGTAAAAAATAAATTAAAAAAATACTAGAAATGAAAAGAGGACTGCCTTATTTACCATTTCAAAAAGTCCCTGCAAAACGGGCAGACATCTTGAATCAATTAATCAATCAGTCACTTGTAGAACGCACTACTTACCCGTGAGGGTCTCAAGACGCTGAGGGGAGGGGGGTGCTGCTACTGCTCGAAGAGCCAGGTCTTGAGGAGTCTTCTGAAGGTGAGCAGGTCTTGGGTCTGTTGCAGGTGGGTAGGGAGGGTGTTCCAGGTCTTGGAGGCGAGGAAGGAGAAAGATCTGCCGCTGGAGGTTGTTCGTTGGACGGATCTCGTCTGCCCATTGTAATACTTCCCCTGGTCTGTCAAAGAACACTGTGCAGTTTTGAAATGTAAACCTCAATCATGCTGGGAAGAGTAGCATGTAAGGAATCCATAATTCACATAGGCGGGCTTTTTGCAGCTGTGAAGGTTTGTCGCTGGTTTTGTTCAATACAGATGTAATCCGGGAATATCATTATGCAGTTATAATCATATGAGAGAGAGTCTTGAGTTCTAGGTAGTCGGAAAATAGTGTCACTGTCTTGGTAATTGAGTATGTGCAATGACCGAGCGCGCTCTGCCGACCAGGGGAAGCCACACGGCCAGCGCTCTATGGGCATGCTCCATTATAAAGCAGTTCGAAAGGGCTTTGACTGGGACCCACGTTTTGAGCCGTTGGGCAAGGCATGCACCCAGCGTCCCTGCCCTCACATCCCTCCGGGAAGACCACGAAGCACAAGTTATTTCTTTGGGCTCTACCTTCTGCATCCTCTACTCTAGATTAAGTCCTTGAGTGAGCTTCTTGAGGGCATTCACCTTTCCTTGAAGTGTAGTGACTGCATCTTCCACCCCAGAAACCCTGGTCCCAGTCTGTGTAAGGCGTTCCACTGCATTGCACAAATCTTGGCGCAGTAGCATGACATCTGACCTTACTGCCCCAATTTTAGCATCCAGCATATCTTTTTATTAAGTGATTGCGGCGTGCAGCACAGCATTGTCCGGCACATTGTTTTGGCTAATGGTGCCCGTGGGAAGCTCGGTGCGTCTGCCTGTGAACTTATCCTTTGTGCATTGCTTAGACGCTGTGCCAGCAGATTTATCCTTAGACATGGTCGCTATGATTCCCTGGCATGTGTCCTCCGGCTACAAAGGATTTATCCTGGGTATTGTGCTCTTCGTGTGCTGCCGCGCAGGGATGGAATATTTGAGGGTGTCGGCCCTGTACCGTATATCACTGTGCAGGGTGGTTAAAGAATACCTGTTTCCGCAGTGGGCGTCCAGGGGGGAGTCACGTAGCCGTGGGCCACCTCTAAGGACGGAAATGCACCCCCACGAGAACAGGTGTCGCAGCCAAGCCTCGGATCTGGTAAGTTGGTTAGTATGTTCTCAACTCAGCACGTGTAATTATTTCCAGTGCCGGATTGTCCTGGTGAATTATGTCTTCAGCCCCGGGTCCTTTGCACCACACCACTCGGATAGTTCAGAGCATTGACGTTTATCCGCACGATAAATTACTCCCCGCAGCTCTGTAGGGTGTACAATAGTGGACTTGTGGGCCTCGGGCCTTGTTTCTATTTACGCTGTATGGGGACAACTGAAAATCTATGAGTCTGCAAGGGGCACATGGGGGGAGCCTCCCAAACCACAACCGCACCAGATCTTAGTCCGGCCCCTTTCGAGGGAGGAGAAGCACACCCCCTCCTCTAAAAAGTGTCGCTGCCTTGCCTCCGGTCCCCCAGCACATATATACATCTCCTATGCCTGATTGCCGGGTAGATTAGAAATCAAGAGCTGGCTGGCTGCCTCTCCCCTTCTGGTTCCGTGGTCTAAATTGCTCCATGGAGGGGGTAAATCATGTGCGGGCGGCGACCGTGTCCCTCGTGGACCGATTCCCTGCGCCCACATGGTTATGTCACTACATCGGGCCTCTGGTCAGCCCACAAGCCAATTGAGGCTCTCCTTCCCGGTGCAGTATAAGCAGAGGGCCTTATTGATGAGCTTGTGGTAGGCCTCTTGAGTCTCTAGGGCGAGGGCACTTCCAGTGGAGCCAGGGCCGGCTTTAGGGCAATGCAACTGGTGCCATCGGAGGGGGGTGCCTATGGAGGGGGGTGCCTATGGAGGGGGCCCTGCCCTGGGGAGGGTAGCGCTTTGTTTAGCAATAACATGATTGGAGATATGAGGGGCACTTTTGCCCGGTGGTTGGGAGAGAATCTGAGGAGGCGGTCATGGGTTGTGGGGGTGACAAAAATGATTGTCGCACTTGGCGCCACCATCACTAAAGCCAGCCCTGAGTGGAGCCCACAGCCACGTCCAGTAAAGGCCTCGTCGGATGCCGTGGTCAGGGAGATGGACCCGTTGTCTTCTCGCCTCCAGGCGGGCGCTCCCTCCCAGCCGCGCTGGGTTCGGGTATGTGAGGCGTGGGCTTCTCCTCCACCGATCAGCCGCTGCGCTGCGCTGTAATGGCGCCTGGGGCACAGTGTCTCTCTGCGCCTCCCATCTGTTCCTGGCCATAATTTGCAACGCCGATGCCTTGTGCATCCAACATGCGATCCACGCGGCCAAGGGCTCGAGCACTCCCCTCGGGGCCATCGTCGTGGCATTCCGGTGATCACCCGCGTTACGCAGGCCGCACTGTGCGGCCAAAGTCCTGCTATCTTTACCCACTTCTTCAAGCGTACTAAACAGAAAATTACACTGCTCGCCTCTGCACGTCCTGCCGGGTCTGTCATTAAGTATCGGTTCCATTTAGTGGACGTATGCCTGCAGGATGATGATGCATTTAGGATGGGCTACGGGAGCTGAGCTACAGCGCTTCCACCATGTCAGACCACTTGGCCACACCCTCTAAATATCTGATTTTAAGAAAGGAAAATATACAAAGTTAAGAATGGCCCTAGATAGAATGCTAAGCAAACATATGCACACCCTAGAAAAAAGAGGAAACACCAAAAAGGAACATACAATAACATATTACAATATCGCTGTTGGTGGAAATGCATTACTTGCTCATTGCCAATTTAGTCTTCTTTATGCTCTCAAGTTGATTTCCGTTTCTATAAGAAAGATTTATTAGCTTTAACCGGCTGTCTGAAAAGTCATCTTTCTTTCCTGTAATGAATAATCCATGCCACTAGGAAAGAGTTACAACACCACCTTCCAAAGTTATTAAACGAGTTTGATTTACTGGTTGAAGATCCGTGTTGGTTTTGAAAACACATGTAAGTAGAAGTGATATTATGGGGCTGATTTGGATGCCGACAGACAGCTAAGGTTTAAACTCAGACTGCCTTATTACAATGAAGTGGTACAAAAGGGGGTGGTGATGGACCGCTTTATTACACTGAAGGCAGTCAGAGTTTAATCCGTCGGGTCAGACCGACTGGCTTCCATCGGGCTCAAGGTGCCCGTCGGCCAGTTGGAGGCCGCACATAATCCCTTACGAACGGCGTTTCCGCCTTTGGGATTATGTCGGTTTCCGACAGGCTTTTCATTTTTGGGCTTTCTGACACGGAAATGTCGGTGTAAAGATGAAACAATGCACAGGAAACGTTGCACTTAAGGATTTAAGTGTTTATTTGTGAAGACAGGTTCTGATACAAGCAGCCCACAACCGACAACTGCAGAGTCCTCGTCGTAACTGCCTAGATAACAGTTGAAGGCAATAACGACGAAGACATGACAGCGAGAGGGCACTTAAACAATAACAGAGCGCGCAGACACGCTCAAGATATATTTAAAGATAAACGCGCAAGTGACAAGTTGCTCTTAAAGGGAAAGAGCAACTTGCAACCTTAACACCATCCCCTTTATTAAACAAATAAAAGAACAAGGGATAATTAACAATCAGAATAAAAATATAAATAACACTGGAAAGATTAAACAATGCAATATTACAAATAAAATATCTATCACATAATAAAAGTGTTTACATCAAATAAAAATCCTTGAATTTCTGAGGAACAGAAACATTGCGATGTGGCCTTTGAGAAACCATAGGTGAAGAGCAAATATCAGAAGATGATTGCATAGCCAGTGGAGAATTGCAACATGTAGATGAACTTGGAATTACAGCAGGAGAACAATCGTTTGACGTTGAATCTGTACATGAATCAGAATTTCTGTCAACATTAGTCAAAGATGAACTGTCAACACAGAAATCCATACCAGAGTTTGACCCATCTAAGTCAGAATCATAAAACCCTTCTTTTTGGTAGAAATTATCTTTAATGCTTGATCATTGGTAATTTTGACCAAACACCTCCTATTCCACCACCCCTTCCTTTTAATAAAGCAGCAGTTTTAGATACTTGTATGACCTTAACTGGCAAAGTGAATTTAGACTCCCCTTTCTTAGCTCTGCTGGGCTTTTTAATTAAAACCCAATCCCCAACAGAAAGCAAAATGTTTCTAGAATCATGATGATACAAAGAAACAGCATTGTGTCTAGACTTAAAAACCTCCTTGATTTTTAGCAAATCATTTCCATGGGAAACATTGTTATTAGTCATGTCATTAACCCAGCATTCTGAATGGAGAGACACCTGTAGTGCTGTGAGGAGTGTTATGGTAAGCCCAAAGTTTTTGCCTAAAAAATTCCTCCATTTGAAGACCAGCAGACACAGCAGTCTGAACTCCTTCCTTCAAAAATCTATTAATACATTCAACAAGACCGTTTGAAGAAGGAGAATAGAGTGCAACGGTAAGATGCTTGATCTGTAAGCTCTGAACAAATTTTAGCATTTGATGAGATCTGAATTGAGTGCCATTAAAGTCTAGGCGGACCCTTAATATCAAAAATATTCTTTAAAAATCTGATAACAGCATTAGTATCCGGAACTGAAACAAACTCAAAATACACCCATTTTGCAAAATAAACGATCAGCACTAAGAGATGTCTCTTATTTGCAGGAAGGAGCTCAAATGGCCCTGCAAAATCCAAGGCAACCTTTTCCCAAGGCGAATCAGGTAGTGGGACCATATGGATATTAGGTTCAAAGGTTCGCCAATGTTTATCAGAGATCAGACAGGTGTTGCAATCAGAGATCCACATCTTCACCTGTGAATCAAGACCTGGCCACCAATAGAATTGTTTTAAATTCCGAATAGTGGCAGACACACCCATATGTCCTTCATGACTCTTCTTGAACAGTAGATACCTGAGCTTGAAAGGAGGAACCAAAGAATCATGGCAAAATAAACACCCATTGACAATAGATAACTCATCAGAGACCTGTGCAAAGGGTTTAACGTTGGCAGGGAGATTCCTCTCATGTGGCCAACCTGATCTGACATAAGACATAACACTTTGAAGAAGAGTGTCTTCAGCAAGCTCAGATATCCACGAATCCGTAGACAACGGAGAATTGTCATCCAACATGTCATCAACAAGGGCTACCACACACTCAACTTCTTCCTGTACAGTAGTTGATGCCTCATCAATAGGCATCCTTGAGAGGCAATCTGTCCGACCATTCTTGCCACCTGTTAAGTACTTAATAGAAAAATTGTACTCATGCAATTTGGACAGAATCCTAACCAGCCTAGCTGAAGCCTTACCTGTACCGTTACCATTTAGCATGAAAATAAGAGGCTTATGATCTGTAAAAATTACAAAGTGAGTACCCCAAAGAAAGGTTTTGAATTTATCCACCGCCCAGGTGCAACCCAACGCCTCTTTCTCAATTGTACTGTAATTTTTTTCAGAGGACAACAAGGACCGCGAAGCATATGCAATGGTGTGTTCTTTGTTATCAAAATGCTGAGACAGAACAGCACCAAGGCCCAATTGGCTGGCATCAACAGTCAAACAACAAGGTTGCCCAGGGGTGTGAAAGGTGACAAAATGGGCACAGAAGTAATTAACATTCTGATTTCAGAGAAAGCCCTTTGAACTTCATCGGACCAAACAAAGGCCTTGCCCTTGCGCAACAATTCCCTCAACGGTTGGACAATCAAATAATATCCTTGGATAAAACGAGAATAGTACTCGCAGAGATCAAGAAAGGATCTAAGAGTGTCTTTATTCTTGGGGGGAACAGTGTCTCTAATGGCTGAGATAAGGGAAACTTTGGGTTTGATGCCATCTTTTGTGGTACAGTGACCAAGATAGTCTAGCTGATCGACCTGGAATCTACATTTCTCTTTCCTGAGAGTAATTCCAACATTCTTGATTACAGATAAAACCCTTTCCAAGATGAGATTGTGCTCTTTCAGATTTCGCAAATATGAGAACATCGTCTTGAAAAGCTTGTACCCCAGAGATACCTTTCAGAATGGTATCCATAAATTTCTGAAACACAGTTGCCGCAGAGGCAAGACCAACTGGCATGCGTTAGTACTTGAAAGCACCAAAGGGTGTGATAAAGGTCGTAAGGTCTTGACTCTCTGCGGCAAGCGGTATCTGGTGGTACGCTGATCTAAGATCCAGTAAAGAAAATACTTTTGCACCTCCCAAATTTGCCAACAAATCGTGCACCTTGGGTAGGGGGTGGCAGTCAACAATGATATTTTTATTAAGGGTGCGAAGATCCACACATAGACGGATCTCATTAGTCTTTTTTTTAACGATAACAATCGGACTTACCCATTCCGACAAGTCTGTGGCCGTAATGACACCCTCCTTGCAAAGTTTGTCAAGCAGAGCTTTGAGATCTTGCCTCACACTAAGAGGGGTAGACCTCACTTTATGCACAATTGGAGAAGCATTCTCCTTGAGCTTGATTAAATGCTCAAACTTTTTTATGTTACCAATTTTGTCACAAAAAATGTCATCAAATTTGTTAACAACATTACTAACATTAGTTTCCACATCACTCTCAACAAAATTAATGGACTGTTCTGCAAGCCTAATGGGATTGTCAGAACCAGGAAAAAGAGAAATGCCCAGTCTAGCTAAGTCCTTTCATCCAATTATGTTCTTACCTTTGACAGCTACATATATCTTCGTAGTTATTTTCCTGCCCAAACATGAAAGGACATCAATGAAATAACCAGACATATCAATGTCCTGATCCCCAAATGCTTTCGGGTGAACATCAGTTTGAGATAGTTGCCTATCTCTCCAATTCTCCATAAACAACCAGTCAGGAATGATCATGATTGGCGCACCCGAGTCAGCCATCATGTCAACAAGGACATCAGATACCATTGCCTGGCAATAAGGTCCTTTGATTGATACTTCTTTCAAATTGTCATCTGATAGTGCTAAAAAGATCTTGTCAAAATCTTGTGCACATGTGTTAGGTGTGGCTTCAACAGAACTAACCCTCACAGTATTTGAACAGATTTCCACACAGACATAAAATGACCTAATTTGCCACATTTCGTACACCTCTTGAATGAAGCTGGGCAACTGGGATTGTTCCCCAAATGATTGCGAGAACCGCACCTGAAACAGAAATTGTTAGGTTTCCTAAAGGGAATTCTGTTAAATCTGCCCCTAGTATCAATGGCTGAAACTTGAAGATTCACATTGGATACTACAGCTACTGACGAGCTTGGGGAAGAAAAATCATTAGCAATAACCTTTGAAGAAACTATTGGCCTTTCTATTCCCTTAGCTATCTCAATGGTTTCACTCAATGTTGGGTTCCTACAACCTAACAATCTCTCCTGAATTTCTTTTGAAGAACAATGATAAACAAATTGATCCCTCAAACACGTGTCCAACACCGCCCCAAAATCGCACGTAGATGCCAAATGTCTCAAAACAGAAATATAATCTTCTACAGATTCATCTATATTCTGCTTCCTCTTCATGAAATTAAAGCGTTCCAAAAGTATACTGGGTTCTTCTGTAAACTTTCTCGAGAGTCTAGCCAGACCCTCTGAATAAACATTCCATCCTTCTTGAGCACCTGCAGGGTCTTGAATTTGCGGTAAATTATTGAAAACTTTTTGTCCCTCAAACCCCAAATGACCATACAACAATGCAAATTTCCTTTTTGCATCAAACTCATTAGCATCATTGGCTATTAGGTAGTTCTGAAATAAATTAAGCCAATGTTTCCACGGAATTACAGGTTTACCTGGTGAAGGTAGAAAGTCAGCTATGTTTAGAAGCTGATTGTTAGAAGCCATGTGAAAATATGTCCCTTAAAACTGAATTAGTCACAGGAAATGAATGCAGATCAAATAAATTGGCGGTTGAAATGTGTCTGGCACAGAGAAGGTAGGCAAGCAAGTCAAAATGTACTATTAAATTATCCAAAAGAGGATTTTAGGCTTGTCTCAGTAGTTTATTCCTTTTAAATAAGCAATAAAGTAGATAAATGAGCAAATGGTGTGCCTGTCACCGAAGGGCAGGCAAATCTTACCAATGAAACGTCCTCGCGTCAAGACCAGGACTGAATTCCTGACAAATGGTCTTTTAGACAGAGAAACGGCGATCCTTTGCCGCGTTGCTTGGCAACAACTCCTCCCCTCCTCCGGAGTTTAAACATACCCAAATACCTGGAAAGAGTTAACTAAGCCCCTCCGGTACATGTAGGAGGAAGTCGTCACGACGTCAGGGGGTGGGTCTTAAACTCTCTTCACTTGTATTGAGTGTCGTCCGTCGTCCGGATCAGGCAAAGGCTGGGTACACTTGCAGGTAAATCCACAAAATCTTTATTATCGGTCGGTGGGCTGAACAAATCCTTCGTCGCCAAATGTAAAGATGAAACAATGCACAGGAAACGTTGCACTTAAGGATTTAAGTGTTTATTTGTGAAGACAGGTTCTGATACAAGCAGCCCACAACTGACAGCTGCAGAGTCCTCGTCGTAACTGCCTAGATAACAGTTGAAGGCAATAACGACGAAGACATGACAGCGAGAGGGCACTTAAACAATAACAGAGCACGCAGACACGCTCGAGATATATTTTAAAGGTAAACGCGCAAGTGACAAGTTGCTCTTAAAGGGAAAGAGCAACTTGCAACCTTAACAGTCGGGAAGGGACTTTCGTGGCCTCTAGCAGGTCTCCGGTTCTGGGCCTGGGAAATCCCTGCACCGTGTGGCAGGCACCATGAGGTACCCAGATTTGCTTTCAAGAGGTCACAAAACCTAAAAGATATCTTGATTAGCACCAGACCTAAACATACGAGGAAAGCAACCCAACTAACTTTATGGCACTTACCCCCTGTGGTGGGCCACTACCCATGTGGCATGTGTGGGGTCTGTAGATACACCCTGACTCTCAAAACTATACTACTCTCCGAAACCTTCAAATGGGAGCTCAGGCAACACACAAATTGTAATACATCTCACTGCATATACTTGTTAATATGCCCGTGCAACCTGCAGTACATAGGGATGACAACCCGCCCTATCAAGACTCGAATCACAGAACATCGCAGCAATTTCCGCTGCAGAAAGACCCACACCAAAATGTGCAAACATTATGTGGAAGCAAACCATGATGAGAATTCCATGAAGTGGGTAGTTCTGGAGTCCAGTCCCAACTGCCCTACTAAAGTGCTCTTCAATAAAGAACAGAGATGGGTGCATCGGTTGTCATCGGACCAACAGGGGCTCAATGAAGACATCCCCTGGCATTCATTATAGATTCCCACATTTTTAATATCTACTCATGAGACACAGTGACCGGATACATTCCCTAGCAACGAGAGTTGACAGTGACATTGACCTTTCACCACTTCCGGGTCACTCTCTTACCTGCAGGTACCTCCACTGACCCTAGGGCACTCACTTACATGGGCCCCCAACATAAGGAGACCTAGGTCCCACTACACGGACTGACCAGGGATTACCACTGATATGTTGTGACACAGTGAGGTCAGTCCTTGACACCATGGCGACCTGTGGGCGGCATTACCGTTTGCTACTGACATGTTGTGACACTGAGAGGTTAGTCCTTGACACCTTGGCGACCTGTGAGCGTCATTACCGTTTACTACTGACATGCTGTGACACAGAGAGTTTAGTTGTTGACACCATGGCGACCTGTGGGCGACATTACCGTTCACAATTAACCTGTACCTTGCAACACAGGCACCCAAAGGGACCCCTTACATCATGGCCGCCACCCGCAATTAGACACTAGCCTTGTTCACAACTACGTGTACCTCATAACTATCTAATCTATTTATCGCCTATTCGTCTAACCCTTTGGTTTCAAACATTATGCAAACGTCCAATTAACTGAGGTAATCCACGCTCTTTTTACCGCTTTTTACATGGGGCGGTAAGCCAGGGCAACAGCTGCTCTGCAGTGTTTACACCAGCTTAAGATGGCCGCCACACACTCGGCTCTGCACACGTGACCTTGGGCAGGGGGCGGCTACCCAACGCGTCACGCTGAACGCCCGGCGTTGTTGAAATGACCCGCGCCGCCGAGCTCAAACATCTACTCGAGCTCGGCGGGGATGGGTAGGTCACAACGCCCGGACGCAGAAGACTCCAGGTGAGTGCTTTTAGCGCTTGACAAATGGTGAGCGATCAGCGCCAATACAGGTTTTTCTGGCCTCATTCAGTCCACCCACATTTAAGGCAGGGACTCGCTTTTCATTACCGCGTTTTCTCCTACCCCTTCTCTAGCCATACCTCGAGGGCTTAGCTCTGCAGTTCAGCCCTGCCGAACACTCATGTGGCCTCTAATATATGACCACTAGGTGAGTAGGAGCTTCTACATATGCGAGTTTTTTACCCATGCCTGTTTAAATGTTTTATGTAGATCACAGGGAGAGTGCTACTATGCCCACTAAGTTACCAAGTGGTGTTACACATAAGACCTGCCTAATACCTGACATTCTACAGGCAGGCATTGATATTAAGACTGCTGCATTTTTTAACACTGCATTCTTAACACTGTATTTTTACATTGTTGTTTTAAAACTATCACCCTCACTATTCACGGTCCTCTTCACAGTTCTAGTTATTGTGTGTGCACTTCACTTTGACTTTGCACGCTCAATACACTTGGCATGCGGTGGATGTGTAAAATAACGTTCAATACCACCAGCATGTTAGTAGATTTTCTTTCTGGCAATATTGTGACCTACTTTTTTGTTTAACTACTGTTTCCTTATCCTTTCTATAGGCATAGGAGGATCCACTAAGGTAACAATACAACACGTATGATACTAGCATGTTGTTGTCTTCACTTTGGTCCTGAAGAATCGCGGTTAATATACCATTAGCGAGAAACATGTTGACCACATGCACAGCTAGTTTCTACTAGGGGTCACACAACATAATAGGCTGACACCTAGGCAACTAGCTTCACCTTTTAACTGTAGCCAGGGGACCCCTAGAATAAAGTCCATTCCGGTACCCCTTGTTACATTTTAGCCGCCTTATCATAGGAATACACTACCCTGCCCACATACCCCCACTTCACCAAAAGGCAGTTGGAAAAAGATCTCCGCCAAAGAGCCCCTCTCTGAGGTGTGCCCGTCGGGGATTGCACCGCCTCCCCGACGAGGAGCAACCGCCGATGATGAAGCATGACACTCCTCGGGGTGTGTGAGGCAAATACATCCAACATAATGGATGCCCCAGGGTATCATTTAATTCCCCTTCTTGGTCACGCCAGCTAACTATTTCCCTCCCTCCTTTTCCTCATGGAACAGTGCAGCAACCCCATTTTTTGATTTACCATGAGGTGCTTGCCATGAGGTGCAGGGATTTTCAAACACTCCCCTTTCTCTATGGGAGCTTGTGCTGTGGGTATTTTCTGCCCGTAGCACAAGCTCCCATAGGGAAATAGGAGTTTGCGACCCGACCACGTGCGTTCGCATTGTGATAAGGTGTGCGGAACCACCGACCTATGGTCAGTCAGTTCTCACGAGATAACATAGTAATAGGCCCCTTAGTGTCTAATGATTCTTGGCGTTATTCTGCTACTTTTTACATCGGTGTTCTTTACCCTCTGACTTTCAGTGTACTTCTTTTTTAAGGGCTGTGAAGATATTACAAAATGGAAACTCTATTGCCTGCTGTGGCAGAAGAGCTCCTAAAAGAGGTGAAGAAGGCTTTCCTGGAGACTTCACAAAGTAAGTGGAAGAATTTAAATCATTAATTTCTTTAAACTTGTTAGAAATTAGTTCTCAACTTGTTATAAAATGCTATGCAAGGCAAACTGACCAAAAAATCTAACTCCTAAAGGGAGAAATAGTGTATTGTGACCTATTGGCAAGCAAACGGCATGAGAAGAGTAAAAATACCAACTTTGGGGAATGTTTGAATTCAGGTATGAAACCACAGCCAGTACGTTAATCAACCAGGCCGGAAAGTATACTCCAGTGACTTGTGGTCTTACTCACTATTGAATATCTACATGGTGCCAGCACAGATATCTGAAGATATAAAACTCTCTGTAATCAAACCAGGAGTTTTCACAGTTGATCTATCCGGCCCAGACCAAGGCTTTCTGAAAGTCCACGTGAAATTCATTTTCATACAATGAACCTAAATCAGAGGTAATTACATACTTAGTCCCTCATAACGAGGGGCCTGGTAAATGGGCTAGAATTCACCAATCTCATATTTACAGACATCTGGGTAGTGGTAAATTTGGGGGTGGTGAAAATCTGGCCCATTACACGTTAGACCATGAGTATCCACTATGGGATGAGGATTTGCCAGGGAACTTGTTAATTCTGGTCCGAATTCCCCTGGTCATTCCTCATATTGCCCCTTACTTTTACACTGAGATTTAGGCTGCTTTTAGCAGCTGAAATCTCTGGTGAAAGTAAAGAGTTCCACAATGTTCTAGCGGCTCTCATTCATATTACTGATAGGGCCAGTAACTGCTAGTCATCATGAGGGTTTCACTTAATATCCTGAAAATGTGTTGTGGCCAGCGTTGCACACCTCTGACGTATTACGTGTCACACCTTTCGAATGTCAATATACTTCCTGCTTCCTCTCCCTAATTTTGTAATTTTTTTTATAAGAGTACTCTGAGATGGCTAACTGATGGTGTCAGGGCTTCACAAAAAGCCATCATAAAGAAAAAATTAAGGAAGAGCAAGACCACACGCTTTCTTCCACTGTAGAGACCTGTTTTAATAAGGTAGTTGCAGACTAAATTATCTCAAAGATACCTCATTAGTATTAAATGGTATATGCAGATGGTTTGTGCCTTCGTTTTCAATTCAACTGCATGGTTTAAATTAATGACAAACCGCACATAACCAGCAGGGGCGATTTCATACCATAGCGATTTAAATAATGAGAATCAACAACAGGTTGAAGAGAGGTCCAAAATCCCAGACCGGAGGATGCTCATCATAGGGCACATGAATAGCACCACCTCATGTGTCTTGCCAAAGCTGCAGGGCACAACGCTTCCGACTGACCTGGGAACACCTCAGAGACAGAAGTACACTTTGGAGCAGGCTGATAATGTCTCGGCACCTCTCCAATTCTGGACACATTAGTCATGTTTGCACAGGCATATAAAACAAAGGGCGAAAGGAGACAACTGTGACTCTAGCTTGGTCGTATTATGGCACAAGGGCAGAACCTCGTGTTATATAAATCCCAGGTATCCACATAATTGTGTGACTGGCAACTGCCGTTCACTATACAATCCTTGTCCTACCCCACCCTGTGAGCCTCAAATTGGAATTCATAAAATTGTGTTTAATTAACGTGGTTGGGTCGCAAATAGATTAAATGCATTCTATTTTTCATTATGAAGTTTTAAAATGACATAACAAGGCCTTAAATCTATTTGCATATATTGAACTGTGCACATTTTAAATATGCTTTCTCATTTGTCTGCATCCTCTGGTAAAAAAAAAATATCCTTCAAAGAGGTGCGTCCTGGGAGATCTGAAAAGAGTGGGGTAAAAGGTTCTAAAATGGTTAACAGGGAATCCAGTTGTTTCGTTGTCAGGGCCTCATTTGCCACCAGATGCTCCAGAGTGGATGGTTTCAGGTTTTGAGGTAGAGTTAGAGGACCTATCCACTTCTTTAAAAGATTTATGTGATAGGTTTGGGTGTGATTTGGGGTGACCTGTAGCCGGTAGGAGGTGTTTCCTACGGTCTCTACCACCCGGTAGGGTCCCTTCCACTCGTTTTTTACCTTACTGATAGATGTTGGTAAGTACACTAGGGCCCAGTCACCAATCTTTAGGGATCTCCATTTTTTTCCTTTGTCGTATTGTTGTTTTTGCTGGTGTTGGGCCCTTTCTAGGTTCGTCATGGCTAGTTCTCTCAATTTGCTCAACCTTGTTTTCAGATGTTGGGCATACTCAAGGAGTTCACTTGTATCATTTGTCTCTTTTTCCCAGGCCTCCCTTGTCATTTCCAACAGTGTCCTGGGTTGTCTTCCATACAACATCTCAAAGGAGGAACACCCCAGGCTACTTTGAACCTGTCCCCGGATGACAAAAAGAGCCAAGGGAAAGAGCCGATCCCAGTGTTTCCCCTCATCTGACAACATCTTTTTCAAGGTTAATTTTAAGGTCCCATTATATCTCTCGACCAGGCCATCGGTCTGAGGATGATGGACGGACGTGCGTAAATGCCGTACGTCTAACATTCTACAGACCTGGGTCATTCATCTCGAGACAAAAGGGGTCCCCTGATCGGTTAGTATCTGTCGGGGAAACCCTACTCGTGAGAAATACTCCACGAGTTTGTCAGAAATGCTGGCTGTGGAAGGAGATTTTAAAGGAAAAGCTACTGGGAACCGAGTATGATAGTCAACCAGAACCAAGACATACTGATATCCCTTGCTGGACTTAGGCAAGGGACCGATAAAGTCCATGCCTACCCGCTCAAAATGCTTTCCTACAATTGGCATGGGTTGTAGGGGAACACCAGGGGGTTGTAAGGACTTTTCCTTTGGCATAGAGGGCATTCCTGGCAATAAGTTGTTATGTGGGCATATATTTCAGGCCAGTAAAAGTTCCTTAGTAATGTGTGGGTGGTTTTAAGGGCTCCTACATGGCCTGCTAGGAGGTGGGAATGTGCAAAGAAGCAATAGCTGGGGTTCCTCTTGAGGGCCTCCTATTCGATACAATAGCCCATTGGTTATTCAAAAATGGGGATAGGTAGTTCTATTAAGATCCTAGGACAGTTGGGCTTGTTGCCAAGCCTGGGTCAGAGTGGGGTCGTTGACTTGGGCCCATCGGAACCCTTCGACGCCTTGCCAGGGTTCTTGGGTCAAGAGGGCTCTGGAAGTTTTTTCTACCCCCTTGTGCTGCTCCTGTGGGTACTCTTTTATTCTGGCCAAAAACAAAGAGAGAAACTGGGGGTTATCTATGCCTAATATGAGCTCTTCAGGAAGAGAGGAAAGAACCCCAACTGTTACCCGGTTGATTGTTCTCCCTGGGTGTTGGACCCGGCCTCATGGCGTGGTCCTACCCCTCCCGCATGGCGGGCCCAGGACGATATCCGCCCCACACCAGACCTCGGGCGGCCCCTTCGGCCTGATCCTGCACGCCCCAACCCCACAGGGCCGGCTACCATCCCGGTCCACCTGTGCAGGCCTGACCCCAGCGTAGGCCCATCACGGCCTCAGCACGAGGCCGTGCCCGACTCCATCTTGGACCCGCCACGTCACAACCACGTGGCCTCGGCCCCAGCCCAGGCCCCAGCGAAGCCCCGACATCGAGGCACCAAGATCCACCCAGGTGGTCGAGTAGCCACTCGACAGATCCCGGAGGAAGGGGAGTTTCGATGGGCCTCCAGCCGTCCCCGGACGCCTGGTATCGATCGCCCTCCGGCCTCCCTGGGCGCTGGCTCCACCCCCCTGCTGGGTGTCTGGACACCATCATCCCGGCCCCTCTGACCCCCAGGCGCGAGGGTCCGGACTTCAAAGACCTCCAGACCTATATCCGGGGCAACCCTGGATTAAGACTTCAGTTGTATCCTGGACTGGAAGCCCTGCTGACGCTTTCACGGCCGACACCAGACGAACTCATCCGTAACCCGACGACCTTCTGAGAGCCTGCTGGCGCTGCCGCGGCCTATCTTGCTGAACCATCTGAGAGCCTGCTGGCGCTGCCGCGGCCTACCTTGCTGAACCTTCCGAGAGCCTGCTGGCGCTGCCGCGGCCTACCTTGCTGAACCTTCCGAGAGCCTGCTGGCGCTGCCGCGGCCTATCTTGCTGAACCATCTGAGAGCCTGCTGGCGCTGCCGCGGCCTACCTTCCTGAACCTTCCGAGAGCCTGCTGGCACTGCCGCGGCCTATCTTGCTGAACCATCTGAGAGCCTGCTGGCGCTGCCGCGGCCTACCTTGCTGAACCTTCCGAGGGCCTGCTGGCGCTGCCGCGGCTCGAGCATCTCGGAACCCCCCAGCTCGAGGATTGAGAGCTGTGCGTAGGGTATCCCTTCCTCCGCCCAGAGTAAGACTGTCCCGCTACCTTACCCCCCTTTAAGAGACTTTCCAGATCCCTCGATCTGCTTGTACATACTGCCAAGAACCAGCAACCGTTTATTCCCTATAAAAGCTTGAGAACGTAACTTCTTGTGTGGTGTCCATCTGTAGTGTTGTGATTACTCTGCTGTACGATCCTAGGAGAGGACCCTCATTCAGGAGGCCTCTCAGCAACCGCTCGGCTACTCCTCGACGGAGAGGTGGACCTAGGGGTGGTCAGTCAGACATCTTCTGCCTCGCCCGGGGACGCCTTTCTAACATTGGTGGCAAGCGCTGGGATCCGAGCCCACGCAGATCGTACAGAGAGTAATTCGCTCACTACCAAGAAAAAACCACTGCAACCATGAGCACAGAATTCCAGAAAGAGAAAATGGAAGACTACAGTCACAAGGAGCTAAAGCAATTCTGCAAGGACTTAGGCATCGCTACCACTGGCTTAAGTACTAAAGAAGACTTTAAATCGGCCCTGCAGGCCTGGGTGGACGCCGGCGAGGCGCCACCCCCGAGGGAAGATAACCCGGGCCCGAACGGAGGCACGGAGGCTGCGACGAACCCAGCGGGAGGGAGACCCGCGAACCCAGACACGGGCCTCTCCCACGAAGATGCCAGAGAACGAGAGAAGAACCGGCTCCACGAATTGGAGCTCGTTCGACTCAGGCAAGAAGGAGAGATCCAACTGGCAGAAAAGAAGTTAGCCCTCGAGCAGCTACGGCTAGAAGGAGACCTAGAAGAAAGGCGAAGACAAAGAGACCTCGAGGAGAAGAAACTCCTGCTCGAGCACGAGCGCGTCCTCAAAGAAATGGAATTTAAAGCCAAGGCAAACAAGACTGATCGCTCCGGGGGGAAGACCTCACCTCCCCCGGGGGACACAAAGGTGCACATACCTAAGGATGTCGTCAAAGAGTACTATAAGAACGACGACATCCAACAGTGGTTCAAAGCCTACGAGGTCGCCATGACCGCCCATCGAGTACCCCTCAAGGACTGGGGCGCCGGCCTGTGGGGGAAGTTCATCAACGAAGGAAGAGACGCCCTGCTAGAGCTCCCCGACGCCGAGATGACCTCGTACGAGCACATGAAGACCGCCCTCCTCACTCGCTACGGACTCACCCCCGAGATGTACCGGCAGCGATTCCGAGACTGCAAAAAAATCCCCGGTACCACGTGGGTGGAGTACGTGAACTATTACAGCAGAGCCTTCGAGGGGTGGACTCGGGGCTGTCAGGTCACCACCTACCAGCAGTTGGTCGACCTCATTCTGTGGGAACATCTATCCAATAACTGCTTCATCGAACTCCGGCAACACCTCCTCGACAGCAAACTGACTGAGCCACGAAAACTCGCTGTCGAGGCGGATAGATGGGCGAGCACCCGAGTCGGCCGGGGTCCGACGGAAGACTCCGGCCGGGGATCTACGGGAAACCACCGACCCCGAGGCGGCAGAGTAGGCCAGAGCCGGGGACGAGACGCCCCCCAGGGGTCTTCCCTTGCCTCCACGTCGCCACCCTGGGGCCAGAGAGGGGGCCCCCCAGCCAGACCAGGGCCCCGCCCGAATGGTACGTGCCACAGATGCCAGCGACAGGGTCATTACGCAAATGACCCCCTCTGCCCGATGAATCAGCGACTCGGCACCACCGGGCCCCCAGCCCGCCAGATAATGGCCGCGGCCATGGGTGAAGAAGGTAGTGAGGAAGAGGACAACGGCCCCGAGCAGGCCGAGTGGGAGCCCGCCGCCATGACCTTAGCCTGCCTGGGGACTCACGACCTAATCCCCCGAGGCCCGATCCCCGGCAACACCCAGAAGTACCGCCAGTGGGTCACCATCAATGGTCGCCGAACCGAAGCCCTCCGTGACACTGGAGCCAGCGTAACAGCAGTCCGCTGCCATTTGGTGACCGCCGAACAGATCCTTCCTAACGTCCTGTGCCCAGTCCGGTCCGCAGATAACTCAGAGACTTTGTGCCAGATTGCCCGCATCCACTTCAAGTGGGGGGGAGTGTCGGGCATGCTAAAAGTGACTGTCCGCGACGACGCCCCCGTGGACTGCCTCCTTGGGAACGACCTGGAAAGTTCCCCCTGGGCAGGCGTCGAAAGAAGAGAGCACCTAGGGATGCTAGGCCTTCCCGAGTGGGTCTGCGCGACCACCCGCTCCATGTCCGCCCGAGCCTCCACCCCAGCGGGGGAAGCTTCGACTGAAGAGCCGGAGTGGCCCGCACCGCCGCCACACGTCATCCCCGAGGACCCTGGCCTGGAACACGGCTCCCAAGAGCCCGACCAAGAAAACCTCCCCGAGCTCCAACACCTCCCTGAACTCGCGCAATGGCGCCAAGAAGGGGGTCCCACTCGCGAACAGTTCCGGCAGGAGCAGAAAACCTGCCCCTCCCTTGAGGGGGTCCGACAGCAAGCCGCTACTCAAGCCGCGGGATACCCCGCGGGGTCCCACTGGGTCTATTGGGACAACGACCTTCTCTACAGTGAACAGAAGATTGCCGAACTAGGGGCCAGCCGGGTGCTGGTCGTGCCCCTCCGATTCAGAGACTTCCTCCTAAACTTAGCACATGATGTGCCCCTCGCCGGGCACCTGGGGCAGGACAAAACTTACAGCCGCCTGGTGACCCATTTCTACTGGCCGAAAATGCGGAACGATGTGCATAACCACTGCAGGACCTGCCCGACCTGTCAAGCCAGCGGAAAGAGCGGGGGGAAGGTGAAGGCCCCGCTCCAACCTTTTCCCGTGGTCACCACCCCCTTCGAGCGAGTGGGGATCGACATCGTAGGGCCCCTGGATCCTCGCACCTCGCAGGGGCACCGCTTCATCCTCGTCCTGGTGGATCATGCTACCCGCTATCCCGAGGCCATCCCCCTCCGAACCATCACGGCCCCCGTGGTGGGCCGAGCCCTCATGAGCATCTTCTCCCGAGTCGGCTTCCCTCGGGAAGTCGTGAGTGATCGGGGCTCCAACTTTATCTCGAAGCATATGCGGTCCCTCTGGCAGCAGTGCGGGGTCGCCTATAAGTTCACCACTCCGTATCATCCCCAAGGAAATGGGCTAGTCGAACGATTCAACAGGACACTGAAGGGGATGATCAAGGACCTAGAGGAGCCCCTCCGGCGCAAATGGGATGTCCTACTGCCTTGCCTCCTGTTCGCCTACCGAGAGGTACCCCAGAAGTCCCTGGGGTTCAGCCCTTTCGAACTCTTGTACGGGCACCCGGTCCGAGGTCCCCTCAGCCTGGTCAAGGAAGGCTGGGAGACGGCAGTCCGAGATGCCCCACCTGATGTCTACCGGTACCTCCTGACCCTACGCAATCAGACTCGGAAGTTTCGGGAACTTGCCGAAGCCAACCTGGAGGCTAGTCAGGAGGAGATGAAACGCTGGTATGACCAGAACGCCTCGTCCATCGAATTCGAGCCGGGCCAGCAGGTCTGGGTCATGTCCCCGGTCGAACCTTGTGCCCTCCAGGACAAGTGGACGGGGCCCTTCAAGGTGGTGGAGCGCAAGAGCCCCGTCACCTACTTAGTGGACATGGAATCCCCCAGGAACCCCCTCCGGGTTCTCCACGCTAACCGACTCAAGCCGCACTTTGCACGCACTGAACTAAGTCTGCTGCTGGCGACCGATGACGGAGCGGAAGACGACTCCGACCCACTACCAGACCTCCTCAGCACCTCCGAGAAAGACGGCTCCTTCGAAGGGGTCCGGCTCTCCTCTACCCTGACCCCAGAGCAGCAACAAGACTGCCGGAAGCTGCTGGGGCAGTTTGCGGATCTGTTTTCCCTCACTCCGGGGGTCACCCGGTGGTGTGTCCACGATGTGGACACCGTAGACAGCCCGGCCGTGAAACACCGAGCTTTCCGAGTACCCGACCGGGTTCGGGCCTGCATCCAAACAGAAGTGGCCAAGATGTTAGCTCTGGGGGTAGTCGAACCCTTCAACAGTCCCTGGGCCAGTCCCGTTGTCCTGGTCCCTAAAGCCGCCGCCCCCGGGACAGCTCCGGAGCTCCGGTTTTGTGTTGATTACCGGGGGCTGAATGCAGTCACCAGAACCGACGCCCATCCTATCCCCAGGGCAGATGAACTAATCGATCGCTTAGGAGCTGCCAAATTCCTCAGCACCTTCGATCTCACGGCGGGGTATTGGCAGATCGGCCTCACCCAGGGGGCACAAGAACGATCAGCCTTCTCGACCCCCAATGGCCACTATCACTTCAAGGTGATGCCCTTCGGCATGAAGAACGCACCAGCAACCTTCCAGAGACTCGTGAACCAGGTGCTGGCCGGACTAGAGGAGTACAGCGCTGCCTATCTCGATGACATTGCTGTGTACAGCCTTCACTGGGGTGAGCACCTGACCCACCTCTGGACGGTCCTGACGGCCCTTCGGCGGGCCGGACTCACCATCAAAGCCAGTAAGTGCCAGATAGGCCAAGGGACTGTGACCTATCTGGGACACCAAGTGGGGAGCGGCCACGTGGCTCCCCTCCAACCAAAGATCGACGCCATCCGGGACGAGCCCCCAGTCACCCAGACCGCCGTCCGAGCCTTCCTGGGGCTCACTGGATATTATCGGCGGTTCATAAAAGACTACGGGAGCATTGTGGTGCCCCTGACCGAACTGACCTCCAAGAAGCTACCAAAGAGGGTGCACTGGACCCCTGCGTGCCAAACGGCCTTTGAGACTCTAAAGACTGCCATGTGCACCGCCCCTGTGCTCCAGGCCCCCGACTACAGCAGAGAGTTTGTGGTCCAGACCGACGCCTCGGAGCACGGCATTGGGGCGGTCCTGTCCCAAGTCAACCCCGAAGGAATCGACCAACCTGTGGCCTTCATCAGCCGACGCCTGCTGGCGAGAGAGCAACGCTGGAGCACCATCGAGAGGGAAGCCTTCGCCGTGGTGTGGGCCCTCAAGAAGCTCCGGCCCTACCTCTTCGGCACCCACTTCCGAGTCCAGACCGACCACCAGCCCCTGCGTTGGTTGATGCAGATGCGGGGAGAAAACCCGAAGCTGCTGCGCTGGTCCATCTCGCTGCAGGGAATGGATTTCACCGTGGAGCATCGGCCCGGCAACGACCACGCCAATGCTGACGGCCTGTCCAGATTCTTCCGCCTTGGCGAGGAGAATCCCCAAGAAGATGGGTGACTCTCCCCTGCCTTCAGCTGGGGGGGACGCGTGTTGGACCCGGCCTCATGGCGTGGTCCTACCCCTCCCGCATGGCGGGCCCAGGACGATATCCGCCCTCCACCAGACCTCGGGCGGCCCCTTCGGCCCGATCCTGCACGCCCCAACCCCACAGGGCCGGCTACCATCCCGGTCCACCTGCGCAGGCCTGACCCAGCGTAGGCCCATCACGGCCTCAGCACGAGGCCGTGCCCGACTCCATCTTGGACCCGCCACGTCACAACCACGTGGCCTCGGCCCCAGCCCAGGCCCCAGCGAAGCCCCGACATCGAGGCACCAAGATCCACCCAGGTGGTCGAGTAGCCACTCGACAGATCCCGGAGGAAGGGGAGTTTCGATGGGCCTCCAGCCGTCCCCGGACGCCTGGTATCGATCGCCCTCCGGCCTCCCTGGGCGCTGGCTCCACCCCCCTGCTGGGTGTCTGGACACCATCATCCCGGCCCCTCTGACCCCCAGGCGCGAGGGTCCGGACTTCAAAGACCTCCAGACCTATATCTGGGGCAACCCTGGATTAAGACTTCAGTTGTATCCTGGACTGGAAGCCCTGCTGATGCTGTCACGGCCGACACCAGACGAACTCATCTGTAACCCGACGACCTTCTGAGACCCTGCTGGCGCTGCCGCGGCCTATCTTGCTGAACCATCTGAGAGCCTGCTGGCGCTGCCGCGGCCTACCTTGCTGAACCTTCCGAGAGCCTGCTGGCGCTGCCGCGGCCTACCTTGCTGAACCTTCCGAGAGCCTGCTGGCGCTGCCGCGGCCTATCTTGCTGAACCATCTGAGAACCTGCTGGCGCTGCCGCGGCCTACCTTGCTGAACCTTCCGAGAGCCTGCTGGCGCTGCCGCGGCCTATCTTGCTGAACCATCCGAGAGCCTGCTGGCGCTGCCGCGGCCTACCTTGCTGAACCTTCCGAGGGCCTGCTGGCGCTGCCGCGGCTCGAGCATCTCGGAACCCCCCAGCTCGAAGATTGAGAGCTGTGCGTAGGGTATCCCTTCCTCCGCCCAGAGTAAGACTGTCCCGCTACCTTACCCCCCTTTAAGAGACTTTCCAGATCCCTCGATCTGCTTGTACATACTGCCAAGAACCAGCAACCGTTTATTCCCTATAAAAGCTTGAGAACGTAACTTCTTGTGTGGTGTCCATCTGTAGTGTTGTGATTACTCTGCTGTACGATCCTAGGAGAGGACCCTCATTTAGGAGGCCTCTCAGCAACCGCTCGGCTACTCCTCGACGGAGATGTGGACCTAGGGGTGGTCAGTCAGACATCTTCTGCCTCGCCCGGGGACGCCTTTCTAACACTGGGCATTCAAGTGGCAAAAGGGCAGCGGGATAGGCCTTAACATCCCCATGAACACACCTTATGTGGACTTTTTTCCCATGGAGTAGCTGTCCTGGCTGTACCAAATCCCTTCAAACTACCGATTGCCTTCACCCTGAGTCAAGGAGAGCATTAACGGGAACATTGTTTAAGCGAAGACTTACATAGAAGCATGCCCCCATCTCTTCGGTGTATAGCAGAGAACGGGGCGCATAGCTCACATCCATGGGTTCTTCTGTTCGCTTTCGAGGACAAGTGCGGGAAATGTGCCCCCATTCACCGCACTCGAAACACTGGGGACCTCGGTTTAAGGGTACTTCTGGTCTGGGGTATCTGCCTCTTTCTGGATCTTTTATGGGTCGAAGGGGTTTCCTTGGAGTGGGCAAGGGCCTAGAAGACTTCTCAGGCTCCTAGGAGGGACCTCTGTTCTGGGCTCGTGAAAAGGAGGCAGCCATTTCAACAGCTTGTTCCGGAATTAAGTTAGAATGCTGCCGAAGCCAACGTTGGGTGGGATAGGGTAAGGCTTCAATGAATTGTTCTAGATATATAGCATGCATAACCTGTTCCTTGGTGTTTACTTCAGGTTTCAGCCACTTGTCTGCTGCTATTTTCAGTTTGAAGTACAAGGTTTTTTGCAGTATCCCCGGGTGCTCCCTTCTCTTTACGGAATCTCATCCTATAGGTCTCTGCATCTAGACCAAGATGGTCAAGGATTATCGCTTTAACCTCTTCATAAGGGGTAACGCCTGCTGGATTAGCAACCTGGTAGGCTGCCTGGGCGTCGCCTGTTAATAAGGGTGCAAGGAAAAATGGCCATTTTGCCACAGGCCAACCCGAAGCCCTCACCGCCCTTTCAAAATGTAATAAGAAGGCGTCAGGGTCTTTTCCTGCTACATATTTCTGTAGTGCAACAGTGGGAACAGAGGCCATGGATTTGCTTGTTTTCTGTCCAGTAGCAGAATGGGCTGCTTCCTCCCCGACACGTAATATAGCGACCATCTGTCTCTTCATGAGGTCTTTGAACATTTCCCGATCCACCTGGGCCGAGGTGAGTTGTCTTTCTACAACCCACTTTCTTTTGGCCCTCGACCATGTGTTGTATTAAATTTTCCATTTTCTGCTCCCAATGGAATCCTGGAAACTGGGCAGAAACACCACTTCTCAGGGTTTGCCAAATGAGACCCCAAAGAGCACGTGGTTGAATGCTTCAAATCATGATTTATTTCTAAACAACAAAAGATAATCAGGGCGGAATCCGGGTTTCTGGAAGGTATCCTTCGGTTGCTGCCTTCCCTCAGTCCGCTCCTGGCGTGTACCATCTCCGGGTAGCTCAAACAAAGAAAAAAACAAGCACTACTGTTCGTGCAATACTCGCGGCCCGTAACCAAATGGGTAAAGGTGTGAGGGACAATACACCGCCTTCTGAATACAGTGTGGAATGGGGCAATCCGTCACCAGGGGGGAAAAGGAAAGTAGAGTAGGCGCCCATTTGGTCTAAAGATTTCACGGACGCAGCGTGGTGCCATGTACCCCGGCTACAGCTGATGCCTGTGCACCCACCCCACACCCGTGTCCCCACAAGCGATCACGCACCTGTTGAAGCCACGACCCTTCTGGGCCGTGGCAGGGTGCTGCGTCCTCCTCCTCACAAACGTTGGCGCTCTTTGGCAGGCAACCGTCCTCCGTTTCGCTCCTTCGATCAGCCAGTCGTCCTTCGGCGTCTTCACGGGCTTGACTGGAAGCCTCTTCTCCCTTCCGGTATTGGACACTCCCTCCTGCGTCCTCCCGGCAGATCTCGCTCTCGTCGTAGAGCTCACCCGGCCTACAGGGGGTGTCTCCCGAA
Source organism: Lissotriton helveticus (assembly GCF_964261635.1). Lineage (NCBI taxonomy): Eukaryota > Metazoa > Chordata > Amphibia > Caudata > Salamandridae > Lissotriton > Lissotriton helveticus. The sequence continues at coordinate 341,966,232 of NC_136061.1, forward strand.
TCCTCCGGTGGTACCTTAAAGGGCCAACTGTAGGCTTGCATCGGCTCCTCACTGTCCACAGAACTCAGTGGCTATAGGGGAGAAAAGAGAGCACTCGGTAGAAGTGTCTCCAATCTTGGGCTTAGGGACTTTGGCATCCGACAGAATGGCAAGGGAATAATAGGCGTTCCTCCCTTCTTCTGATGAGCTGGCAACATTCCACATACCCATCAGTTGGTAGTGTTCATAGCATTGTGGGTATGATGTAGCATTTGTATGAAAGTGTTATTGAGGTAGGACATTCTGTGTTTTTGTTAATGGTAGGGAAGAGTATAGTAAAAATGTTTCGTGGGGACAGGAGTAGTAGCGGGCAATAGTGTTCGAGCCGAAATCCCTTTTTCCATTGTCCAAAAAACTGCTGCCAATATTATCAATAGTATGATCAGAGTCACCATACACAGAGTCTTGTCTTTGTTTTGCAACTACAACTTAGATCCCAATTTCTGTATCTCTCCCTCTCGGTATCGATACAACCACAGGTCGGAGAGAGATTCAGGCAACACTGAACATGTATCACAACCCCCTCTGACCCTAGTTCAGTCGATTCTGTGATCCTACTGTGTCGCAGCCGAACCATTCCACTAATTGAAACTGGTCCTCCGGTATCTCTATCTGCTCCTTCCCTTCCTTGGTCGTAAATCGCACATTGTTGCTGAAGGCTTAGTTTGATCAGGAAGCAAAGTATCTTCATTCAGAGGAGCAACACTTTTCTGAGTCTGTAAGATATCTTTCAGATCCTTTCTGCCTTCTGGCTGGAGCACAGTTACTGGGATTTGCTTGAGTCTGTAAGATATCTTTCAGATCCTTTCTGCCTTCTGGCTGGAGAACAGCTACTGGGATTTGCTTGCAGTGCACCGCATTTATCCAGTGGCGTCTGTTGGTGACACGGACAGCAGTTCGAGTCACAAGCAGGATCTGTTCAGGATTCTTCCAGCGAGGCTCCAAATTCTTAGAACGCTGGGAGTTTTTTATAAGAACATCTTCTCAAGGGTGAAGAGCATGGGCCGGATCCTCTGATTTGTCTGGAATAGCTTCATGCACCTGCTGATGAATCAGATACAGTTTTTCAGTCAAGTTTTTAAGATAATCACTCAAAACAGGGTACTGTGTTTATTTAATCATATTTGGCCTTGGGGGTCCCCATACATTTATAGGCCTACCAAAGACCATCTCATAGGGAGAAAGTCCAATCTTACTATGTGGGATGGAACGAACGGATAATAACGCTAGAGGCAAGGCATCTGGCCAGTTAAGGCCCGTTGTTGCTTGTATTTTTGCTAGTTTTAATTTCAAAGTGGCATTGTACCTTTCTACCAAACCCACTCCCTGAGGATAATTAGCAGCATGAAACTTCTGCTTTACCCCTAAACCCCTCATTAGGTACTCTATTATCTGGCCAGTAAAGCGGGGGCCGTTGTAGCTCCATAGGACTCTACAAACCCCAAAACGGGGGTAGAACTCCTTTAACAATATTTTGGCTGTTGTCAAGGCTGTGTTGTCTTTGGTGGTATAGGCTACCCATTTACTGAAGGAACAAACCACAACTAGTACATACTTGTTACAGCGCTCTAATTGAATGTAGTCCATTTGGAGTGCTTCAAAGGGAACCTGTGGTGGAGAAAATCCACCAGTAGGGGTTGATATTCCCTTCCCAGGATTGTGCTGTAAACATATCATACAATTTTTGACCAAATGCTCAGCCGTTTTCCGAATGTGCTTATTATCCCAAACCTGTTCTAATTGGGAGTTGGTGTTTTTAGCACTAACGTAAGTAGGTCGATGAGCCATAGTCACAAAAGGCAATACATAGGCATAGGGCAACTTCCATTTTAACATATCTTTGGACCTCCAACATCCCTCATCATCCAACTCTCGTTCCGTTTGTCATTCTGCCCTTTCTTGTTCAGTGGCTGACTGTTGTATTTCCTTAATCTCTGTATACATGTTTTCCCATCTTTCAGCTTGGGATCGTAACGCATACATTTTGCTCATGAGTGCACTTGCAGTCTCTCGTGCAACTTCGTCAGCAAAAGCATTTCCTTGTCCCCCCTTGTCTGTAATTTTCTTGTGGGCACTACATTTGATAATGGCTACAATCTTTGGCAATGTCAAGGCAATAAGAAGACTATTTACCAATTCGCCATGCTGTATTTTATAACCATGGGAGGTTAGGAATCCCCATTCCTTCCAGAGCTTGCCAAAGTTGTGTGCCACACCAAATGCATACTGGCTGTCCGTATAAATATTTACTCTTAATCTCTGACTGAGTTCGCAAGCCCTCAAAAGCGCAATGAGTTCAGCTGCTTGAGCAGATTTTTGAAGGAATAAGGGCTGTTTCTAACACTGTTTGTAATGTAGTTATGGCATAGGATGCAGAAGTGGTGGTATCAGCTAGTCCTAAACAAGAACCATCCGCCTATAGTTCTCCCTCAGGGTCTAATAAATGTGTATTCTTCAGATCTATTCTTCCCTTAGTCTGTTCTTCTGTGAGGAAAATACAATTGTGCAAATCATGAGCTTGTTCAGCTGGCAAAGGTAACAATGTAGCTGGTTTCAATGTCAAACATCTTTTATGTGTGATATGAGGTGTCAAAAGCATAGGTTTGTAGCCTGTGAGTCTAGCACTAGTCAAGTGTTGTGTCTTAGTCTGATTCAGGAGTGCATCCACAGAATGTGGTACCATGACCATAAGCTTGTTACTCAACTCTATTCCCTCAGATTGTCGTATAGTAATCGCTGTGGTGGCAACTGCTCTGAGACAACCTGGAAGGCCACTGGGTCTAATACAGGTGAGAAATAGGCACAGGGACGATGCCATATGGTTGTCAAAATTGACAATGCATATCATTCTCTCTCGTGTACATATAGTATGAAAGGTTTTGCATAGTCGGGAGTGTCTAATACTGGAGCAGAACAAAGAGATGTACAAAGCTGCTGATATGCTTCCTGACATTCAGACGTCCATGGTAGAGGAGAGGGAGTGTCTTTAGTAACAAGAGACAAAAGAGGTTTGATAATAAGTGAGACGTTCGGGGTCCACTGTCTACAGTAGGAAGCAATACCAATAAATGCCATGACTTCTTTTTGGGTACTTGGAATAGGAATTTTTAGGAAAGTTTGAATCCTGTCTTTAGTCAAAGTGCGGCTTTCCTTAGACAAGAGGTGACCTAAATAAGTGACCTCAGACTGACAATGTTGCAGCTTATTCTTCGAGACTTTATGTCCCTTAACTGCAAGGCGATGCAATAGAGAGAGAGTGGCCTCTTTATAATGCTTAACTGTGTCTGCGGCTAACAAAATGTTATCGACATATTGCACAAGTGTAACTCCTGGTGGCAAAAGAAGTTCATCCAACTGTCGCTTAAGTGCCTGACTGTAAATGGTAGGGCTTTCTGTATAGCCTTGTGGAGCCCTTCAAAATCAAAATGAGTGGCCCGTAACGAAAACCCAAAAAGATTTCTACTGTTTTCATGTATAGGAATAGAGAAAAAGGCATTCTTGAGGTCTATCGGAAAATACAGTGGCTGCAGGTGGGACTAATGTCAACAAAGTCATGATATCAGAGACAACAGGATATTGAGGAATCACTATTTTGTTAATTTCACTCAAATCAATCACAAATCTGTAAATCTTATCCCCCTGTTCCAACGCCCCGTTTTAGAATAGGGCTATTGCATACATTAGAGGAAACTTCCTCAATAACTCCTGTACGTATCATGTCGTCAATAATAGATATCAATGCATCCTCACTTTCTTTTGATATTTTGTATTGCGGGACCCTTGGTAAGGAAGCATCCTCTCGAACCTTTATATATATACTGAAGAAATGTCCATTCTTCCCACATCTGTGTCAGCAGTAGCCCAAACACATGAAGGAACAGAATCCAGATCCGAACATGAGGAAGAATTTTATTGCTTAATCAATGTCTTTTTCCCAAAAATGACACGTAGTCCAGATGGGGAACAATGTATAGTAGCATGGAAATATTTCAAAAGATCAAGTCCCATCAGATTATCTGGAGCATGTGGGGGAAGTAAAAAGGGGGCTCTAGTGATGAAATTCTCAACCTGCAAATGTAGTTTTTGGGACACAGGGCTTGGAGTTGGTGTTCCATCAAACCCTATCGATGTGATCACTTGGCCAGACAAGGGTGTCCCAGGGACCAGTTTTTGAGATATCGCACTACGGGTCGCCCCTGTATCCACTAAAGATTTCTGATCCTGCCCAAGTATGGTGGCTGTTATATAGGGCCCTGACTGATCTACAGGTATCTCAACTGGTCCTCCTTGTCTTACGAATCCTCTGATTCCCAATCCTCCATAGAATATTGATTATTTCGTTGATCAAAATAATATCCTGACCTATTCCTCCCTGAAGCTTGAGCTTGCTGTGGCTGCTGTCGGGGAGCGTTAGTCCCTTCGATTACTATTCACTTGTCCCCTTTCTCTCCCACCAGCAGCTAAAACGGGACAAACAGAACGCCAATGTCCTTTCTCCTTGCAATAAGCACATTGATCCAGCGCTAGTGGAGTTTGTCTGTGCGGTGGCCCTACTGGAGGTGCTTGTCTATAATTCTGACCATAATTTTAACCACGGCCTTGACCTTGAGGTCCATATGCCTGAACCATCATTACCTTCGTTTTGAATTCTTTTAGAATTCCTTCTTTTCGTTCTTGCTCAATGGTCACCTGAATCTGATAATACCGAGCCATATCTAATATAGCTTTTGGGGTTACTGAAGCCCATGTACTCTCAGAATTCTTTAAGCGCACCAATATCTCAGGAAGTAAATTTCCCACAAATCGATCTACAAATAAATGTGCACCCGTAGGTGTAGATGTATCTTGCCCACTAAAATCGTGGAACACTTCCTCAAAGCGAGTAAAGAAATCAGAGACAGCCTCTCCCTATTTTTGTTTACAAGCAGTGAGAAGTGCCCAATCTTTTTTCCTGGCCGAAACCTTCATTTTTATGTAAGTAAGTATGTTACCAGGCAAATCCAGTATAAGCTGACTAGGTTTCTGGCCAGGTTTCCTATCCCTATCTGCTATTATTATGCCATCCCAATCTCCTCCCAAATCAACAGCAGGATCCTGTTTCTGGCTAAGTCTCCACATATCTGGTGGCAAGATCATACCAAAAAACATATCAATATCTGCTAAAGTCATGATACAAGAATCAATGGCTGCCTGTACATGATCATAAAATCCTCTAGGATTTTTCCGTATATCTGGTAAGGAAGCTTTTAAAGTAAGTACATCTGCCTTTTCCAGGGCGTATATATCCAATTATACAAAAAATGGGCTCTAGCCTCAGCACTATTTGGGTCATCATTATCTGCATTCCATTCCCGGAAGGGACCTTGGCGCAGCTTCCCTCATAGGTCTTATTCGAGGAGAGGAAGAGAGTTAATTACGGTATCCAATTATCGTTGCTATGGCAGGGTTAACTCTACTTACAGGGAAGGCTACTATCTGACACTGTCAATTAATAACTCTAACATCGTCAGGACCATTCTGTCCTGTAGTCCTCGCCCATTGAACCATAATTTGATGAGAAAGCTTATCTAGGAGACCAAGAAGCTCACCCTCAGAGAAATCCTGTGTCTGATCTTTCATTTTTTCTACTTCCATTTCTAGATCACTCAACCAATTTATTATTATTATTATTATCTTTATTTAGATATAACACATATATCTTTAAAAGAAGGTTACAAATTTCACATTATGTATCAATAAATAAGATAAAAAAATCAATGAAGAATAAAAACATGGTCAGTTAAGTCATTTTAAAAACAGAAATTGTCTTCTCCTAAGCCTCTTAATATTGAATAAAATAGCTTGAAGCATGATATATAGAGAAAAAAATCATCTCTTTCACCCTTTTATGTTATACTCGGCATCGATGGAATACTGTTTTTAGGACGCAACCGACATTCCTGAGGCTACTGATCGTTTTATATTAACCTCCCTAGAAGTTGGAGAGTGGGAGGGACACTTTAACAGTGCCTCTTTTGATTGAAATTACGGTATGCTTGCAGAATGAAGTTTATTAATCTTATGTTTAAAGATGTGTTTTCAGGATTCAAAGCTACCATGATAGCTTGCCTGCAAGTCCTGGCACCCAGCCTATTCCATTCTGGTTTAAGTCTCAGCCTACGTTCTGAATTAAAAGCTGGGCAGAGGCAGATCACATGCAACATAGTTTCAGCTGTTTTGCCACACCCTCTACAAGTTAAATCTTCCGCGTTGCGTCGCCAGGAGGGTAAATCTTTCAGGAATCGCCAGTCGCTCATTCTAATGGCGATAAGGCTGCGTTTTAGGTGGAGTGAGTATGTACAGGCCAGATAGGAGGCGGGGGCTAGCCGTCTATAAGAGTTTACGAGAGCCCAGGCGTGACTACGTTTCAAAAAGAGTGCTTTATCGGTGATACTTGAACTCATTCTCACACACTTTTTGATCCCAATTTTAAATGCTGTCTGACTAGGATTCAGGGCCCACAGATCACTTGCTGACATTTGCTGAGTCCCAGGCACTCCACACCACTGGAAGCAAGCTAGCCGGGCTGATGAGAGGTGTTACCTCGAAACCGGGCCGGTCCTCGGATGCTTGTTTCCGTTCTGGGAAGGACATGGCTTTTGTAGTTCGGACTGGACTGTTCCCATGGGGCAACAGGGTCAGCGCTGATTTGCATATCGCCATTGTCTAACCCAGGGTGGTGTGGAGTGGAAAAACGATGGATTTGGGCCCAGATCTTTTGACTGGGGTGAATGTGTGACATTGATCCACATTCTGTCCATCATTGTTGTTTTTGCAGTAACCGCTCTAAGTGTACTGGGGATGCTCAGACGTGAGTCCCAGGCACTCCACACCACTGGAAGCAAGCTAGCCGGGCTGATGAGAGGTGTTACCTCGAAACCGGGCCGGTCCTCGGATGCTTGTTTCCGTTCTGGGAAGGACATGGCTTTTGTAGTTCGGCCTGGACTGTTCCCATGGGGCAACAGGGTCAGCGCTGATTTGCATATCGCCATTGTCTAACCCAGGGTGGTGTGGAGTGGAAAAACGATGGATTTGGGCCCAGATCTTTTGACTGGGGTGAATGTGTGACATTGATCCACATTCTGTCCATCATTGTTGTTTTTGCAGTAACCGCTCTAAGTGTACTGGGGATGCTCAGACGTGAGTCCCTGGCACTCCACACCACTGGAAGCAAGCTAGCCGGGCTGATGAGAGGTGTTACCTCGAAACCGGGCCGGTCCTCGGATGCTTGTTTCCGTTCTGGGAAGGACATGGCTTTTGTAGTTCGGACTGGACTGTTCCCATGGGGCAACAGGGTCAGCGCTGATTTGCATATCGCCATTGTCTAACCCAGGGTGGTGTGGAGTGGAAAAACGATGGATTTGGGCCCAGATCTTTTGACTGGGGTGAATGTGTGACATTGATCCACATTCTGTCCATCATTGTTGTTTTTGCAGTAACCGCTCTAAGTGTACTGGGGATGCTCAGACGTGAGTCCCAGGCACTCCACACCACTGGAAGCAAGCTAGCCGGGCTGATGAGAGGTGTTACCTCGAAACCGGGCCGGTCCTCGGATGCTTGTTTCCGTTCTGGGAAGGACATGGCTTTTGTAGTTCGGACTGGACTGTTCCCATGGGGCAACAGGGTCAGCGCTGATTTGCATATCGCCATTGTCTAACCCAGGGTGGTGTGGAGTGGAAAAACGATGGATTTGGGCCCAGATCTTTTGACTGGGGTGAATGTGTGACATTGATCCACATTCTGTCCATCATTGTTGTTTTTGCAGTAACCGCTCTAAGTGTACTGGGGATGCTCAGACGTGAGTCCCAGGCACTCCACACCACTGGAAGCAAGCTAGCCGGGCTGATGAGAGGTGTTACCTCGAAACCGGGCCGGTCCTCGGATGCTTGTTTCCGTTCTGGGAAGGACATGGCTTTTGTAGTTCGGACTGGACTGTTCCCATGGGGCAACAGGGTCAGCGCTGATTTGCATATCGCCATTGTCTAACCCAGGGTGGTGTGGAGTGGAAAAACGATGGATTTGGGCCCAGATCTTTTGACTGGGGTGAATGTGTGACATTGATCCACATTCTGTCCATCATTGTTGTTTTTGCAGTAACCGACATTTGCTGAATGGCATCTATAAAGAGACGGCCGTATGTTCCACCTGGTTTTTTCTGGGTTATTTCTTGCCAGACTAGGCATTCTAATGTATTGCGGTCCGCTTGTCTTAGTTTATGACAGAGATTAAGATATGCCCCGATGTTGGAGGCATCGTAGTTTATCAGTCCCATCTCCAGTCTTATCTGTGCAGCAGATGCGGAATTTGGCAGCTGGAGAACCTTTTTATAAATTTGGTTGTGTGCTGGTTCAAGGCTGTATTCATTTCCCCCCTATATAACTCTATGCCATACGATAGAGTAGGGCCAATTTTTTCTCTCATCTCCTCCAAAAGAGGCGATAGAGTTGGGCCTGAGAGATTTTTTGCAAGCTTGCCTAGTGATACCGCAAGGGTTATTGCTTTGACTGCGATCTCGTTACGCTGCTTTCTAAAATTGTATTTAGAATCCAAGTGGACGCCTAAATATTTATACGACTGGCCTATTACAAGGCTTATGTTGTTGAATGACCAACCACCACCTGTATGTCGTTTCTTGCCGAAAGGGACAACTTGCGTTTTTTTTATGTTGACCTCTAATTGGTTAATAGTCGTATAGTCATGCAGTTTATCAAGAAGCCTTTGTAGGCCGACCCTAGTGAGACTAAAAAGGACAAGGTCATCGGCATACAAAAGGTTGCTTAGACCTAAGCCACCGACTTTTGGAGAATGGCTGTTAGTATCGTCCAGGGTCGCCGACAGATCTGCTATAAACAGGTTAAAGAGAAGGGGGGCCAACACACATCCCTGCTTCACGCCTCTAGTTGTCATTATTTTCCGCGAGAGATGTGTGCCGAACCCTAGCTTCACCCGAACCCATGTACGAGAGTGGAGTTGGATAATTGCCTGTAATAGATTCTCTGGAATCCCCCACTTCCTTAATTTTGCCCATAGAGCCTCCCTGGGGACTCTATCAAAGGCTGCTTTGAAGTCGACAAAGCAACAAAACACTAACCTAGATGTTAGTAGTGCCTTGTCGACTATGGTTGAAATTGCTAGCAAATTAGTGCTGGTCCCTGAGTTTGCAACAAACCCTGTTTGATTCATTGGCAACAGTTTATGGTCCTTTGCCCATAACCTTAGATCCTCCAATAGGGGGCCTGCATAGTGCTTGGTTTCAAAATCCAGGAGGGCAATGAGTCTGTAGTTGTTCGGTTGGGCACGTGATCCTGATTTGTAAATTGGGTGGATTATGGCGCCCCGCCATGAGTCCGGGATTGTTGCTGTTCTCAGAGCGTAATTGAAGAGATTAGTTAGTGTTCCGGACCAGAAAGCAATGTCAGATTTAAACAGGCTCTGTGGTAGGCCATTGGGGCCCGGAGCCCCATCAGGTCTTGCTTTTGTCATTGCTGTGGCTACTCTTTCTTGTGCCACCTCAAGGTCCATGTTGGCGGGGTGTAAGCAGTCGGCAGGTAGACTCCGTGTGGTGGCAGGCCCATGGCTAATCTCATTTAAAGAACTGCTTCCTTTGGAATCTGGGTATTTTGGAGACTTAAAGTGGTCAGATAGGTATCTTACCCAGTCTGATTCCTGGATGTTTGCAGATCCAAAGCTCGATGTGCAGGGATTAGTGTGGTTAATAAGAGCCCAAAATTTTCTAGAGTTTTTTTGCTTACTCTCCCACACCAGTTTGCACCAAAATTGGTTTTCGTGAGTCCGTTTATCTTTTTTGATCGCCAGCTTGAAAGATCTTTGAGTGGTTTGATAGTGAATTGTACGTTCACTATTACCCGGAGATATAGCCAGTGCCCGCAGGGCTGCGTTTCTGGCTTTCTTGAGTAACTTGGTCTGCTGTGAGATTGTAAACTGACGCATCTGAATTACCCTTTCGACCTGGTGCTTTGCTGGAAAAAGATGAGTCAGGTGGGAACAGAGCATTGTCCAGGTTACAGTCGGGATTGCCTCTTGCTCAGTTCCTATTCTTATGATGTCCGCACTTGCTTGAAGGATATTCGGGCTGATTTCTTCAGTCCACTTAAGGCGCTTTAGGTTTTCCGTATGTATTCCCCGGCATGCTGATGGTGCAGTTTTGTGTTTCACAGGGTTTATATTAAAGGAAATAACCTGGGGCCTGTGGTCTCTTTTGGTTCTGGGATAAATTCGGAAGTTGGTTAAAAAGTGGAGCAGGGCGGCATTGCAGATGGTATAATCCAAGTAGGATTGCTTGGTGCCGTTTGACCAGGACCAGTTTGGCGGGGTGTCACTTACTGTTCTGCCGTTGATGACAAGGTAACCTGCACTGTAAAATTTCATCACACAAAGCTCGCCCAGTTCACTTTGAGTTTGGATGGGTGGTTTAGTTTGTGTTATAGCCTCGGTGATTGGAAATAGGAAGGGCCCATCAATGTCTGCTACGTTCCCTTGGAATAAGTAGGTATTAAAATCCCCCGTAACAATACAGTCTGAGTTCCGGTGTTCCGCGGCTATATTGTTCATGATTTCCGTTAGGCGTGTCAAGTGCTCTTTTTTTGTACGAGTGCTGGGGTTGATGTATACGTTTAAAAGGAGCAGTGGACGATGTTTCCGCCATGCATTGATTGTAACCCCAAGCAGCCAATCTTCGTCAAGGGGCAGTCGTGAGATTGGACCTTTTAGGGTGTTTTATATGTATATTGACAGGCCACCTTTAGGGTGACCAAAGCGGCTATCCCTAAGTGCTAGATTCCATAGCTCAATGAACCCGATGACAGGGCACCCTTATGTGGCCCAAGTTTCCTGCAGGGCTATTACTGAATGTTCACACAGGAAAGAAAAGGTATCAGGGTCCTTAATTTTTTGCTGGAGGCCGCTTATATTCCAGGAACATAATGAGATGGTAGTGTCCGCTTGTGTATTTAATGCTGCTTCTGGTGAAGGTGGCGTTGCCAAGCGTTTGAGGCCAAGGGCCACTGCCTCTGGTTCGGGTGGTCATTCTGAGCTTTTGGTTGATAGAATGGCTGGAAGCCAATCCCATCCTTGGCTGGTGTCGATATTGGTGACCACTGAGGGAATGATATTTTGATCTTCCTCGGGCCCCGCCGCAATTTTTAAGATTGAATATGCTTTCTGGTGATCTTTCAGTCTTATGATTCCGGATTTTTGTGATAATGTTGGCTGGTTTAGTAGGGCGGTGGGGTAGCCTGGGGTGTAGTATTAATGCGCTCGGATGCCCCATTCCCTTAATGTGGCTTTGTGGTCCAGGAACGTGTCTGCCCAATTGGCCGATTTAAATGTCACTAGCGTTACCTCCGACGGTTGGGTTCCTCTTGGTGGGAGAAATTCAATAGATTCGATGTCATCTGATACTAGACCAGGAAATCCGGGGATACCATTTGCCAGTTTTATAATGTTCGATCTATTAAGAATGTCTTGGCGGCCCTTTGATTTGTATTCGGGTGCCAGTAGAATATGGGAATGTGACGAGTCATTTGAGGGCTCAGTGTGTTTTTGACTTGTACCCATGTTATTGGGTTTAGTGGTTGACGGACCTTCATCCAGTTCTTGCTCCTGTTGCGTCGAACAATGGCGGGCCTTCCAAGTGGGCCGACGCTTAGTAGGCGAAGCTGTTTTCTGATTGTAAATTGTTTTCATCAATTTCAATCCTGTCGTTGTGCTGTCTGTCTTTGATGAAAATGGGGCATGCACCAGCTTTGATTTCGCCTGGGACTCTGTGGGTCCTGGTGTACTTAATTCATCGGTTTTCGTGATTGTCTTTTCTACCACGGGGCCAGGCTCTTTTTTTGCAGTTCGCACTGCTGGTTCTCTTGCCTCATGTGGGTTCCCCGCGGTTAGTTGAATGACTGTTACAGGTAAATCTCCTTCTGATTTAGACATTCCAGGATTTCCTGAGGGTGAAAGGGCGTTTGTTTTACTGGGAGCCTGTTTGTTGGATACCATTGCAAAAAGGGGGTAGTATACCGGATGGGCAGCAGTTGTTTTTGCCCTTGCTTTATTTCTCTGTTTACGCTGGCGCTTACGTTCTCTTCTCTTTTGCTAAGTTGGGGTTCAAACGTTGGCAGCTCTTCCAGGGTAGGAGGAGCCGGGAACACGGTGCTGGTTGTTGGACCTATCGGTGGGTGATCTGTGCTCATAGTACGCCCACACGAAGTCCCAGTGTTTCCCAATGCTGCTTCGGCCAGGTCACACTGTGAGTGGCCGGATTTTGACTGTTCGCTCAGCCAATTTGAGCCGAGGACTGTTCCCTCGTTTGGCTTGGTGCCTTTGTTTGTTGGAGGCTGCAAGTTAGCTGGATCTTGGGTCGTATCTAATGGGTTTTTTGATAACGGACAGGGAGTTATTCTTGGGTTACCACCTTTCAGCATCCTAACTTCCTTTATGACACTAGTTAGGAAGTCCGGAAGCGAAGAGAGTGAGTCAATAATAGGAGAACAGCAACATACCGACTGTATGAGCTTTGTCGAGGCTTGTGCTCCAAGTATTAAGTTGTTCAGTTTATCAAGTTTGTTGTCAATCCCTGACGTGAACAGTGCCAGAGTGTTTAAGAGATCGACCTGTGCGTCCAGTTTGTCCGAGTGGTAGTTTAATGCAATGACGGTTTGTTGGAATGTTTGCAAGAGTTGAGGCCAGACGCTGATAGCTATGGGATCTTCTTGGATGGTGTTAGAGGTGGTATTTGACGTGTTTGACGTGACCTTGATAGGGGTTTCAGTGTTTTTAAAGAAGAATGACGGTCCGCCAATAGCTGGTCGCTTGGTCGACTTTATTGAGCAACTTTTGTGGCAATGGAGTTGTTGCTGCTGATGGCGAAAATGCAATATGCATTGGGCTTGACGCAGTCAATTGGTCCATAGGTGTACTTATTGTTTGGGGTAAATGTAAATGTATTGCGACTTATATAGCGCACGTATCACCCGAAGGCATCAAGGCGCTTGCCTTGGGAACCCGTCCTGGCTTTTCCCTGTGAGATAACCCCTACTGGGTATCCCCAGGGTGAAAGCCAGGCATCCCACAGCGGGTGGGCCGCTGTAGTGGAGATTAAGCAACTATTGCCCAGAGTTGCAGCGTGGGACCCCATGATTAGAATAGGCACCGAGACGAGAATTATCGAGTCCGTGGACATTTTGGGCTCAGGGCCCTGCCGCGTCGGGAATTGAACCCTGGTCCCGGACCAGACATCTGCATCTGGGTCTGCCGCTCTAATCAGTGAGCCACACTCCTCCACTAAGTAGGATGTTTGGCGAGGGTTATTACTCACATAGGTACTTTGAGCGTGGATTTGGGCGAAAGTTTGCTGTTGATGTGAAGCTGTTTAGGCTTCTTTTGGGACGGCCGGGTCCTGACCGGGAGGTTTTGCCGGTGATTCCGATTACTGGTTTTTTAGCTGTGGAGGGACTTGGGGCGTCCCGTAGACTCATTGGGGGTGTTTGCAGCGGGCAGACTCCTTGGATGTCCGCTGCAGTGGGGCGTGATTGCTGACCGGATTCCTGTGCTGGTTGCGCCTCTGGTTGGTTGTTAGTAGTGAGCGATACGCCCCCCAGACCTTCCGGCGTAGGTTTGTTCGGTGCTGATCCGAAGATGAATACCTCCGCAGGATGGACTATCCTTTTGGCTTCAATTTGCCAATGTTGTGGGGATGGCGGTTGTTGAGGAAGTATACTTGTTTTGGACTGCCTAGGCAGGGCTTCACATCTGGGACTGCCAGAGATTATTAGACGATTTTGGAGTTTTTTTGAAGTAGTCCAACAGATTCAGAGGTTTTCTATCGGATGGCTTTTCTATGATCATGCTTTTTTGGCTAGGACTGCCAAGGCCTTTTGATGGCGATCCCTCCGCTGTTAAAATTTCATTCCTAGCCCGGATGGACTTGTGGGTGCCCGGGCTGTCCAAATGGGGGTCCTTGGCCGAGACCAGTTGCTTTGATTTCCTCCGTTTGGGTGCCGATAATGCCTTTCTTACTCTCCCGGATCTCATGACTTTTAGCTGCTGACAGGAACCGGTGCTGCAGAGTAGCTGGAGTCACTGAGATGGCACTAGTGCGGTGCTGGTGTGGCACTTCTGGGGTTAATTGTGGTCTGTTGAGGTTTGCAGTAAATCTAATGGGTCCAGTATGATGGGTACAGTGTGTCTAGAGATTATATAATATAAGATCTGTACTCAAAAGGTTTTTTGCTGACTTGTCCCGGCTTCAATGGGCTTCAGCAGGCTTCAGCAGTGTCAGTTGATTAGATGCTGGGAGGAGTGGGGTGAAGTAGTGCACTGCTGACTTACAGTTGTAGGTTCACTCAACCAATTTAATACCATAAATCTTATCGCATCCTGACGAAACTGAGGTACAGTAGAACGAAGAACTTGAGGGGTCAGGACAGCTACAGGAAGTATTCGATCATCAGTCATTTCAGGGGCCGTGGCCTGAGGTGGAGGCACGGAGGCCTGGGTTGGGGGTGCAGTGGCCTGGGTTAGAGGGGGTAAGGAATGTACCGGTACTGGTTGGAAAATAGGGAGCTGGACAACCGCAGACAAAGGAGGGGGAGCTGGGGTACAGGGCATTTGGTGGTCCATAGGGAAGAGGTGTTAAAGGTACATATGGGGGCGGGAGTCGTTCGATCAGTAATCCATCAATGTCTGAATTCACATCTTCTTGGTGGACCTGACCTGCTACTGTTGGTCTAACTATATATTCCTTATATGTTAATAATCTATGCTCTCTATCTAAACATTCCTTTTTCTCCTGAACTTCCTTATCCTTCAATTCCTTATACTTCTGATACTCTTGTTTTTCTTTCCTGTTTTCTTTGTACCTTCTCTGCTGCTCCTTCACTTCTTTCCTCCACATACGCAAACTATCAAATATAGCTGGCCTAACTTTCTTTAAAAACAATCGCTTCTCTAAATACTCAAGTTTGTGAGGGTCCATGGTTCCCTCTAGTGGCCATTGCAACTGGGGATCCCCTTTTGTATATTTGTTCCATAATGTACTATACATGATGGGACAAATACCATATTTGATGTACATCTCAAAATTCGGCGTATCTTCTGGTGGCTCCGGCTGACTTGCTTCCAAAATGCTCTGCTTATCGCAGCCGCAACAACAAAACTTCCAAAGAGTGCTAATCACAGGCATGTTATATAAGATTTAAAAAACTTATAAACAGAGAAAAATAACAAATATTCTCACATTACCTGTCAGAAAAAATGTTATTCAAAACAAATAGCAAGTTCCAAAACAGTCTTAGTTTCAAAATTTCCAAGCAAATTCCAAAACTTATATCAGGTAAATGCCAAGGCAGATACAAAATAAATTCTAACCAAATGAACCTTTTCAATACAGATTTACCTTATGCGTAGTCTTCGACTCCCACCTGTCGATTCTCCCTGATCCATAGAAATCACTGCCCGAAGGCCCCCGTCAAGGCCAGCAGTCGCCAGGAAGATCAGAGTCGGAGAGCTAAAAAATCACCTTGGACCATGAGCAACACTAGTCTGTTCAGGTGGGGCGCCCCTCAGTGAAGTTAGTCTTACCGACCAGATCTCCTCCACTGGTCCGACTGCAAGCCCTTGATCGAGTCCCACGTTGGGCGCCAATTTGTGGGGCAGATTATTGTTAATCTCCTGGTGCAGCGTCACCACTTCGAAATGGGTTCTTAACAAGTAAGGAGGAATCCACACTGGAGCGAAGTTCAAACCATAGGTAATTTATTAAGCAATCATGAATGGAGCTCCGGTCGACAAGCACCATAGAGATCCTCAAGGAGAGAGCACCCTGAACGATGGTTACATGGGTTTTTATAGCAAAGATCACAGACAAGGGACGCCCAGAGGTAAATAGAGCTTTTGAGTAGAACACACAAATGAGACAATTGGTAAGAATCAACAGCCTTGGTGCCTTGTGTAACTGTCGCATCCTGAGGCTGCACAACAAGATAGGCTATCTGAACAAACTTTAACTAAAGCTTTACCTTTATTTAAAGAACCCAGTGCAGACATCAGCTGTTCTTTTGTGCGGACGTTGCATGTTTACGCAGCCTACAATGTCCCAATTTAGATTCTCTACCAATGTTTATACAGGTGGGGTGTCAAGGATAGAGCCAGGCTGAAAACAGGGCAGGGGTGAAAATGAATGAGGCACAGCTTAATTAAACAAGCATTAGAAATGCAATCGGGCTCGGATTTATTTGATTTTGAGCTAATGGTATTGTAAATGGCAATGTGTTTTCGTCATGTGTGATGGAGTGTGTGCATGTGGTGTGTAGTGGTATTATGTGAGTTGTATTGTAATTTTACCAATGGTGTCATGCTGTGCTTTACATGAATATGTTTAAAAGTAAAGTGTATCATACTGCGATTGGTACAAAAGTTAATTGTGGATGCGTTAACAATTGATGCGTGCACTGATGGCTGTTGGTGTGTGTGTTTGGTGGAAGAGTGCACTGGCGCCTGGAGGTGTGTGTGCCTAGTGGAAGGGTGCACTGACGGCTGGTGTATGTGTGCTTAGTAAAACAGTGCACAGATGGCTGATGGTGTGTGTGTTTGGTGAAAGAGTGTACTGACGGTTGCTGGTGAGTGCGCCTTGTAAAAGAATGCAGTGACGGCTGCCTGGTGTTGTACGCCTGATGGTGTTTGTGCTTGGTGAAAAAGTGCATTGATGGCTGGTGGTGTTTGGCCCTGGTGAAAGGGTGCTCTGATGGCTGGTGTTATGTTGTTGTGTGTGTGTTTGTGTGTGTGTTTCTGTTTGTAGTGGTGAGTCTGTGGGGGTGAGTCTGTGGGGGTGAGTCTGTGGTAGTGAGTGTGTTGTGGTGAGTGGTGATGAGTGTGTGGTGGTGAGAGAGTGGTGTGTGTGTGGTGTGTGTGTGTTATGTGTGTATCGTGTATGATTGTGTGGTGCGTATATGGTGTGACATGCTGTTTTCAGTATTCGACTTAACTATGTCTATAGATTGTTCTAACAACACACTGATATAAGGCATAAGACAACAAATGTTTAGTTTTAAAAACATGTGAAGTTACAGAAAGTAGAAAAAACAGACTCTCAAACACTCTTGGCCTCATAAAAGTGAAGAGGACATCTGTTTTCTGTTAATTACTTCTAATCTCGTCTTGTCAGAGTAGTGTCACATTCCTGCCCTCTTCCCTGGCCTCATGCTTCATGGAGACGGGAAAACAGATTCAAAGCTTTGTTTTCCCACTAACACAAGGACCAATTTAAAAAAAGCATTTACAATGCAATTGTTTCGCCTTTGGAAAAGTTAGTTATTGGCATTGTAAATGACAACATTTTTATTTATGTGTTGGTTTTGAAAACAGATAAATAAATGGCAGTCATTTACATTGCCATTAGCTTACTCTCTGCAGTCACTCTGCACTCTCTAGCACTCCCTAGCACTCCCTACTCACTCTGCACTCTCTAGCACTCTCTAGCACTCCCTAGAACTCCCTACTCACTCTGCACTCTCTAGCACTCCCTACTCACTCTGCACTCTCTAGCACTCCCTAGCACTCCCTACTCACTCTGCACTCTGCACTCCCTATGCACTCTGCACTCCCTATGCACTCTGCATTCCCTATGCACTCTGCACTCCCTATGCACTCTGCACTCCCTATGCACTCTGCACTCTCTATGCACTCTGCACTCTCTATGCACTCTGCACTCCCTATGCACTCTGCACTCCCTATGCACTCTGCACTCTCTATGCACTCTGCACTCCCTATGCACTCTGCACTCCCTATGCACTCTGCACTCCCTATGCACTCTGCACTCCCTATGCACTCTGCACTCCCTATGCACTCTGCACTCCCTATGCACTCTGCACTCCCTATGCACTCTGCACTCCCTATGCACTCTGCACTCTGCACTCCCTATGCACTCTGCACTCCCTATGCACTCTAAACTCTGCACTCCCTATGCACTCTGCACTCCCTATGCACTCTGCACTCCCTATGCACTCTGCACTCACTCTGCACTCCCTATGCACTCTGCACTCCCTATGCACTCTGCACTCCCTATTCACTCTGCACTCTGCGCTCCCTATGCACTCTACACTCCCTATGCACTCTGCGCTCCCTATGCACTCTGCACTCCCTATGCACTCTGCACTCCCTATGCACTCTGCACTTCCTATGCACTCTGCACTCCCTATGCACTCTGCACTCCCTATGCACTCTGCACTCCCTATGCACTCTGCACTCCCTATGCACTCTGCACTCCCTATGCACTCTGCACTCTGCACTCCCTATGCACTGTGCACTCTTCACTCCCTATGCACTGTGCACTCTTCACTCCCTATGCACTGTGCACTCTTCACTCCCTATGCACTCTGCACTCCCTATGCACTCTGCACTCCCTATGCACTATGCACTCCCTATGCACTCTGCACTCCCTATGCACTCTGCACTATGCACTCCCTATGCACTCTGCACTATGCACTCCCTATGCACTCTGCACTATGCACTCTGCACTCCCTATGCACTCTGCACTCCCTATGCACTCTGCACTCCCTATGCACTCTGCACTCCCTATGCACTCTGCACTCCCTATGCACTCTGCACTCCCTATGCACTCTGCACTCCCTATGCACTCTGCACTCCCTATGTACTCTGCACTCCCTATGCAGTCTGCACTCCCTATGCACTCTGCACTCTGCACTCCCTATGCACTCTGCACTCCCTATGCACTCTGCACTCCCTATGCACTCTGCACTCCCTATGCACTCTGCACTCCCTATGCACTCCCTATGCACTCTGCACTCCCTATGCACTCTGAACTCCCTATGCACTCTGCACTCCCTATGCACTCTGCACTCTGCACTTCCTATGCACTCTGCACTTCCTATGCACTCTGCACTCCCTATGCACTCTGCACTTCCTATGCACTCTGCACTCCCTATGCACTCTGCACTCCCTATGCACTCTGCACTCCCTATGCACTCTGCACTCCCTATGCACTCTGCACTCCCTATGCACTCTGCACTCCCTATGCACTCTTCACTCCCTATGCAGTCTGCACTCCCTATGCACTCTGCACTATGCACTCCCTATGCACTCTGCACTATGCACTCCCTATGCACTCTGCACTATGCACTCCCTATGCACTCTGCACTCCCTATGCACTCTGCACTCCCTATACACTCTGCACTCTGCACTCCCTATGCACGCTGCACTCCCTATGCACTCTGCACTCTTCACTCCCTATGCACTCTGCACTCCCTATGCACTGTGCACTATGCACTCCCTATGCACTCTGCACTATGCATTCCCTATGCACTCTGCACTCCCTATGCACTCTGCACTCCCTATGCACTCTGCACTCCCTATGCACTCTGCACTCCCTATGCACTCCCTATGCACTCTGCACTCCCTATGCACTCTGAACTCCCTATGCACTCTGCACTCCCTATGCACTCTGCACTCTGCACTTCCTATGCACTCTGCACTTCCTATGCACTCTGCACTCCCTATGCACTCTGCACTTCCTATGCACTCTGCACTCCCTATGCACTCTGCACTCCCTATGCACTCTGCACTCCCTATGCACTCTGCACTCCCTATGCACTCTGCACTCCCTATGCACTCTGCACTCCCTATGCACTCTTCACTCCCTATGCAGTCTGCACTCCCTATGCACTCTGCACTATGCACTCCCTATGCACTCTGCACTATGCACTCCCTATGCACTCTGCACTATGCACTCCCTATGCACTCTGCACTCCCTATGCACTCTGCACTCCCTATACACTCTGCACTCTGCACTCCCTATGCACGCTGCACTCCCTATGCACTCTGCACTCTTCACTCCCTATGCACTCTGCACTCCCTATGCACTGTGCACTATGCACTCCCTATGCACTCTGCACTATGCATTCCCTATGCACTCTGCACTCCCTATTCACTCTGCACTCTGCACTCCCTATGCACTCTGCACTCCCTATGCACTCTGCACTCCCTATGCACTCTGCACTCCCTATGCACTCTGCACTCCCTATGCACTCTGCACTCTGCACTCCCTATGCACTCTGCACTATTCACTCCCTATGCACTGTGCACTCTTCACTCCATATGCACTCTGCACTCCCTATGCACTCTGCACTATGCACTCCCTATGCACTCTGCACTATGCACTCCCTATGCACTCTGCACTCCCTATGCACTCTGCACTTCCTATGTACTCTGCACTCCCTATGCACTCTGCACTCCCTTTGCACTCTGCACTCCCTATGCACTCTGCACTCCCTATGCACTCTGCACTCCCTATGCACTCTGCACTCCCTATGCACTCTGCACTCCCTATGCACTCTGCACTCCCTATGCACTCCCTATGCACTCTGCACTCCCTATGCACTCTGCACTCCCTATGCACTCTGCACTCCCTATGCACTCTGCGCTCCCTATGCACTCTGCGCTCCCTATGTACTCTGCGCTCCCTATGCACTCTGCGCTCCCTATGCACTCTGCACTCCCTATGCACTCTGCACTCCCTATGCACTCTGCACTCCCTATGCACTCTGCACTCCCTATGCACTCTGCACTCTTCACTCCCTATGCAGTCTGCACTCCCTATGCACTCTGCACTCTTCACTCCCTATGCAGTCTGCACTCCCTATGCACTCTGCACTCCCTATGCACTCCCTATGCACTCTGCACTCCCTATGCACTATGCACTCCCTATGCACTCTGCACTCCCTATGCACTCTGCACTCCCTATGCACTCTGCACTCTGCACTCCCTATGCACTCTGCACTCCCTATGTACTCTGCACTCCCTATACACTCTGCACTCCCTATACACTCTGCACTCCCTATGCACTCTGCACTCCCTATGCACTCTGCACTCCCTATGCACTCTGCACTCCCTATGCACTCTGCACTCCCTATGCACTCTGCACTCCCTATGCACTCTGCACTCCCTATGCACTCTGCACTCCCTATGCACTCTGCACCCTGCGCTCCCTATGCACTCTGCACTCCCTATGCACTCTGCACTCCCTATGCACTCTGCACTCCCTATGCACTCTGCACTCTTCACTCCCTATGCAGTCTTCACTCCCTATGCACTCTGCACTACGCACTCCCTATGCACTCTGCACTATGCACTCCCTATGCACTCTGCACTCCCTATGCACTCTGCACTCCCTATGCACTCTGCACTCCCTATGCACTCTGCACTCCCTATGCACTCTGCACTCCCTATGCACTCTGCACTCCCTATGCACTCTGCACTCCCTATGCACTCTGCTCTCCCTATGCACTCTTCACTCCCTATGCACTCTTCACTCCCTATGCACTCTTCACTCCCTATGCACTCTGCACTCCCTATGCACTCTGCACTCCCTATGCACTCTGCACTCCCTATGCACTCTGCACTCCCTATGCACTCTGCACTCCCTATGCAGTCTTCACTCCCTATGCACTCTGCACTATGCACTCCCTATGCACTCTGCACTATGCACTCCCTATGCACTCTGCACTATGCACTCCATATGCACTCTGCACTATGCACTCCCTATGCACTCTGCACTCCCTATGCACTCTGCACTCCCTATGCACTCTGCTCTCCCTATGCACTCTTCACTCCCTATGCACTCTGCACTCCCTATGCACTCTGCACTCCCTATGCACTCTGCACTATGCACTCCCTATGCACTCTGCACTCCCTATGCACTCTGCACTCTGCACTCCCTATGCACTCTGCACTATTCACTCCCTATGCACTGTGCACTCTTCACTCCATATGCACTCTGCACTCCCTATGCACTCTGCACTATGCACTCCCTATGCACTCTGCACTATGCACTCCCTATGCACTCTGCACTATGCACACCCTATGCACTCTGCACTCCCT
The DNA here is from genome assembly GCF_964261635.1 of Lissotriton helveticus. Classification (NCBI taxonomy): domain Eukaryota; kingdom Metazoa; phylum Chordata; class Amphibia; order Caudata; family Salamandridae; genus Lissotriton; species Lissotriton helveticus. The sequence goes on from NC_136061.1 coordinate 341,988,216, forward strand.
ATGCACTCTGCACTTCCTATGTACTCTGCACTCCCTATGCACTCTGCACTCCCTATGCACTCTGCACTCCCTATGCACTCTGCACTCCCTATGCACTCTGCACTCCCTATGCACTCCCTATGCACTCTGCACTCCCTATGCACTCTGCACTCCCTATGCACTCTGCACTCCCTATGCACTCTGCACTCCCTATGCACTCTGCGCTCCCTATGCACTCTGCGCTCCCTATGCACTCTGCGCTCCCTATGCACTCTGCACTCCCTATGCACTCTGCACTCCCTATGCACTCTGCACTCCCTATGCACTCTGCACTCCCTATGCACTCTGCACTCTTCACTCCCTATGCAGTCTGCACTCCCTATGCACTCTGCACTCCCTATGCACTCTGCACTCCCTATGCACTATGCACTCCCTATGCACTCTGCACTCCCTATGCACTCTGCACTCCCTATGCACTCTGCACTCTGCACTCTGCACTCCCTATGCACTCTGCACTCCCTATGTACTCTGCACTCCCTATACACTCTGCACTCTGCACTCCCTATACACTCTGCACTCCCTATGCACTCCCTATGCACTCTGCACTCCCTATGCACTCTGCACTCCCTATGCACTCTGCACTCCCTATGCACTCTGCACTCCCTATGCACTCTGCACTCCCTATGCACTCTGCACTCCCTATGCACTCTGCACTCCCTATGCACTCTGCACCCTGCGCTCCCTATGCACTCTGCACTCCCTATGCACTCTGCACTCCCTATGCACTCTGCACTCCCTATGCACTCTGCACTCCCTATGCACTCTGCACTCTTCACTCCCTATGCAGTCTTCACTCCCTATGCACTCTGCACTACGCACTCCCTATGCACTACGCACTCCCTATGCACTCTGCACTATGCACTCCCTATGCACTCTGCACTCCCTATGCACTCTGCACTCCCTATGCACTCTGCACTCCCTATGCACTCTGCACTCCCTATGCACTCTGCTCTCCCTATGCACTCTGCTCTCCCTATGCACTCTTCACTCCCTATGCACTCTGCACTCCCTATGCACTCTGCACTCCCTATGCACTCTGCACTCCCTATGCACTCTGCACTCCCTATGCAGTCTTCACTCCCTATGCACTCTGCACTATGCACTCCCTATGCACTCTGCACTATGCACTCCCTATGCACTCTGCACTATGCACTCCATATGCACTCTGCACTATGCACTCCCTATGCACTCTGCACTCCCTATGCACTCTGCACTCCCTATGCACTCTACACTCCCTATGCACTCTGCACTCCCTATGCACTCTACACTCCCTATGCACTCTGCACTCCCTTTGCACTCTGCACTCCCTATGCACTCTGCACTCCCTATGCACTCTGCACTCCCTATGCACTCTGCACTCCCTATGCACTCTGCACTCCCTATGCACTCTGCACTCCCTATGCACTCCCTATGCACTCTGCACTCCCTATGCACTCTGCACTCCCTATGCACTCTGCACTCCCTATGCACTCTGCGCTCCCTATGCACTCTGCGCTCCCTATGTACTCTGCGCTCCCTATGCACTCTGCGCTCCCTATGCACTCTGCACTCCCTATGCACTCTGCACTCCCTATGCACTCTGCACTCCCTATGCACTCTGCACTCCCTATGCACTCTGCACTCTTCACTCCCTATGCAGTCTGCACTCCCTATGCACTCTGCACTCTTCACTCCCTATGCAGTCTGCACTCCCTATGCACTCTGCACTCCCTATGCACTCCCTATGCACTCTGCACTCCCTATGCACTATGCACTCCCTATGCACTCTGCACTCCCTATGCACTCCCTATGCACTCTGCACTCTGCACTCCCTATGCACTCTGCACTCCCTATGTACTCTGCACTCCCTATACACTCTGCACTCCCTATACACTCTGCACTCCCTATGCACTCTGCACTCCCTATGCACTCTGCACTCCCTATGCACTCTGCACTCCCTATGCACTCTGCACTCCCTATGCACTCTGCACTCCCTATGCACTCTGCACTCCCTATGCACTCTGCACTCCCTATGCACTCTGCACCCTGCGCTCCCTATGCACTCTGCACTCCCTATGCACTCTGCACTCCCTATGCACTCTGCACTCCCTATGCACTCTGCACTCTTCACTCCCTATGCAGTCTTCACTCCCTATGCACTCTGCACTACGCACTCCCTATGCACTCTGCACTATGCACTCCCTATGCACTCTGCACTCCCTATGCACTCTGCACTCCCTATGCACTCTGCACTCCCTATGCACTCTGCACTCCCTATGCACTCTGCACTCCCTATGCACTCTGCACTCCCTATGCACTCTGCACTCCCTATGCACTCTGCTCTCCCTATGCACTCTTCACTCCCTATGCACTCTTCACTCCCTATGCACTCTTCACTCCCTATGCACTCTGCACTCCCTATGCACTCTGCACTCCCTATGCACTCTGCACTCCCTATGCACTCTGCACTCCCTATGCACTCTGCACTCCCTATGCACTCTGCACTCCCTATGCAGTCTTCACTCCCTATGCACTCTGCACTATGCACTCCCTATGCACTCTGCACTATGCACTCCCTATGCACTCTGCACTATGCACTCCATATGCACTCTGCACTATGCACTCCCTATGCACTCTGCACTCCCTATGCACTCTGCACTCCCTATGCACTCTGCTCTCCCTATGCACTCTTCACTCCCTATGCACTCTGCACTCCCTATGCACTCTGCACTCCCTATGCACTCTGCACTATGCACTCCCTATGCACTCTGCACTCCCTATGCACTCTGCACTCTGCACTCCCTATGCACTCTGCACTATTCACTCCCTATGCACTGTGCACTCTTCACTCCATATGCACTCTGCACTCCCTATGCACTCTGCACTATGCACTCCCTATGCACTCCCTATGCACTCTGCACTATGCACTCCCTATGCACTCTGCACTCCCTATGCACTCTGCACTTCCTATGTACTCTGCACTCCCTATGCACTCTGCACTCCCTATGCACTCTGCACTCCCTATGCACTCTGCACTCCCTATGCACTCTGCACTCCCTATGCACTCTGCACTCCCTATGCACTCCCTATGCACTCTGCACTCCCTATGCACTCTGCACTCCCTATGCACTCTGCACTCCCTATGCACTCTGCACTCCCTATGCACTCTGCGCTCCCTATGCACTCTGCGCTCCCTATGCACTCTGCGCTCCCTATGCACTCTGCACTCCCTATGCACTCTGCACTCCCTATGCACTCTGCACTCCCTATGCACTCTGCACTCTTCACTCCCTATGCAGTCTGCACTCCCTATGCACTCTGCACTCTTCACTCCCTATGCAGTCTGCACTCCCTATGCACTCTGCACTCCCTATGCACTCTGCACTCCCTATGCACTATGCACTCCCTATGCACTCTGCACTCCCTATGCACTCTGCACTCCCTATGCACTCTGCACTCTGCACTCTGCACTCCCTATGCACTCTGCACTCCCTATGTACTCTGCACTCCCTATACACTCTGCACTCTGCACTCCCTATACACTCTGCACTCCCTATGCACTCCCTATGCACTCTGCACTCCCTATGCACTCTGCACTCCCTATGCACTCTGCACTCCCTATGCACTCTGCACTCCCTATGCACTCTGCACTCCCTATGCACTCTGCACTCCCTATGCACTCTGCACTCCCTATGCACTCTGCACCCTGCGCTCCCTATGCACTCTGCACTCCCTATGCACTCTGCACTCCCTATGCACTCTGCACTCCCTATGCACTCTGCACTCCCTATGCACTCTGCACTCTTCACTCCCTATGCAGTCTTCACTCCCTATGCACTCTGCACTACGCACTCCCTATGCACTACGCACTCCCTATGCACTCTGCACTATGCACTCCCTATGCACTCTGCACTCCCTATGCACTCTGCACTCCCTATGCACTCTGCACTCCCTATGCACTCTGCACTCCCTATGCACTCTGCTCTCCCTATGCACTCTGCTCTCCCTATGCACTCTTCACTCCCTATGCACTCTGCACTCCCTATGCACTCTGCACTCCCTATGCACTCTGCACTCCCTATGCACTCTGCACTCCCTATGCAGTCTTCACTCCCTATGCACTCTGCACTATGCACTCCCTATGCACTCTGCACTATGCACTCCCTATGCACTCTGCACTATGCACTCCATATGCACTCTGCACTATGCACTCCCTATGCACTCTGCACTCCCTATGCACTCTGCACTCCCTATGCACTCTACACTCCCTATGCACTCTGCTCTCCCTATGCCTTCTTCACTCCCTATGCACTCTGCACTCCCTATGCACTCTGCACTCCCTATGCACTCTGCACTATGCACTCCCTATGCACTCTGCACTCCCTATGCACTCTGCACTCCCTATGCACTCTGCACTCCCTATGCACTCTGCACTCCCTATGCACTCCCTATGCATTCTGCACTCCCTATGCATTCTGCACTCCCTATGCACTCTGCACTCCCTATGCACTCTGCACTCACTATGCACTCTGCACTCACTATGCACTCTGCACTCCCTATGCACTCTGCACTCCCTATGCACTCTGCACTCCCTATGCACTCTGCACTCTTCACTCCCTATGCACTCTTCACTCCCTATGCACTCTGCACTCCCTATGCACTCTGCACTCCCTATGCACTCTGCGCTCCCTATGCACTCTGCACTCTGCACTTCCTATGCACTCTGCACTCTGCACTTCCTATGCACTCTGCACTCTGCACTTCCTATGCACTCTGCACTCCCTATGCACTCTGCACTCCCTATGCACTCTGCACTCCCTATGCACTCTGCACTCCCTATGCACTCTGCACTCCCTATGCACTCTGCACTCTGCACTCCCTATGCACTGTGCACTCTGCACTCCCTATGCACTGTGCACTCTTCACTCCCTATGCACTCTGCACTCCCTATGCACTCTGCACTCCCTATGCACTATGCACTCCCTATGCACTCTGCACTCCCTATGCACTATGCACTCCCTATGCACTCTGCACTATGCACTCCCTATGCACTCTGCACTATGCACTCCCTATGCACTCTAGTACTGGTAGTACTGATGGTGGTACTACTGGTAGTACTGGTGGTGGTGGTGGTGGTACTGGTAGTGGTAGTACTGGTGGTGGTGGTACTGGTAGTGGAAGTACTGGTGGTGGTAGTACTGGTAGTACTGATGATGGTAGTACTGGTAGTACTGGTGGTGGTGGTACTGGTGGTGGTAGTACTGGTGGTGGTAGTGGTACTGGTAGTGGTAGTACTGGTAGTGGTAGTACTGGTGGTCGTAGTACTGGTAGTACTGGTGGTGGTGGTAGTGGTAGTACTGGTGGCTGTAGTACTGGTAGTACTGGTGGTGGTGGTGGTACTGGTAGTGGTAGTACTGGTGGTGGTGGTACTGGTAGTGGTAGTACTGGTGGTGGTAGTACTGGTAGTACTGATGGTGGTAGTACTGGTGGTGGTGGTACTGGTGGTGGTAGTACTGGTGGTGGTACTGGTACTGGTAGTGGTAGTGGGAAGAGGTGTGGCGCCGCGGCCAGGGCGACTGACGCTGGAATCTGGGGACCACGGTTCGATCCCCGGCTCCGGCGGCAGGTTAGCCCAGCACCATGTGACTCTGGGCAATAGCTCGCTTAATCTTCCCGACGGCCCCCCAGCGCCTAGAGACCCTTACGGGTGATTGTGCGCTTTACAAATGTGGACTTTACTTTACTTTTGGTAGTACTGGTAGTGGTAGTACTGGTGGTCGTGGTACTGTTAGTACTGGTGGTGGTGGTAGTGGTAGTACTGGTGGCTGGTGGTACTGGTAGTGTTAGTACTGGTGGTGATGGTGGTACTGGTAGTGTTAGTACTGGTGGTGGTGGTGGTACTGGTAGTGTTAGTACTGGTGGTGGTGGTGGTACTGGTAGTACTGGTGGTGGTAGTACTGGTGGTGGTGGTACTGGTGGTGGTGGTAGTGGTACTGGTAGTACTGGTTGTGGTAGTACTGGTGGTGGTGGTACTGGTATTACTGGTGGTGGTGGTAGTACTGGTGGTAGTGGTAGTGGTAGTACTGGTGGCTGTAGTAGTGGTAGTACTGGTGGCTGTAGTAGGGGTAATACTGGTGGTGGTAGTACTGGTAGTACTGATGGTGTTAGTACTGGTGGTGGTGGTGGTACTGGTAGTGGTAGTACTGGTTGTGGTGGTACTGGTAGTGGTAGTACTGGTGGTGGTGTTACTGGTAGTACTGGTGGTGGTGGTACTGGTAGTTGTGGTAGTACTGGAGGTGGTGGTACTGGTAGTGGTAGTACTGGTGGTGGTAGTACTGGTGGTGGTAGTACTGGTGGTGGTGGTACTGGTGGTGGTGGTAGTGGTACTGGTAGTAGTGGTACTGGTAGTACTGGTTGTGGTAGTACTGGTGGTGGTGGTACTGGTATTACTGGTGGTGGTGGTAGTACTGGTGGTGGTGGTAGTGGTAGTACTGGTGGCTGTAGTAGTGGTAGTACTGGTGGCTGTAGTAGGGGTAATACTGGTGGTGGTAGTACTGGTAGTACTGATGGTGTTAGTACTGGTGGTGGTGGTGGTACTGGTAGTGGTAGTACTGGTGGTGGTGGTACTGGTAGTGGTAGTACTGGTGGTGGTGTTACTGGTAGTACTGGTGGTGGTGGTACTGGTAGTTGTGGTAGTGGTGGTACTGGTAGTTGTGGTAGTGGTAGTACTGGAGGTGGTGGTACTGGTAGTGGTAGTACTGGTGGTGGTAGTAGTGGTGGTGGTAGTACTGGTAGTGGTGGTACTGGTAGTGGTAGTACTGGTGGTGGTGGTACTGGTAGTGGTAGTACTGGTGGTGGTATCCAAAGTACGTGTTGCTATTAAAGAGAAATACATACCTGACAGCGCTTCAAAGGAAATAAGCGAACACCATGTCCTTGTAATTGGGAACACTTCCTTGCAAACACACATTTTTCCGAGCAATGATAAATCACATAAAAGTTCAATACAATAGACGTCCACATTTCTCAGCCCCAAAAACGCTGCAGACGAACGCGCGCCCTATACATGCAATGCAGAATGGTGAACGCGCTCCCACCATCTGGATTGCATTACAAGGGGACTCTGACAGCTCCTAATTAAAATTAATGGTCTGCCGTGCGCGAAACCGCACAGAAAATGCTAAAAATGGCCGACCAACATTACATATGCCCTATTGCATCAAGACTACTAAAAAAACAGCACCGCGACGACCAATCACCATTCAGATAATAAAATAGCGCACTGAAAATGCACGAGCAAAGAAGAATTTATCCAGCACGAACGAGAAACCCGCTACAATACGGCTCGCAGCTCCTCCCCACTTCTGACGAAGTGGTGACGTCGCCGAGCCCGTAAAAACAAAAGAATCAGATTTTACATCTCAGCAAATTCTTACACAACCCCTTTCGCAACCCTTTACACAATGCTTACATGCTGAACTGTTGAATACTGATAGACCCCTACCCATGTCATCTTTGTAGATAGGCTAGTGAGGTTACAGGCGTTGGTGGGCTAACAGATAAAGCATCTGTTCACTTTGGCCCTTCAGGGGGGCAGGACTCCTTACTGTGGCACGCAAGTATTATCAGTACAACCAGCTTTCAGTGAACACGTAATTTCTGACTTTGCAAAAAGAGGCCCCACAGAAACACAAAATGGGGGCTGGTAGACAAAATGGAAGAGGAGTAGACGCTAACCTAACAGAATACATTTTTTACCGTTCAACAAAACCAATTGGCAAATTGCAAGTTCACACAAGTGCAAGATACATAATGGAGTAAAAGCAAAGTAGCTAACCGCTGCCATACGCGAGTAGTTGCGTTTAATGGAAAGTGCCAGTGCTTTGGGAACCTTTTTGTTAAAGGCAACAATATCTTCAGAGATGGCGTGCCCTAAAGGCCCCTAATCCTTTCTCGCGATATTGTAATTGTGAGGGATATGTTCAGGAAGTCAAGTTGCCTTTCTCAGTTAATATGCCCATAAGTCAAAATAGTGATTCACTTCAAGGTCGAGAATTACAGGCTGTGATCCCTTAGTAGACTTCCTGCTATTTCAAAATATTTAGCAATTCTTGCTAGCTCAATTGAGACCTTGCACGTATAGACATAAGTCAATCTACTGCTTCTATGGGATGAGCAAAGACGTTTGCTAATCTAATTTAGTTAAGTCTCAAAGAGGCAAGGGCACTAAAGGGAACAAAATTTGCTTCCCGCAATCTAGCTAATCTTCGTGATCTAGAATGCTGCAGAGTCAGCGGGCGGTAACTGAGTGTTATACATGGACAAGCAGGTTTTCAGTTGGTGCATGTGTCTATAGCCAAAAGTGTATACATTATAAACTGCCCCTTGTTGACTTTCATCCCCTTTTTAGGTCTCGGCAACGAGAACTATTGTCGCCGAGTAAGCTCGCAAGGGAGTACAGAGCGGTGCACGAGCCGACCAGGGTCTGTGGACGCGCACACACAAAGGCAGGCAGGCAGGCACACACCAGACACACACAGACAGACAGACAGACAGACAGACGCACACACACGCACACACACACACACACACGCACACACACACACTCCCTCTCTGCCCACTCCCTCTCTGCCGCCCCCCCTCTACCCCCACTCACCGGGCTCTTTCCCTCCGCAGTGAGTCAGGCAGCAGGCAGGCTCGGTGTCTTCTCCGGCGATCTTCAGCTGATGTGCACGCTCACGCTGCGTCTCGTGCGCGCCCACTACGCTGTTTCGCGCCTGTTGATCCTCAACTCCTTCTAACCCGGATTCTAAATTACTATTTCTTGGTTCTCTAACTCCACTCTGTTGATTCGTAACAAACTGATATTCAGCACATTTCACAGTCTCGCTTTTGCTTCTCATAAATACAATAAGATTATTTTAAGCAAATGTCTACCCTTCTTTTGGTCCTGTGCCTATTATGCTTCGGACTATAGAGTTTTAGAAAGTGTGGTGGAAGATTCCATGATATCAGCAGCTGGCACAGTGCAGAGTGAGTGTGCAGAGTAGTGAGTGCAGAGTAGTGAGTGCAGAGTAGTGAGTGCAGAGTAGTGAGTGCAGAGTAGTGAGTGCAGAGTAGTGAGTGCAGAGTAGTGAGTGCAGAGTAGTGAGTGCAGAGTGCAGAGTGCAGAGTAGTGAGTGCAGAGTTAGTGAGTGCAGAGTTAGTGAGTGCAGAGTAGTGAGTGCAGAGTAGTGAGTGCAGAGTAGTGAGTGTAGAGTAGTGAGTGCAGAGTAGTGAGTGCAGAGTAGTGAGTGCAGAGTAGTGAGTGCAGAGTAGTGAGTGTGCAGAGTAGTGAGTGCAGAGTAGTGAGTGCAGAGTAGTGAGTGCAGAGTAGTGAGTGTGCAGAGTAGTGAGTGTGCAGAGTAGTGAGTGTGCAGAGTAGTGAGTGTGCAGAGTAGTGAGTGTGCAGAGTAGTGAGTGTGCGGAGTGAGTGTGCAGAGTGAGTGTGCAGAGTAGTGAGTGCAGAGTAGTGAGTAGTGAGTGCAGAGTAGTGAGTAGTGAGTGCAGAGTAGTGAGTGCAGAGTAGTGAGTGCAGAGTGCAGAGTGCAGAGTGAGTGTGCAGAGTAGTGAGTGCAGAGTAGTGAGTGCAGAGTAGTGAGTGCAGAGTAGTGAGTGCAGAGTAGTGAGTGCAGAGTAGTGAGTGCAGAGTAGTGAGTGCAGAGTAGTGAGTGTGCAGAGTAGTGAGTGTGCAGAGTAGTGAGTGTGCAGAGTAGTGAGTGTGCAGAGTAGTGAGTGTGCAGAGTAGTGAGTGTGCAGAGTAGTGAGTGTGCAGAGTAGTGAGTGCAGAGTAGTGAGTGCAGAGTTAGTGAGTGCAGAGTAGTGAGTGCAGAGTAGTGAGTGCAGAGTAGTGAGTGCAGAGTAGTGAGTGCAGAGTAGTGAGTGCAGAGTAGTGAGTAGTGAGTGCAGAGTAGTGAGTAGTGAGTGCAGAGTAGTGAGTGCAGAGTAGTGAGTGCAGAGTAGTGAGTGCAGAGTAGTGAGTGTGCAGAGTAGTGAGTGTGCAGAGTAGTGAGTGTGCAGAGTAGTGAGTAGTGAGTAGTGAGTGCAGAGTAGTGAGTGCAGAGTAGTGAGTGCAGAGTAGTGAGTGCAGAGTAGTGAGTGCAGAGTAGTGAGTGCAGAGTAGTGAGTGCAGAGTAGTGAGTCCAGAGTAGTGAGTAGTGAGTGCAGAGTAGTGAGTAGTGAGTGCAGAGTAGTGAGTGCAGAGGAGTGAGTGCAGAGTAGTGAGTGTGCAGAGTAGTGAGTGTGCAGAGTAGTGAGTGTGCAGAGTAGTGAGTGTGCAGAGTAGTGAGTGTGCAGAGTAGTGAGTGTGCAGAGTAGTGAGTAGTGAGTGCAGAGTAGTGAGTGCAGAGTAGTGAGTGCAGAGTAGTGAGTGCAGAGTAGTGAGTGCAGAGTAGTGAGTGCAGAGTAGTGAGTGCAGAGTAGTGAGTGCAGAGTAGTGAGTGGTGAGTGCAGAGTAGTGAGTGGTGAGTGCAGAGTAGTGAGTGGTGAGTGCAGAGTAGTGAGTGGTGAGTGCAGAGTGGTGAGTGCAGAGTAGTGAGTGCAGAGTAGTGAGTGCAGAGTAGTGAGTAGTGAGTGCAGAGTAGTGAGTAGTGAGTGCAGAGTAGTGAGTGCAGAGTAGTGAGTAGTGAGTGCAGAGTAGTGAGTGCAGAGTAGTGAGTAGTGAGTGCAGAGTAGTGAGTGCAGAGTAGTGAGTAGTGAGTGCAGAGTAGTGAGTAGTGAGTGCAGAGTAGTGAGTAGTGAGTGCAGAGTAGTGAGTGCAGAGTAGTGAGTAGTGAGTGCAGAGTAGTGAGTAGTGAGTGCAGAGTAGTGAGTGCAGAGTAGTGAGTAGTGAGTGCAGAGTAGTGAGTGGTGAGTGCAGAGTAGTGAGTGGTGAGTGCAGAGTAGTGAGTAGTGAGTGCAGAGTAGTGAGTAGTGAGTGCAGAGTAGTGAGTGCAGAGTAGTGAGTAGTGAGTGCTGAGTAGTGAGTGCAGAGTAGTGAGTAGTGAGTGCAGAGTAGTGAGTGCAGAGTAGTGAGTGCAGAGTAGTGAGTGCAGAGTGGTGAGTGCAGAGTAGTGAGTGCAGAGTAGTGAGTGCAGAGTAGTGAGTGGTGAGTGCAGAGTAGTGAGTAGTGAGTGCAGAGTAGTGAGTGCAGAGTAGTGAGTAGTGAGTGCAGAGTAGTGAGTGCAGAGTAGTGAGTGCAGAGTAGTGAGTGCAGAGTAGTGAGTGCAGAGTAGTGAGTGCAGAGTAGTGAGTGCAGAGTAGTGAGTGCAGAGTAGTGAGTAGTGAGTGCAGAGTAGTGAGTGCAGAGTAGTGAGTAGTGAGTGCAGAGTAGTGAGTGCAGAGTAGTGAGTGCAGAGTAGTGAGTAGTGAGTGCAGAGTAGTGAGTAGTGAGTGCAGAGTAGTGAGTAGTGAGTGCAGAGTAGTGAGTAGTGAGTGCAGAGTAGTGAGTGCAGAGTAGTGAGTGCAGAGTAGTGGGTGCAGAGTAGTGAGTGCAGAGTGCAGAGTAGTGAGTGCAGAGTAGTGAGTGCAGAGTAGTGAGTGCAGAGTAGTGAGTAGTGAGTGCAGAGTAGTGAGTGCAGAGTAGTGAGTGCAGAGTAGTGAGTGCAGAGTAGTGAGTGCAGAGTAGTGAGTAGTGAGTGCAGAGTAGTGAGTAGTTTCCCCAGTTATAGGTCTGGTTCCCTTTGATGTCCGGACCCTCGCGCCTTGAGGTCGGGAGGTCCGGAATGAGGGGGTCCCGACACCCAGCAGGGGGTTGGAGCCAGCGCCCAGGGAGGCCGGGGGTGATCGACACCCGGCGGAGGAGAGCCGTTGACGCCTTCTTCTTTCATTGACCTGCCAAGTGGTCTCTTTACCTCCTGTGTGGAGGTTGGTGCCGCGATGTCGGGGCCGGGCCCGGCCCAGGGTTGGGGTCGAGTTGAGGCCATGCGGCCTCGTGCTGTAGTGTCCAAAGATGGCGGCTGGGCCGGGGCCATGGTGCTGACGGGGACCAGGGCCAGCCGGTACGGGAGGGTTCAGGAGCTGGCGTCCCGTTGTGGACGGGTTGTGGGTTGCCTCGGGGGGATGCCGGGGTGGCTCTTGCTGGAGATTCAGGGAGAGCCGGGGTCCGGGCCCCGTTGTGCGGAGGGGGGACGGCCCAGCCACGCGGCCTGTCCAACATGCGTCCCCCCCAGCTGAAGGCAGGGAGAGTCAGCCATCCTCTTGGGGGCTCTCCTCGCCGAGGCGGAAAAAGCGTGACAGGCCGTCTGCGTTGGCGTGGTCCTGGCCTGGACGATGCTCCACAGTGAAGTCCATCCCCTGTAGGGAGATGGACCAGTGCAACAGTTTCGGGTTCTCCCCCCGCATCTGCATCAGCCATTGCAGGGGTCGGTGGTCTGTCTGCACCCTAAAGGGGGTGCCGAAGAGGTAGGGCCGGAGCTTCTTGAGGGCCCATACTACGGCGAAGGCCTCCCTCTCGATGGTGCTCCAGCGCTGTTCCCGGGCCAGCAGGCGTCGGCTGATGAATGCCACTGGCTGATCGACTCCCTCGGTGTTGAGTTGGGAGAGGACGGCCCCCACGCCATGATCGGAGGCGTCCGTCTGCACGATGAATTCCCGGCCATAGTCGGGAGCCTGGAGCACGGGGGCAGTGCACATGGCGGCCTTCAGCTTCTCGAAGGCCGATTGGCAGTCCGGAGTCCAGTTGATCGTTTTGGGGCTCTTCTTGGATGTGAGCTCCGTGAGGGGCCCCACGATGCTGCCATAGTCCTTCACAAACCGCCGGTAGTACCCGGTGAGCCCCAGGAAGGCCCGGACCTCGGTTTGGGTCGTAGGAGGTTGCCAGGCCTGGATGGCAGCGATCTTGAGCTGGAGGGGGGCCACCAGACCGCTTCCCACCTGGTGTCCTAGGTAGGTCACGGACCCTTGGCCCACCTGACATTTGCTGGCCTTGAGGGTGAGCCCGGCCTGCAGGAGTACAGAGCGGTGCACGAGCCGACCAGGGTCTGTGGACGCGCACACACAAAGGCAGGCAGGCAGGCACACACCAGACACACACAGACAGACAGACAGACAGACACACGCACACACACGCACACACACACACACACACGCACACACACACTCCCTCTCTGCCCACTCCCTCTCTGCCGCCCCCCCCTCTACCCCCACTCACCGGGCTCTTTCCCTCCGCAGTGAGTCAGGCAGCAGGCAGGCTCGGTGTCTTCTCCGGCGATCTTCAGCTGATGTGCACGCTCACGCTGCGTCTCGTGCGCGCCCACTACGCTGTTTCGCGCCTGTTGATCCTCAACTCCTTCTAATCCGGATTCTAAATTACTATTTCTTGGTTCTCTAACTCCACTCTGTTGATTCGTAACAAACTGATATTCAGCACATTTCACAGTCTCGCTTTTGCTTCTCATAAATACAATAAGATTATTTTAAGCAAATGTCTACCCTTCTTTTGGTCCTGTGCCTATTATGCTTCGGACTATAGAGTTTTAGAAAGTGTGGTGGAAGATTCCATGATATCGGCAGCTGGCACAGTGCAGAGTGAGTGTGCAGAGTAGTGAGTGCAGAGTAGTGAGTGCAGAGTAGTGAGTGCAGAGTAGTGAGTGCAGAGTAGTGAGTGCAGAGTAGTGAGTGCAGAGTGCAGAGTGCAGAGTAGTGAGTGCAGAGTAGTGAGTGCAGAGTAGTGAGTGCAGAGTAGTGAGTGCAGAGTAGTGAGTGCAGAGTAGTGAGTGCAGAGTAGTGAGTGCAGAGTAGTGAGTGCAGAGTAGTGAGTGCAGAGTAGTGAGTGTGCAGAGTAGTGAGTGTGCAGAGTAGTGAGTGCCGAGTAGTGAGTGTGCAGAGTAGTGAGTGTGCAGAGTAGTGAGTGTGCAGAGTAGTGAGTGTGCAGAGTAGTGAGTGTGCAGAGTAGTGAGTGTGCAGAGTAGTGAGTGTGCAGAGGAGTGAGTGTGCGGAGTGAGTGTGCAGAGTGAGTGTGCAGAGTAGTGAGTGCAGAGTAGTGAGTAGTGAGTGCAGAGTAGTGAGTGCAGAGTAGTGAGTGCAGAGTAGTGAGTGCAGAGTAGTGAGTGCAGAGTAGTGAGTGCAGAGTGCAGAGTGCAGAGTAGTGAGTGCAGAGTAGTGAGTGCAGAGTAGTGAGTGCAGAGTAGTGAGTGCAGAGTAGTGAGTGCAGAGTAGTGAGTGCAGAGTAGTGAGTGCAGAGTAGTGAGTGTGCAGAGTAGTGAGTGTGCAGAGTAGTGAGTGTGCAGAGTAGTGAGTGTGCAGAGTAGTGAGTGTGCAGAGTAGTGAGTGTGCAGAGTAGTGAGTGCAGAGTAGTGAGTGCAGAGTAGTGAGTGCAGAGTAGTGAGTGCAGAGTAGTGAGTAGTGAGTGCAGAGTAGTGAGTGCAGAGTAGTGAGTGCAGAGTAGTGAGTGCAGAGTAGTGAGTGTGCAGAGTAGTGAGTGTGCAGAGTAGTGAGTAGTGAGTAGTGAGTAGTGAGTGCAGAGTAGTGAGTGCAGAGTAGTGAGTGCAGAGTAGTGAGTGCAGAGTAGTGAGTGCAGAGTAGTGAGTGCAGAGTAGTGAGTAGTGAGTGCAGAGTAGTGAGTGCAGAGTAGTGAGTGCAGAGTAGTGAGTGTGCAGAGTAGTGAGTTTGCAGAGTAGTGAGTGTGCAGAGTAGTGAGTAGTGAGTAGTGAGTAGTGAGTGCAGAGTAGTGAGTGCAGAGTAGTGAGTGCAGAGTAGTGAGTGCAGAGTAGTGAGTGCAGAGTAGTGAGTGCAGAGTAGTGAGTGCAGAGTAGTGAGTGCAGAGTAGTGAGTAGTGAGTGCAGAGTAGTGAGTGCAGAGTAGTGAGTGCAGAGTAGTGAGTGTGCAGAGTAGTGAGTGTGCAGAGTAGTGAGTAGTGAGTAGTGAGTAGTGAGTAGTGAGTAGTGAGTGCAGAGTAGTGAGTGCAGAGTAGTGAGTGCAGAGTAGTGAGTGCAGAGTAGTGAGTGGTGAGTGCAGAGTAGTGAGTGCAGAGTAGTGAGTGGTGAGTGCAGAGTAGTGAGTGGTGAGTGCAGAGTAGTGAGTGGTGAGTGCAGAGTAGTGAGTGGTGAGTGCAGAGTAGTGAGTGCAGAGTAGTGAGTGCAGAGTAGTGAGTGCAGAGTAGTGAGTAGTGAGTGCAGAGTAGTGAGTGCAGAGTAGTGAGTAGTGAGTGCAGAGTAGTGAGTAGTGAGTGCAGAGTAGTGAGTGGTGAGTGCAGAGTAGTGAGTAGTGAGTGCAGAGTAGTGAGTAGTGAGTGCAGAGTAGTGAGTAGTGAGTGCAGAGTAGTGAGTAGTGAGTACAGAGTAGTGAGTAGTGAGTGCAGAGTAGTGAGTAGTGAGTGCAGAGTAGTGAGTGCAGAGTAGTGAGTGCAGAGTGGTGAGTGCAGAGTGCAGAGTAGTGAGTGCAGAGTAGTGAGTGCAGAGTAGTGAGTGCAGAGTAGTGAGTGCAGAGTAGTGAGTGCAGAGTAGTGAGTAGTGAGTGCAGAGTAGTGAGTAGTGAGTGCAGAGTAGTGAGTGCAGAGTAGTGAGTGCAGAGTAGTGAGTGCAGAGTAGTGAGTGGTGAGTGCAGAGTAGTGAGTGCAGAGTAGTGAGTAGTGAGTGCAGAGTAGTGAGTAGTGAGTGCAGAGTAGTGAGTAGTGAGTGCAGAGTAGTGAGTGCAGAGTAGTGAGTGCAGAGTGGTGAGTGCAGAGTAGTGAGTGCAGAGTAGTGAGTGCAGAGTAGTGAGTGCAGAGTAGTGAGTGGTGAGTGCAGAGTAGTGAGTAGTGAGTGCAGAGTAGTGAGTAGTGAGTGCAGAGTAGTGAGTGCAGAGTAGTGAGTGCAGAGTAGTGAGTGCAGAGTAGTGAGTGCAGAGTAGTGAGTGCAGAGTAGTGAGTAGTGAGTGCAGAGTAGTGAGTAGTGAGTGCAGAGTAGTGAGTAGTGAGTGCAGAGTAGTGAGTGCAGAGTAGTGAGTGCAGAGTAGTGAGTGCAGAGTAGTGAGTGCAGAGTAGTGAGTGGTGAGTGCAGAGTAGTGAGTAGTGAGTGCAGAGTAGTGAGTAGTGAGTGCAGAGTAGTGAGTAGTGAGTGCAGAGTAGTGAGTTCAGAGTAGTGAGTTCAGAGTAGTGAGTTCAGAGTAGTGAGTGCAGAGTAGTGAGTGCAGAGTAGTGAGTGCAGAGTAGTGAGTAGTGAGTGCAGAGTAGTGAGTGCAGAGTAGTGAGTGCAGAGTAGTGAGTGCAGAGTAGTGAGTGCAGAGTAGTGAGTAGTGAGTGCAGAGTAGTGAGTGCAGAGTAGTGAGTGCAGAGTAGTGAGTGCAGAGTAGTGAGTAGTGGGTGCAGAGTAGTGGGTGCAGAGTAGTGGGTGCAGAGTAGTGAGTGCAGAGTAGTGAGTGCAGAGTAGTGAGTGCAGAGTAGTGAGTGCAGAGTAGTGAGTGCAGAGTAGTGAGTGCAGAGTAGTGAGTGCAGAGTAGTGAGTGCAGAGTAGTGAGTGCAGAGTAGTGAGTAGTGAGTGCAGAGTAGTGAGTGCAGAGTAGTGAGTGCAGAGTAGTGAGTGCAGAGTAGTGAGTAGTGAGTGCAGAGTAGTGAGTAGTGAGTGCAGAGTAGTGAGTAGTGAGTGCAGAGTAGTGAGTGCAGAGTAGTGAGTGCAGAGTTGTTAGACGGGGACCCAGAGGGTCAGCCGAATACTGGGGGAGAGGCCTCCGATGAGGGCCGTCTCCGGCGATCGTACAGACAAGTCACTTCCCTCCCCACAGATAGACACCACACAAGGATGAGATCAACACTCTTTATATAGGGTTCTTGCGGCAAGGTTATCAGCGGTACAGGAGATTCAGGACTCGAGGGTCCTCTCAATTCTAGTCTCTGTAGGGAAAGGGATAGCGGGACAGTCTTAGTACCGGGTCGGTACAGAGGGTGGTATGAGAGAAGCTCACAATCCTCGAGCTCAGGAGTCTGCAAGGTTGGGCCGCGGCAGCACCAGCCGGCTAAGATGAAAGGTCGACAACGAAGGGGCCGCGGCAGCGCCAGCAGGCCAAGGTGATGGTTCAAGTACAGAGGGCCGCGGCAGCGCCAGCAGGCTAAGGCGATGGTTCGATGGGCAGAGGGCCGCGGCAGCGCCAGCAGGCCAAGGTGGTAGTCCACGTTGCAGAGGGCTGCGGCAGCGCCAGCAGGCCAAGATGATGGTTCACGTCGCAGAGGGCCGCGGCAGCGCCAGCAGGCCAAGATGATGGTTTCACGAGGGTGGGCCGCGGCAGCGCCAGCAGGCCAAGACGAAGTGTTCACAGGGCAGGGCTGCGGCAGCGCCAGCAGTCCGTCAAGGATGAGTTCTTCTCGGTGTCTCTCGACTCCAGGATACAACTGCCCTCCTGGTCTGGGGCTTCCCCAGTTATAGGTCTGGTTCCCTTTGATGTCCGGACCCTCGCGCCTTGAGGTCGGGAGGTCCGGAATGAGGGGGTCCCGACACCCAGCAGGGGGTTGGAGCCAGCGCCCAGGGAGGCCGGGGGTGATCGACACCCGGCGGAGGAGAGCCGTTGACGCCTTCTTCTTTCATTGACCTGCCAAGTGGTCTCTTTACCTCCTGTGTGGAGGTTGGTGCCGCGATGTCGGGGCCGGGCCAGGCCCAGGGTTGGGGTCGAGTTGAGGCCATGCGGCCTCATGCTGTAGTGTCCAAAGATGGCGGCTGGGCCGGGGCCATGGTGCTGACGGGGACCAGGGCCAGCCGGTACGGGAGGGTTCAGGAGCTGGCGTCCCGTTGTGGACGGGTTGTGGGTTGCCTCGGGGGGATGCCGGGGTGGCTCTTGCTGGAGATTCAGGGAGAGCCGGGGTCCGGGCCCCGTTGTGCGGAGGGGGGACGGCCCAGCCACGCGGCCTGTCCAACATGCGTCCCCCCCAGCTGAAGGCAGGGAGAGTCAGCCATCCTCTTGGGGGCTCTCCTCGCCGAGGCGGAAAAAGCGTGACAGGCTGTCTGCGTTGGCGTGGTCCTGGCCTGGACGATGCTCCACAGTGAAGTCCATCCCCTGTAGGGAGATGGACCAGCCCAACAGTTTCGGGTTCTCCCCCCGCATCTGCATCAGCCATTGCAGGGGTCGGTGGTCTGTCTGCACCCGAAAGGGGGTGCCGAAGAGGTAGGGCCGGAGCTTCTTGAGGGCCCATGCTACGGCGAAGGCCTCGCTCTCGATGGTGCTCCAGCGCTGTTCCCGGGCCAGCAGGCGTCGGCTGATGAATGCCACTGGCTGATCGACTCCCTCGGTGTTGAGTTGGGAGAGGACGGCCCCCACGCCATGATTGGAGGCGTCCGTCTGCACGATGAATTCCCGGCCGTAGTCGGGAGCCTGGAGCACGGGGGCAGTGCACATGGCGGCCTTCAGCTTCTCGAAGGCCGATTGGCAGTCCGGAGTCCAGTTGATCGTTTTGGGGCTCTTCTTGGATGTGAGCTCCGTGAGGGGCCCCACGATGCTGCCATAGTCCTTCACAGACCGCCGGTAGTACCCGGTGAGCCCCAGGAAGGCCCGGACCTCGGTTTGGGTCGTAGGAGGTTGCCAGGCCTGGATGGCAGCGATCTTGAGCTGGAGGGGGGCCACCAGACCGCTTCCCACCTGGTGTCCTAGGTAGGTCACGGACCCTTGGCCCACCTGACATTTGCTGGCCTTGAGGGTGAGCCCGGCCTGCTGGAGGGCGTGTAGAACTTCCCGCAGGTGGCGGAGGTGGTCGGTCCAGTGGTGACTGTACACAGCGATGTCGTCCAGGTAGGCGGCGCTGAATCCTTCGAGGCCCGCCAGTACCTGGTTCACGAGTCGTTGAAATGTTGCCGGAGCGGTTTTCATGCCGAATGGCATCACCCTGAAGTGGTAGTGACCATCCGGGGTAGAGAAGGCGGATCGTTCTTGGGCCCTGGGGGTGAGGCCGATTTGCCAGTAGCCCGCTGTTAAATCGAAGATGCTCAGGTAGCGGGCGGCCCCCATACGGTCAATTAGCTCATCTGCCCGGGGGATAGGGTGAGCATCGGTCCTGGTAACGGCATTCAGTCCCCGGTAGTCCACACAGAACCGGAGCTCAGGGGCAACGCCCGGGGCGGCAGCCTTGGGGACCAGGACGACGGGGCTGGCCCAGGGGCTGTCCGAGGGTTCGATCACTCCCAGTGTTAGCATCTTGAACACCTCGGTCTGGATGCAGGCGCGCACCCGATCTGGTACGCGGTACGCCCTGTGGCGAATAGGGGGGCTGTCCCCGGTGTCCACATCGTGAAGGCACCAGGGGGTGACCCCAGGGGTGAGAGAGAACAAGGATGCGAATCGTGTCAGGAGAGCTTGACAGTCTTGACGTTGCTCCGGGGCCAAGGCCTCGGAGAGTCTGACCCCTTCCACAGAGCCATCCTGCTCGAGGGTCCTCAGCAGGTCCGGAAGGGGCTCGGAGTCTTCTTCCGTCCCATTATCGGTAGCCATCAGGAGGCTGAGTTCTGAACGTACAAAATGGGGCTTGAGTCTGTTGGCGTGGAGGACCCGTAGGGGGTTCCGGGAAGTTTCCATGTCGATTAAGTAGGTGACGGGCCCCTTGCGTTCGATCACCTTGAAGGGCCCGGACCATTTGTCCTGTAGAGCACAGGGTTCAACCGGGGACATCACCCAGACCTGCTGTCCCGGCTCGAACTCGAGGGAGGAGGCGTGCTGGTCATACCATTTCTTCATGTCTTCCTGACTGGCTTCAAGGTTGACTTTGGCGATCTCCCTGAATCGCCGGGTCTGGTTGCGAAGGGCCAAGAGGTATTTGTACACATCCGGGGGAGTTTTCTGGGGGGGCCTCTCCCAACCTTCTTTGACTAGGCTGAGGGGACCCCGGACGGGGTGCCCGTACAGGAGTTCAAATGGGCTGAAGCCTAGGGATTTTTGAGGGACCTCTCGGTAGGCGAACAGGAGGCACAGGAGTAGCACGTCCCACTGGCGACGGAGGGGCTCTTCTAGGCCCATGATCATTCCTTTGAGAGTGCGGTTAAACCGCTCGACCAATCCATTTCCTTGTGGGTGATAGGGGGTCGTGAATTTGTAGGTGACCCCGCACTGTTGCCAGAGAGACTTCATGTATTTCGAGATGAAGTTCGTGCCCCTGTCGCTGACGACCTCCCGGGGAAAGCCCACCCGGGAGAAGATCCCCATCAGGGCTCGGCCTACCACAGGCGCCGTCACGGTTCGAAGAGGGATAGCCTCGGGATAGCGGGTGGCGTGGTCCACCAGGACCAGGATGAACCGGTGTCCTTGGGCGGTTCGGGGGTCCAGGGGCCCCACAATGTCTATTCCCACCCGTTCGAACGGGGTGGTGACGACGGGAAAAGGCTGCAATGGTGCTTTGGTTTTTCGGCCACTTTTTCCGCTGGCCTGGCAGGTGGGGCAGGCCCTGCAGTGGTTGGTGACATCTTTTCGCATTCGGGGCCAGTAAAAGTGGGTCACCAGGCGGTCGTACGTTTTGTCCTGTCCCAGGTGTCCGGCAAGGGGTATATCGTGGGCTAAGTTCAAGAGGAAATCTCTGAAGCGGAGGGGCACCACCAGCACCCGACTGGCCCCCAGTTCTGCAATCCTTTGCTCACTGTAGAGCAGGTCATTGTCCCAGTAGATCCAGTGGGCCCCCGAGGTGTCCCCTGCGCTCTGGGCAAGGGCTTGCTGCCGGAGTCCCTCGAGGGAGGGACAGGTTTTTTGTTCTTGTTGGAATTGTTCCTGGGTGGGGCCCCCCTCTTGACGCCACTGGGCCAGGTCGGGGAGGTCCGGGAGCTGACCGGGTCCTTCTTCGGTTTGGGCCGGGAGACTTGCTTCTGGGGTGGCCTCCTCCGGGACAATCGCGGGGGGAGGCTCCGGCCACTCGGGTTCTTCTGGACTGGGGACGGCACGGGCGGTCATGGACCGGGTCGTAGCACAGACCCATTCGGGGAGGCCCAGCATCCCCAGGTGCTCTCTCCGTTCGACTGCTGCCCAGGGAGAACTTTCGAGATCGTTCCCCAGGAGGCAATCCACGGGGGCATCATCGCGGACAGTTACTTTCAGCATCCCTGATACTCCTCCCCATTCGAAGGGGACGTAGGCCATTTGACATAGACTTTCTGAGTTGTCGGCCGACCGGACAGGGCAAAGAATGTTCGGCAAGATCTGGTCCGGGGCCACCAGATGACAGCGGACCGCGGTCACACTGGCCCCGGTGTTGCGGAGGGCTTCCGCCCGGCGGCCATTAATGTTGACCCACAGGCTGTACTTCTGCGTGTTGGCGGGAAGGGGGGCCCGAGGGATCAGGTCTCGCTCCCCTAAACAAACCAGGGACATGGCGGCCGGTTCCCACTCAGGCTGGTCGTTTTCGTACTCTTCTTGGTCTGCTGGGTGCTGCTCTTCCCCCAGGGCTGCAGCAGCGACCTGGCGGGGTAAAGGGTTCGGGTTCTTTGGGCAATTGGGATCATTTGCGTAGTGGCCGGGTCGCTGGCATCGGTGGCAAGTGATGTTGGCTCGGAAGCCGGGTCGCATCGGGGGGTTTCCCCTGCCGGCAGGGGGCGGGGTGTTGCTGGCGGGAATCACCGGGCCGGTGTCCCTACCCCGGCCCTGGCCTCCTCCTCCACGGGGGCGATGGGGCCCTTGGGCAGTTCTGTGCGCTTCGCTGGGTCCGTTTCGGCCAACTCGGGTGCTTTCCCATCGGTCAGCTTCGGCGGCGAGTTGCCGAGGTTCCGTTAGTTTACTGTCCAGGAGGTGCTGCCTGAGTTCGATGAAGCAGTTGTTAGAAAGGTGCTCCCACACAACAAGGTCAAAGAGCTGTTCGTAGGTGGTCACGTTGCTGTCCTTGATCCACCCCTCGAAGGCCCGGCTAAAGAAGTTCACGTATTCCACCCAAGTTGTACCCGGGATCCGTTTGCAGTCGCGGAACCGCTGGCGGTACATCTCGGGTGTGAGTCCGTATCGAGTGAGGAGGGCGGCCTTCATGTGGTCGTAGGATGTCATCAGATGGTCCGGGAGTTGCAGCAGGGCGTCTCGCCCTTCGTTGACAAACCTCCCCCATAACCCGGCTCCCCAGTCGCTTCGGGGAATCCGGTGGGAGGTCATGGCTACTTCGTACGCTTTGAACCATTGCTGGATGTCATCGTTCTTGTAGTACTCTCTGACGACATCTTTGGGTATGTGGACCTTGGGGTCTGTAGGGGCAGGAGTGTTCGTGCGCTCGGGGACCCCGAGTTCCTTGTTCTGCTTCCGAATCTCTAGTTCTTTGAGGTTGCGCTCATGTTCGTAGGTTAGCTTCTTCTCTTCTAGCTCTCTCTGCCTTTGTTTCTCTTCTCGCTCCTCTCGGAGCCGTAAGTGTTCCAACGTTATTTTTTGTTCCGCCAATTTGAGCTCTCCATCTAAGCGAAGTCGTGCCAGTTCTAATTCATGGAGCCTGCTTTTTTCCCGTTCCTGGACCTCTTCTGGGGAGAGACCCGATCTTCTTTCTTCCGTCGGCGTGGGGCTTGTTTCGGGTGTCTCGTGGCTTTGTGTTTGGGGTACGGTCGTACCCGTCTCCGCCCAAGATTCAAGGGCTCGTTTGAAGTCCTCTTTTGTGCTCAGTCCTGTGGTTGAAATGCCTAATTCCATGCAAAATTGTTTCAGTTCTCTGTGGTTGTATTCTTCCAGCTTTTCCATCTGGAATTTTTCTGTTGCTCCGCTCTCTTTTGTTGTCATGGTGGTTGTGTGTCGTGGGGCGAGTGACCCTCTGTACGGTTATGCGTAGGTTCGGATCCCGCCGCTGCCACCAATGTTAGACGGGGACCCAGAGGGTCGGCCGAATACTGGGGGAGAGGCCTCCGATGAGGGCCGTCTCCGGCGATCGTACAGACAAGTCACTTCCCTCCCCACAGATAGACACCACACAAGGATGAGATCAACACTCTTTATATAGGGTTCTTGCGGCAAGGTTATCAGCGGTACAGAAGATTCAGGACTCGAGGGTCCTCTCAATTCTAGTCTCTGTAGGGAAAGGGGTAGCGGGACAGTCTTAGTACCGGGTCGGTACAGAGGGTGGTAAGAGAGAAGCTCACAATCCTCGAGCTCAGGAGTCTGCAAGGTTGGGCCGCGGCAGCGCCAGCCGGCTAAGATGAAAGGTCGACAACGAAGGGGCCGCGGCAGCGCCAGCAGGCCAAGGTGATGGTTCAAGTACAGAGGGCCGCGGCAGCGCCAGCAGGCTAAGGCGATGGTTCGATGGGCAGAGGGCCGCGGCAGCGCCAGCAGGCCAAGGTGGTAGTCCACGTTGCAGAGGGCTGCGGCAGCGCCAGCAGGCCAAGATGATGGTTCACGTTGCAGAGGGCCGCGGCAGCGCCAGCAGGCCAAGATGATGGTTTCACGAGGGTGGGCCGCGGCAGCGCCAGCAGGCCAAGACGAAGTGTTCACAGGGCAGGGCTGCGGCAGCGCCAGCAGTCCGTCAAGGATGAGTTCTTCTCTGTGTCTCTCGACTCCAGGATACAACTGCCCTCCTGGTCTGGGGCTTCCCCAGTTATAGGTCTGGTTCCCTTTGATGTCCGGACCCTCGCGCCTTGAGGTCGGGAGGTCCGGAATGAGGGGGTCCCGACACCCAGCAGGGGGTTGGAGCCAGCGCCCAGGGAGGCCGGGGGTGATCGACACCCGGCGGAGGAGAGCCGTTGACGCCTTCTTCTTTCATTGACCTGCCAAGTGGTCTCTTTACCTCCTGTTTGGAGGTTGGTGCCGCGATGTCGGGGCCGGGCCAGGCCCAGGGTTGGGGTCGAGTTGAGGCCACGCGGCCTCGTGCTGTAGTGTCCAAAGATGGCGGCTGGGCCGGGGCCATGGTGCTGACGGGGACCAGGGCCAGCCGGTACGGGAGGGTTCAGGAGCTGGCGTCCCGTTGTGGACGGGTTGTGGGTTGCCTCGGGGGGATGCCGGGGTGGCTCTTGCTGGAGATTCAGGGAGAGCCGGGGTCCGGGCCCCGTTGTGCGGAGGGGGGACGGCCCAGCCACGCGGCCTGTCCAACAAGAGTAGTGAGTAGTGAGTGCAGAGTAGTGAGTGCAGAGTAGTGAGTGCAGAGTAGTGAGTAGTGAGTGCAGAGTAGTGAGTAGTGAGTGCAGAGTAGTGAGTGCAGAGTAGTGAGTGCAGAGTAGTGAGTGCAGAGTAGTGAGTGCAGAGTAGTGAGTAGTGAATGCAGAGTAGTGAGTAGTGAGTGCAGAGTAGTGAGTGCAGAGTAGTGAGTGCAGAGTAGTGAGTGCAGAGTAGTGAGTGCAGAGTAGTGAGTGCAGAGTAGTGAGTGCAGAGTAGTGAGTAGTGAGTGCAGAGTAGTGAGTGCAGAGTAGTGAGTGCAGAGTAGTGAGTAGTGAGTGCAGAGTAGTGAGTGCACTCACTACTCTGCACTCACTACTCACTAGAGTAGTGAGTGCAGAGTAGTGAGTGCAGAGTAGTGAGTAGTGAGTGCAGAGTAGTGAGTGCAGAGTAGTGAGTGCAGAGTAGTGAGTGCAGAGTAGTGAGTGCAGAGTAGTGAGTAGTGAGTGCAGAGTAGTGAGTGCAGAGTAGTGAGTAGTGAGTGCAGAGTAGTGAGTGCAGAGTAGTGAGTAGTGAGTGCAGAGTAGTGAGTAGTGAGTGCAGAGTAGTGAGTAGTGAGTGCAGAGTAGTGAGTGCAGAGTAGTGAGTGCAGAGTAGTGAGTGCAGAGTAGTGAGTAGTTAGTAGTGAGTGCAGAGTAGTGAGTAGTGAGTGCAGAGTAGTGAGTGCAGAGTAGTGAGTAGTGAGTGCAGAGTAGTGAGTGCAGCATAGTGAGTAGTGAGTGCAGAGTAGTGAGTGCAGAGTAGTGAGTAGTGAGTGCAGAGTAGTGAGTAGTGAGTGCAGAGTAGTGAGTGCAGAGTAGTGAGTGCAGAGTAGTGATTGCAGAGTAGTGAGTAGTGAGTGCAGAGTAGTGAGTGCAGGGTAGTGAGTAGTGAGTGCAGAGTAGTGAGTAGTGAGTAGTGAGTGCAGAGTAGTGAGTGCAGAGTAGTGAGTAGTGAGTGCAGAGTAGTGAGTAGTGAGTGCAGAGTAGTGAGTGCAGAGTAGTGAGTGCAGAGTAGTGAGTGCAGAGTAGTGAGTAGTGAGTAGTGAGTGCAGAGTAGTGAGTAGTGAGTGCAGAGTAGTGAGTAGTGAGTGCAGAGTAGTGAGTGCAGAGTAGTGAGTAGTGAGTGCAGAGTAGTGAGTGCAGAGTAGTGGGTAGTGAGTGCAGAGTAGTGAGTAGTGAGTGCAGAGTAGTGAGTGCAGAGTAGTGAGTGCAGAGTAGTGAGTGCAGAGTAGTGAGTAGTGAGTGCAGAGTAGTGAGTGCAGAGTAGTGAGTGCAGAGTAGTGAGTAGTGAGTAGTGAGTGCAGAGTAGTGAGTAGTGAGTGCAGAGTAGTGAGTAGTGAGTGCAGAGTAGTGAGTGCAGAGTAGTGAGTAGTGAGTGCAGAGTAGTGAGTGCAGAGTAGTGGGTAGTGAGTGCAGAGTAGTGAGTAGTGAGTGCAGAGTAGTGAGTGCAGAGTAGTGAGTGCAGAGTAGTGAGTAGTGAGTGCAGAGTAGTGAGTGCAGAGTAGTGAGTGCAGAGTAGTGAGTGCAGAGTAGTGAGTGCAGAGAGTGCAGAGTAGTGAGTAGTGAGTGCAGAGTAGTGAGTAGTGAGTGCAGAGTAGTGAGTGCAGAGTAGTGAGTAGTGAGTGCAGAGTAGTGAGTAGTGAGTGCAGAGTAGTGAGTAGTGAGTGCAGAGTAGTGAGTAGTGAGTGCAGAGTAGTGAGTGCAGAGTAGTGAGTAGTGAGTGCAGAGTAGTGAGTGCAGAGTAGTGAGTAGTGAGTGCAGAGTAGTAGTGAGTGCAGAGTAGTGAGTAGTGAGTGCAGAGTAGTGAGTGCAGAGTAGTGAGTGCAGAGTAGTGAGTAGTGAGTAGTGAGTGCAGAGTAGTGAGTGCAGAGTAGTGAGTGCAGAGTAGTGAGTGCAAAGTAGTGAGTGCAGAGTAGTGAGTGCAGAGTAGTGAGTAGTGAGTGCAAAGTGGTGAGTGCAGAGTGGTGAGTGGTGTGTGCTGTTGAGTGCAGAGTGTTGAGTGCAGAATGGTGAGTGTTGAGTGCAGAGTGTTGAGTGCAGAGTGGTGTGTGCTGTTGAGTGCAGAGTTGTTAGACGGGGACCTGGAGGGTCGGCCGAGCACAGTGATCGCACAGACAGGTAACTTCCCCCCCACAGATGGACACCACACAGAGATCAGGGTAACACCTTTTATAGGCACTTCTGGTAGTAGAGTGGTACGATACAAGGCGATCAGGACACGATGATCCTCTCAATTCTAGTCTCTAGTAAGGGAAGGGGGTAGCGGGACAGTCTTGGTACCCACGGGTACGGAGGTGTAACGGTGATAGCTCACAATCCTCGAGCTCGGTGTTCGGATGGGTCAGACCGCGGCAGCGCCGGCAGGTCCCGAAGAGGTCGTAGGTGGCAACGGGCCGCGGCAGCGCCAGCAGGTCCCAACGAGGATGAAGGTTACAACGGGCCGCGGCAGCGCCAGCAGGTCCCACGAGAATGCAGGTTGCAACGGGCCGCGGCAGCGCCAGCAGGTCCCAAGAGGATGAAGGTTGCAGAGGGCCGCGGCAGCGCCAGCAGGCAGGACAATAGTTCACAAGGCAGGGCTGTGGCAGCGCCAGCAGTCCGTCAAGGATGAGTTCGTCGCGGTGTCTCTCGACTCCAGGATACAACTGCCTTCCTGTCCTGGGGCGGCCTCAGTTATAGGTCTGGCGCCCTTTGATGTCCGGACCCTCGCTCTTGGAGGTCGGGAGGTCTGGGATGAGGGAGTCCAGACACCCAGCAGGGGGGTGGAGCCAGCGCCCGAGGAGGCTGGGGGTGCTCGGCACCTGGCGGGGGAGAGCCATCGACACTTCTTACTCCCATTGACCTGCCAAGTGGTCCGTTCACCTCCTGGGTGGAGGGTGGTGCCGGGATGTCGGGGCCTGGCCAGGCCCAGGGTTGGGGTCGGGCTGAGGCCGCGCGGCCGCGTGGTGCCGTGTCCAAGATGGCGGCTGGGCCGGGCAATGGTGCTGACGGTGGCCCGGGCCCTGTCCTGCGGGGAGGGAGCGAGCCCTTCATGTGGCCTGTCCAACATGCGTCCCCCCCAGCTGAAGGCGGGGAGAGTCACCCATCTTCTTGGGGACTTTCCTCGTCGAGGCGGAAAAAGCGGGACAGGCCATCCGCGTTGGCGTGGTCTTGGCCAGGGCGATGCTCCACAGTGAAGTCCATCCCCTGCAGGGAGATGGACCATCGCAATAGTTTGGGGTTCTCCCCCCGCATCTGCATGAGCCATTGCAGGGGCCGATGATCTGTCTGTACCCGGAAATGGGTTCCGAAGAGGTACGGCCGGAGCTTCTTGAGGGCCCATACCACTGCGAAGGCCTCTCGCTCAATGGTGCTCCAGCGCTGTTCTCGGGGCAGTAGGCGTCTGCTGATGAAGGCCACGGGTTGGTCCACTCCTTCGGGGTTCAGTTGGGAGAGGACGGCCCCAATACCATGGTCGGAGGCATCGGTCTGCACGATGAACTCGCGGCTGTAGTCGGGGGCCTGGAGCACCGGAGCGGTGCACATGGTGGCCTTCAGCGTCTCGAAGGCCGCGTGACAGTCGGGAGTCCAGTTGACTCGTTTTGGGTTGTTCTTAGACGTGAGTTCCGTGAGGGGCCCCACAATGCTGCCATAGTCCCTCACAAACCGCCGGTAGTATCCGGTGAGCCCCAGGAAGGCTCGGACCTCTGTTTGTGTTTCGGGGGGTTGCCAGGACTGGATGGCAGCTACCTTGAGTTGGAGGGGGGCCACCAGACCGCTCCCCACTTGGTGTCCGAGGTAGGTCACGGACCCCTGGCCGATTTGGCACTTGCTGGCCTTTATGGTGAGGCCGGCCTGTTGGAGGGCCTGCAGGACCGCTCTGAGGTGGTGGAGGTGGTCTGCCCAGTGGCGGCTGTATACCGCGATGCCGTCCAGGTAGGCGGCGCTGAATTCTTCGAGGCCCGCCAATACCTGGTTCACCAGTCTTTGAAAGGTGGCTGGAGCGTTCTTCATGCCGAAGGGCATCACTCTGAAATGGTAGTGCCCGTCCGGGGTGGAGAAAGCGGAACGCTCTTGGGCCCTGGGGGTGAGGCCGATCTGCCAGTAGCCCGCTGTCAGGTCAAAGATGCTTAGGTAGCGGGCTGCCCCCATGCGGTCGACTAGTTCATCTGCTCGGGGGATAGGGTGAGCGTCGGTTCGGGTGACCGCGTTCAGCCCCCGATAGTCGATGCAGAATCGGAGCTCCGGCGTGGTGCCCGGTGCCGCGGCCTTGGGGACCAGGACGACCGGGCTGGCCCAGGGACTGTCCGAAGGCTCGATGACCCCGAGGGCGAGCATCTTGGAGACTTCTTCTTGGATGCATGTACGTACCCGATCCGGTACTCGGTACGCCCGGTGTCGGACAGGAGGGCTGTCCCCCGTGTCCACGTCGTGCAGGCACCAGGAGGTGACTCTGGGTGCGAGGGAGAACAGGTTTGCGAACGACAGCAGGAGGGCCCGGCAATCTTGACGCTGCTCTGGGGTCAGGGCCTCGGAGAGTCGGACCCCGTCCACCGAGCCATCTCTTTCCCGAGTCCTCAGTAGGTCAGGGAGGGGCTCGGAGTCTCCTTCTGTGCCACTGTCGGTCGCCATCAGCAGGCTGAGCTCTGAGCACATGAAGTGGGGTTTGAGCCTGTTGGCGTGGAGGACCCGGAGGGGGTTCCGGGGGGACTCCAGGTCGATGAGATAGGTGACGGGACTCCTGCGCTCGATCACCTTGAAGGGCCCCGTCCATTTGTCTTGCAAGGCACACGGTTCGATGGGGGACATCACCCATACCTGCTGACCCGGTTCAAACTCGATGGAGGAGGCATGTTGGTCGTACCACTTCTTCATGTCCTCTTGACTGGCCTCCAGATTGGCTTTAGCGATCTCCCTGAATTTCCGGGTCTGATTTCGGAGGGTCAGGAGGTATTTGTAGACGTCCGGAGGGGTCTTTAGGGGGGCCATTTCCCATTCCTCCTTCACTAGGCTGAGAGGCCCGCGAACGGGGTGTCCGTACAGGAGTTCGAAGGGGCTGAAGCCGAGGGACTTCTGGGGGACTTCTCGGTAGGCGAAGAGGAGGCACGGTAGTAGCACGTCCCACTGGCGGCGTAGGGGTTCTTCCAGCCCCATGATCATCCCCTTGAGGGTGCGGTTGAACCGCTCGACCAGTCCGTTCCCCTGGGGGTGATAGGGGGTGGTGAAGCGGTAAGTGACTCCGCACTGCTGCCAGAGGGATTTCATATACTTTGAAATAAAGTTCGTACCCCTGTCGCTGACGACTTCCCGGGGGAAGCCCACTCGAGAGAAGATCCCCATTAAGGCTCGACCCACTACTGGGGCTGTTATAGTACGAAGGGGGACCGCCTCAGGATAGCGGGTGGCGTGGTCCACCAGGACCAGGATGAAGCGATGCCCCTGTGCTGTTCGGGGGTCCAGGGGCCCCACAATGTCTATTCCCACCCTTTCGAACGGGGTGGTCACCACGGGGAATGGTTGTAGGGGTGCCTTGAGTTTGCGGCCGCTCTTCCCGCTGGCCTGGCAGGTCGGGCAGGACCGGCAATGGTTGGAGACGTCATTTCTCATTTTGGGCCAAAAAAAGTGAGTCACCAGGCGGTGGTAGGTCTTGTCTTGGCCCAGGTGCCCGGCCAGGGGGACATCATGGGCTAGGTTCAACAGGAAGTCTCTGAAGTGGAGGGGCACCACCAGCACTCGCCCGGCCCCCAGTTCTGCGATTTTCTGCTCGCTGTACAAGAGATCATTGTCCCAATAAACCCAGTGGGCCCCGGTGGTGTCTCCTTGGCTCTGGGCGAGCGCTTGCTGTCGCAATCCCTCGAGGGAGGGGCAGGTCTTTTGCTCCTGCCGGAATTGTTCCTGGGTGGGCCCCCCTTCTTGACGCCACTGAGCCAGGTCGGGAAGCTCGGGGGGCTGTGTGGACCCCTCTGTGGTGGGGTCCGGGTGGTCGGTCTGGAGGAAGTCTTCTTCTGGAGTGATCGAGGGCGGAGGTGCTGCCCATTCTGGTTCTTCTGGTCTAGGGATGGTGCGGGTGGCCATGGACCGGGTGGTTACGCACGCCCAGTCCGGGAGACCCAACATCCCCAGATGCTCTCTTCTTTCCACAGCGGCCCACGGGGAGCTCTCGAGATCGTTCCCCAGGAGGCAGTCCACGGGGGCATCGTCGCGGACAGTTACTTTCAGCATGCCGGACACTCCTCCCCATTCGAAGGGGATGCAGGCCATCCGACACAGGCTCTCCGAGTTATCTGCCGATCGGACGGGGCAAAGTACGTTTGGTAGGATTTGTTCTGGGGTCACCAGGTGACAACGGACGGCCGTCACACTGGCCCCGGTGTCACGCAGGGCCTCGGCCTTGCGCCCATTGATGCTCACCCATTGGCTGTACTTCCGAGTGTTGGCGGGCAGGGGAGTCCGCGGGACCATGTCTCTTCCTCCCAGGCATGCCAGGGTCATGGCGGCGGGTTCCCACTCGAACTGCTCCGACTCATAGGTCTCCGTGTCTTCGGAGACTTGTTCTTCTCCCAGGGCGGTGGCCGCCATCTGGCGGGGCCCGGGGACTTGGTTCTTCGGGCAGGTCGGGTCACTGGCATAGTGGCCGACTCGCTGGCATCGATGACACGTCACGTTAGCTCGGAACCCCGGGCGCATCGGGGGGTTTCCCCGGCCTGCTGGGGCCGGGGTGGCGTTAGTGGGCGCGGCCGGGACGGCGTCTCTGCCCCGGCCCGGGCCTCCTCCTCCTCCTCGGGGACGATGATGACCTTGGTTGGTTCTGTTCTGCTCATTCGGCCCACTCCGGGCCACTCGGGTGCTCTCCCACCGGTCAGCCTCGGTGGCGAGCTGCCGGGGTTCAGTCAATTTACTGTCGAGGAGGTGCTACCTGAGCTCGACGAAGCAGTTGTTGGAGAGGTGCTCCCACACAATGAGATTGAAGAGTTGTTCGTAAGTGGTTACGTTGTTACCCTTGATCCACCCCTCGAAGGCTCGGCTGAAATAGTTCACGTATTCCAACCACGTTGTACCTGGGATCCGGGTGCAGTTGCGGAACCTCTGGCGGTACATTTCGGGTGTAAGCCCATATCGACTGAGGAGGGCGGCCTTCATGTGGTCATAGGACGTCATTTGATGGTCCGGAAGCTGCAGCAGGGCATCACGACCCTCGTTGACTAATCTCCCCCATAGACCGGCTCCCCAGTCACTTCGAGCGACCCGGTGGGCGGTCATGGCAATCTCATAGGCCTTGAACCACTGCTGTATGTCGTCGTTCCGGTGATATTCTCGGACCACATCCTTGGGGATGTGGACCTTCGGCTCGGTAGGACCCGGGGAGTGCGGTTGCTCGGGCACCCCTAGGTTTTTGTTCAGTTTGCGTATTTCTATCTCCGCTAGTTTGCACTCGTGCTCGTATGCCAGTCTTTTTTCTTCGAGGTCTCTCTGTCTCTGTTTTTCCTCTCGCTCTTCTCTGAGCCGTAAGTGTTCTAAGTTTATTTTTTGTTCCGCCAGTTTCAATTCTCTGTCTAATCTGAGTCGTGCCAAGTCTAACTCGTGTAATCTATTTTTTTCCCACTCTTGGATCTCTTCACGGGAAGGGCCTGTTCTCCGTTCCTCCGTCCGGGTGGTGTTGACTTCCGGGGCTGCGGGGTCCCGGGGGGTTGCGGTATTTGTCTCTGTCCAGGCCTCTAGGGCGTTTTTGAAGTCTTCTTTTGTGCTTAGCCCGGTGGTAGCAATGCCTAAGTCCATGCAAAATTGTTTGAGCTCTCGGTGGTTGTATTCTTCCAGCTTTTCCATCTGGAACTTCTCCGCCGATCCGCTCTCTTTGGTCGTCATTGTGGTTTTAGTCGTAGGGTGAGTTACTGTCTGTACGGTACGCGTTGGTTCGGATCGCGCCGCTAGCCACCAATGTTAGACGGGGACCTGGAGGGTCGGCCGAGCACAGTGATCGCACAGACAGGTAACTTCCCCCCCACAGATGGACACCACACAGAGATCAGGGTAACACCTTTTATAGGCACTTCTGGTAGTAGAGTGGTACAATACAAGGCGATCAGGACACGATGATCCTCTCAATTCTAGTCTCTAGTAAGGGAAGGGGGTAGCGGGACAGTCTTGGTACCCACGGGTACGGAGGTGTAACGGTGATAGCTCACAATCCTCGAGCTCGGTGTTCGGATGGGTCAGACCGCGGCAGCGCCGGCAGGTCCCGAAGAGGTCGTAGGTGGCAACGGGCCGCGGCAGCGCCAGCAGGTCCCAACGAGGATGAAGGTTACAACGGGCCGCGGCAGCGCCAGCAGGTCCCACGAGAATGCAGGTTGCAACGGGCCGCGGCAGCGCCAGCAGGTCCCAAGAGGATGAAGGTTGCAGAGGGCCGCGGCAGCAGGCAGGACAATAGTTCACAAGGCAGGGCTGTGGCAGCGCCAGCAGTCCATCAAGGATGAGTTCGTCGCGGTGTCTCTCGACTCCAGGATACAACTGCCTTCCTGTCCTGGGGCGGCCTCAGTTATAGGTCTGGCGCCCTTTGATGTCCGGACCCTCGCTCTTGGAGGTCGGGAGGTCTGGGATGAGGGAGTCCAGACACCCAGCAGGGGGGTGGAGCCAGCGCCCGAGGAGGCTGGGGGTGCTCGGCACCTGGCGGGGGAGAGCCATCGACACTTCTTACTCCCATTGACCTGCCAAGTGGTCCGTTCACCTCCTGGGTGGAGGGTGGTGCCGGGATGTCGGGGCCTGGCCAGGCCCAGGGTTGTGGTCGGGCTGAGGCCGCGCGGCCGCGTGGTGCCGTGTCCAAGATGGCGGCTGGGCCGGGCAATGGTGCTGACGGTGGCCCGGGCCCTGTCCTGCGGGGAGGGAGCGAGCCCTTCATGTGGCCTGTCCAACAAGAGTGTTGAGTGCAGAGTGGTGAGTGGTGTGTGCTGTTGAGTGCAGAGTGGTGTGTGCTGTTGAGTGCAGAGTGGTGTGTGCTGTTGAGTGCAGAGTGGTGTGTATTGACAATGCAAATGACAATGCCATTTATTTATGATTTAAAGAAAAAAAAAGAAATGTCATGAGCAATGCCAATAGCTCTACCTTTAATGATGCCGAGACCATTGCATTGTAAATGCTTGTTATAACAAAGTAACCTCACCAAAACAGTTGAAGGCTTGTGTTAATGGGAACAGCTTTTCTTTACTTTATTCTCATTCTCTTTGCACTTTAATGGGATCCTCTGTGGTGAGGGTTGGCATTCTACTCTTGTGTCATGAAGAGGTGGCATGAACCCACTTAATTCCAAGGATTCTCTAATAGTGTTATTACTGCTAGTCTGTCTCCTTGGCATGGGCAAAATCAGAAATTACAGAGGTTCGGCTTCCCAAAAAGGTCAACTAAGATGTAGTTTAGTCTCTTCAAGAACGTCAGGGTCGTCTCTATGTTGGCTAAGTGAATGACTAGATGTGTAGTAAAATTGCCTAACGTCTCATTACCTGGAGATTTAGACACATTGTTTTAGCATATTCATGTAATGTGTTCTTTTTAATACAGATTACAGAGACCTTCCTTGTCATAAGATTATACACTACCACTTTTGAAATTACTTTCTACTTTAATAGGTAATAGAGATTATAGGACACCTTGACTTGTAGGCATGCTGGCTGCCTTCATACTGGTTTAATTCAGCAGAGTGGAAGGTAACGTGGCAGCTAGAGAGAAATTAGTGTTTCTCTTGAGTCGCTTTTAAAAATTGTGAATGAAGAGTCCGCTAACATGCATGAAATAGGCTACATGGATCTACCTCTGATACATTTTAAGTCCTCGAAGTCCTGGTGTACATATCAGCAGGCCTGACTTGTATTTATGCCTCACTTTTGTTACCACTGTGAATTTCACATGAAGAAAGTTTAGCAATTTTACTGATTCATTCGAGGGCTGAAGTAGTTATCTGTATTATGGTGACTAAGTACAGCCAATCGCTTGGAAAAAGAGCAAAACAACTTTGATTAATTTCTGCTAATTCACTCGTGCTTTTTGTTTACAATACTGCTTAATAATAATACATTATCCAGAACTTAAATTGCTTCTTGATACATTTTCCAAAGCCAATTAGGCATCAATAAATCATTGCTTCACGCACTGTCTTAACACAAGCTTCATATATAAAACCTTATTAAGATGAACTGCCTACACTGGTCTTTATGAAGCTGTGATCCACCCACCTTCCTCATCTCTCTCTTTCATGTGCCTATCCTTTCCCCCCTTACTCTGTAGTGGTTAGTGGTGTGTTCATTCTGGTAGGTGAGTTTTGGCCGGTGAGTCATAATGAGACCATCTTCCTCACAATAGTACAACACTTCTCTAACTTAAATCTGCATATGCATTAGCGGCTCTCAAAATGTCGAACAGTTGCAGCACCATAGCTGGCATGACAGAGCGCGTGTGCGCATGCTTAAACCTAAAAGCAGATAGAGGATGCATGGGTATTTGTATTTTAAAGGGATATTAATGTGTGTGTGTTTAATTTGTTGATGGTTAATTCTTTGCTTGTTGACAGTGGTGTCCAAGCGGCACATGCTTTAGATGTATGCAGCCTCATCACATAGAGTTTGGGTAGCCTTCTTTGAAGGTATGAATTGTGACGTGGTTTAGGGTCATGGCGCCCCGTGGAGCTAGAATTGTGGTCTGCTACCATCTTTGGTATGAGTGTGTTTATTCTTGGAGCAAATAGAATGTGCAGTTTGCGAGTGGGGTGTAGCAGCATGGGTTGACATCTTTAATCTGCATAACACAGTAGCCGCACGACTCAACTAAACAACTAAAGGACAACACAATAACATGACGGCAAAGACTGCAACTCTGTAACGCAATGCAGTGCACTAGAACATAACTGCAGGACAGAACAAACCGACCATTACACAACATCCTTAATACAATAATAACCAATACACCTCGAAAACTAGAACAATACACAACACAACCACAGCGCAAAACAATACCAGTACAAAGCAGACCACGACATAACAAGAAACATAACACTATTGTATTTCTGTGCTTTTGTGTTATTTTGTCTTGTGGTTTGTTTGTTAGCTATATTTTGGGCTTTGTGGTACATTTTGTATTGTTGTTTGGTGCATGGTGTTGGTGTGTTATGTTCTGTTGCGGTGTTATTTTCGCTGTCTTGTCCATTAATTATGCTTTGTTACATAGTTTCATTGTTGTGTTATGTTGTTGTTGTGTCGTCATGCTCCTTTTGTGTGTTTAGTTCCAATGGTAGTAAGAGAGCTGTGCTTCTGCATCTTTTGCGAACCTTTGCAAGTAACCTAGAATGCATTCCTTTCAATCCTTGCAGGTATTTACTTCATCTTCTTCGTCATTTAAAAAATATGTACCATGTTAGTGATACTCATTTTACATTATTTTCTCTGCCTGTTTAAAGCAGGAGGATATCATTCTTCTTGTTGTCTTCACAGTATCCTCACACACAATTTCCTCACTTCTCCTAGGACAGCGTTTTTAATGTCAAATACTTTATTCCATAGGATATCTCTGATGTGACCAGGAAGAGTGCATTTTTGTTCCCTGATGGGCTACTGTGTCTAGAGACAAGGGGAGGCTTTACCCAGCTGGACTCGCTTTCATTCATGCTTCCTGGAGTGACACAGTTGACACAAATTTATTGTGGTTTTACTTGGGCCGCACTTCCCTGGTAGCTTCATGGGTATGGTGGGATTGAGTCGGCCTCTAAACTTCCTCATGCAGGCAGCAGCCTGGCACACTGAGTATAAGTAGGCAACACTTAGTCAATATCCCTTGGGAGGCAACAAGAAACACATTTTCAGACTCATCAGAATGCCCTGGAAATATACACAAAAGTTGATTTCCTAACATGGTTGCAGATTCACAGTATTTTAGTGCTACATTATTAGAGATGTATGCATGCTGTAGCCTGAAAAAAAGGGGTTATCCCAGACACACCACTAGGACCTGGGTAATGTACGGTACAAGGAGGGAGAGGTCCCAGTGGAAAACAAACATAAACTAAAATATGAACTTCAACATCACCTGTTAAATCAATTGAAAACAATTTTATTCATGTCGAACATATTTATTCATGATGAACATGCTTTTTCATGTTCAAAAACACCACAAATGGCAATATATTTGTGAAGAGGTGCCCTGTGGGGGGATGTAGATGTTTTAGTTTGTTTTCCACTGGGACCTTTCCCACCTTGTGGCCTGAATAAGAACATAACATGTTTAGCAACGGTCATTTACCGAAGCCATGTAAAAAGGCTGCGGTCCTTCCATTGACTTAAAAAAAACTAACTTAAATCCAAAAGATGTTAACAGCTACCACCCTGTATCCAGACTCTCATTTCCAGCCAAGCTAACCAAGAAAGCTATGAACACTCAATTGTGTTCATACATTGAAACTAATTATCATCTCAATTAGACTCACTTTGGATTTAGAAGTGGCCACAGTAGGAAACTGCGCTTATTGTGGCCGCAGAGGAAATCTGATCCTCTTTAGATAAGGGCGGCAGAGCAGCCTTTATCTTACTTGACCTGTCTGCAGCCTTAGACATAGTCAATCATACTCGTTTGATTGACTGTTTGTGAATCATTGGGGTTAAAGACACAGCCCTTGCACTTCTTCAATGATTTCTTACAGATAGGACTCAATCTGTAACTCACAAGGGATCCACGTCGGAGTCTTTTGTTCTGCCGAGTGGGGTTGCTCAGGACTCTTCGTTATGCCTGACCCTTTTTAATATTTATGTACCCCCTCCCGCCCAGCCAATCTGATCGTCTTTCGGGTTCTCATTCTTTACCTACGCAGATGAGACTCAAATCATTGTGTCAGTCATCAGTGACATCCATAATACAGCTGAGACATTTGCAACTGCATGGCAGCATTCTGCAAATGGATGAGTAACAATTGTCTAAAGTTACATTCTACCAATACGGAAGTCATGCTTTTTGGAAACGATGTTTCTTTCTGGTCCACTTCTTGGTAGCCTCATGAACTTGGGACTTTACCCATACCCTTAAAAAAGGTGAAAATCTAGGTGTTCTCATCGATGACAAGCTTACCTACAAAGAGCAAGTCAATTCTGTCATCTCTTCCTCTTTCTGTATTCTGAGAATAATAAAGAAAATCGTACACCTGATTCCTTTTGACTCCTAAAAGGCTGTGGTTACTGCCATAGTTCTGGCAAGACTAGACTATAGCAATGGTCTTTACCAAAATTTGCAAAATAGATCACTGAATAAACTTCAGACAATGCAGAACACTGCAACATGGATGCTTTTTAACATTCCCAGATTTGAATCGCATCCCAGTCCATAGTAAGCTACATTGGCTGCCTATTGAGCAGCACATTACCTTTACAGCTCTCTTCTTTGCATGTAAGGAATTTTATGGAATTGGCTCTGACTACCTGAAGAATAACCTTAAGTGGTACTCCCCAGGCAGATCCCTACGCTGTAGCCACTCCAGAAATCTGGTGGTCTCTCCCCACAAGTGTGTGTACTAGGGAGGCAGGAGCTTCATTCTATGTACTACCCTTAAATGGAATAGTCTCCCTCAATCTCTGAAATCTTCAACCACTCTCTTGGTTTTCAGAAAGTCTCTAAAAACCTGGCTTTTTTTTTAACTAGGGCACCCTATTTTCATTGATCACAGACTGCACAAAGACTCCTCCGGGTATACGTTGCGCTTTACAAATTCACTAAAAAAAGAAAAAAAATATTTTTAAATTAACCCATAAAGGAAACCAATGGGTTAAACCTCTCACCGTCTCCTCTCCTTGTTATATCCTCGTGTTTGATCCTCGCGCTCGCCGCGTGCACTGAAACGTGGAATCCATGGTGTTGGCATTCCACGTATGGCAGTGCAGCGGTTGGCGTGGGCTTCTGTATCCTGTATCCTCTCTGGCAAATAAACCAACATAAACACAACCTCCTCCGTGTATCACGCATTCTTCTTACCCGGATTCATCACTGGCGACGATGGAGAAGTGAACCTACGCGATTACAGAGCCCACAGCCCCGGACCTCCGGACCAAGATTACCGTTGCGAAGGTGACAGATTGAATTTCCCCTGCGAACATTTCGGAAACATTATCGTCATCAGCTTCGAGTATTGGTGAAAATCCCGCTCTTCCCTGTTAAGCGGTGAGACTTTTATCAATTTTATTCATTTTTCTGCAGACGCTTCCGTTTGTCTGTGCGCACACGCTCAAGATTCTAGTGTAAACACGCGAGTCGACGCATGCGCACAAGCGCGCGCTCGATATTCTAATTAGAATCTGCAAGCTGTGTCAGCACAAGCACATTCTTAAGCTGCCAGATCTCCAAAGCGTCACTCGTCTTTATGACATCATAAAAGACTATTCCAATGAAACTCCTGATCTACTAAACAATAGACTGTGTCTACATCATAATGAAGTTCTCCCTAATACAATCTTAAAGGAATCTAACCATATCAGAGGCTTGTGACATCATAATATTTGCTGCAAAGGGAATCTCTATATCTAAGCCAAATATTTTATTATTATTATTTTGATATCTTTCATTTATTATTATGGAGAGTTTCAACGCTCCTCCTCCATTTTTGGCAAGCCCAGGCGAACCACCCCTAGAGTGGAAACAATGGCGTGAAGGATTTGAAGCTTACTTAGAAGCCATTGGTGGAGAGAATTACACAGACAAACGTAAACTCGCCATTCTTAAACATTCACTTGGCGCTAAAGGAAGACAAGTTCTTTCTCACCTTCCTCCTCTGACTTTAGACAATTCCTCCGAAGAAGACACTGATGTCTATGAAAACGCCATAATGCAGCTTGACAAACAATTCATCAAGAAAGTCAATGAGGTTGTGGCACGGCATAAATTTCTAAGTAGACAACAACTGCCCATTGAACCCATCGATTCCTTTGTGAAAGATTTAAGAATTCTTGCTGCCAAGTGTAACTACCAACCGTTCCATGATCAGATGGTGAGAGACCAACTTGTACATAATGTTTCAGATGTGAAACTTCAAGAAAAATTACTTGATGCAAAAGATTTGTCTCTTTCAAAGGCTCTTGACATTGCACACCGTTTTGAAGACATGAAATTAGGCATTAAAGAGTTATCCGATAAAAAACTGAAAGAATCTTCTATCATTCTGGATAAAACCAATGTCTCTGTGGTTCAAACTGCCAAGAAAAGTCCAGTTGAATCTACTTCTTACAGATCTACTCTACCTTCTTCATCATCTCAGGGTTTCAGAAAAGAAGTAGTTTGCTTCAAATGCGGTTTTCCCGGACACGTCGCAACAGATAAAAGGTGTCCGGCTATTGGACAATTTTGCAATTATTGTAAATCTAGAGGTCATTTTGCAAGGATGTGCAGGAATCGCAACAAATCAAGGAACTTTACTTCGGATTCGAGACGCCCCAGATTTTCCCAGGTTCAAGCTGTAGACATGGATGATGACGAATATGATGACGTATGCACCATATACGAAGTAGGAGAAGAAAAAAAAGATTCACCTTTCTGTATGCTTCAGATCGGATCTAAATCCATAAAAGTCATGGCAGACTCTGGTGCAAAGTACACCTTGATTGGTGACGATGTTTTATTGAAAGAATTTCCTGAAGTTATATCCTTATTTCCTTCTGACATAAGGTTATGTGGATATGGAAAAAAACCTATCGATGTATTTGGGTACTTTCGTTCCACTTTATCTTTTAAGGGCAAGTCAATTCCTGCAAAAGTGTATGTTGCCAAAGATGTGTCGTGTTTATTGGGTTGGCCACAACAAAGAGAGTTAATGATGAAACTTGATCCCAACCATCCTGATCAAGTGCTGGGGTATTCTGAATTTGTCAATTCTGTTGATATGCCTTCTGACAACAAATGGGAAACACTTTTTCCACAGGTTTTTTCCTCCAAATTGGGTTTGCTAAAAAACTTCAAACATAAAATTATTCTTAAACACAATGCTGTTCCCAAGGTACATAAAGTACGCAACATTCCTTTGGCCTTAAGGGAATCGGTTAAGAAAGAACTTCAAAAATTATGTGACCTAGATGTAATTGAGGAAATTGAATCCTCTGAGTGGCTCTCTCCTGTAGTCGTGGCCCACAAGCCTAATGGGAAAATTCGTCTTTGTGTGGATATGCGCGATTTAAATTCTAATGTGTGGGTTGATAGGCATCCGTTGCCCAATATTGGAGAAATGTTCTCAAAACTCAAGGATGCATCTGTCTTCACCACATTGGATTTATCTAACGCATACCATCAGATAGCTCTTCACGAGGACAGTAAACATCTTACGTCTTTTATAACCACTGAGGGTGCTTACAGGTATAAGAGAATGCCTTTTGGCCTAGTGTCTGCGTCCTCAGTGTTTCAGAGAGTCATGCACAACATGTTCAAAAATGTCTCTAATGTATTATATTTTCAAGACGACATCCTAGTTTTCGGTAAAGATGAATGTGAACATTCTGAAATTTTATTTAAAGTTTTATCCATATTGCAAGATAATGGTCTTACCCTTACCAAGGAAAAGTGTAAATTCGAAAAAAATTCTGTAGATTACCTAGGCCATTCCATCAGCAAAGAGGGTATTTCTCCCAAATTAAGTTTAGTTAAGGCTATTGAAAATGCTCCCGAGCCAGTCAACAAGGATCAACTCAGATCCTTCCTCGGTTTAGCCGAATACTACGCAAAGTTCATTCCTTCCTTTTCTGATAAAACTTCTCACTTACGGAAATTAATGAAAAATCAACAAAAATGTATTTGGGATGAAAATTGTAAGAATCAATTTATATTTGTAAAGAAATGCATTATTTCTGCTCCTGCCTTATCCCCATTTGACACCAATTGTAAATCATTTATTGTCACTGATGCAAGCAATGTTGGCATTGGGGCGGTGCTGATGCAGAAGCAAAATTTTAGTTTTGTTACCATTGCTTTTGCATCAAGACCGTTACGTGGTGCAGAAACTAAATATTCCACTTTGGAGAAAGAGGCTTTGGCTTGCTGGTGGGGTATTGAATACTTTCGCAGATATGTGTATGGTACAGACTTTGTTGTTCGCTCCGATCATCGTCCTCTGGTGGATCTTTTCACAACTAAAGGTTGTGGTAAAGCCACTTCTAGGATTGCCAGATGGCAATATAAATTGCAAGACTTTCATTTTACAGTAGAATACATTCCAGGAGCAAAAAACGTCCTAGCTGATTTTCTTTCTAGGCTACCTGTAGAAGACGACAATCAAGTTGCTCCTGATGATGATCCTGATAAAGTTGTGTCAATTTGTGAGGTGTCCAATGGTTGCATTCGTGAAGATGATTGGGCACTAGCTTGTAGTGAGGATCGTGATTACCTGGATGTTTTGTCTTTCGTAGAAAATGGTTGGCCTCCCAAGAACAATCTATCTTCTAGTATTTTACCATACTTCCATGTAGCTCAAGAATTATCCATCCAGGGTGAAATTTTGTTGAGGGGTTTGCTTTTGGTTGTACCACACGGTTTGAGAAACACCATTTTAGTCATGGCACATGAGGGTCACCCGGGCATGTCCAGTATGAAGAGGAGAATAAGGAGTGAATTTTGGTGGCCTGGGGTCGACAGGGTGATTGAGGAAAAAGTAAGGTCTTGTGTTGAATGTTGTGTGAGTGACAAATCACAGAAACCCATAAAATATCAACATGATTCTGTTTCGAGACCTTCAAAGCCCTGGGAATGCGTTTCGGTAGACATTGCTGGTCCGATGTCTTTAGGTCATAGTCCAGTTTATGCTATAGTGTTGATAGACCAGTTTTCCAGTTGGCCTGAGGTGAAATTTGTACCCCATGTATCTTCTAGGGTAGTTATCGATTTTTTTAAAATCAGTTTTTGAAAAAGAAGGTTTCCCTACTTCCATCCTATCTGATAATGGTACACAGTTTACCTCTGCGGAGATGAAATCCTTTTGCAGCAACCATGGTATATTACACAAATGGTCTTCAGTATATTATCCTCAAGGCAACGGCATGGTGGAAAGGTGGATCAAGGTGCTCAAAGAGGGTTTACAACTTGCAGTGTGCAACGGGGAGAACTGCTACGATGCTGTTGGAAAGCTCTTGTGGAGTTTTAGGAACACCCCAAAGTCTGATGGAGACTTGTCTCCTTTTGAAAAAATGAGAGGGAGAAGGGGTGTATGTAATATGAGCCAGCCCTGGATGAGGGATCTGTTTGTCGGGAAACGCAGTACTCCGGTAGTTTGTGCTTCTGACAATAATCCGTGCAAGATTGGAGATTGGGTACGTGTGAGAAAGTCTGGCTTTATTAGATCTGGTGTGTCACGCTTCTCAGACCCATTGCTGGTTGTTAGAGTGGGTAGACAAGTTATACAATTGTCGGACGGAAATGTTTGGAGCCTCTCCAAGGTTGTTAAAGTTCCTTCTATATGTAGGAGAAAGTCACCTACAAGTAGTCCTACCTCTTCTAACCAAACAAAAACACCTTATTCTCCCAATTCTTGTCGTTTTCCCACAACCTCTCATTCACACCTGCCTGCTTCCATCTCCGCTCGCAATGTGTGTAATCCCCGATTCAGGAAACCTCCCACCTGGCACAAAGACTACAATATTGGAAATTAGATTCATCATATCGAACTGTTAGGTTACTTTTATTCATTGTGTGATGTTGCTTATATCTTTCATGTTATGATATTTCTTTTTCTTTTCAAGAAAGGAGGATGTGTTATATCCTTGTGTTTGATCCTCGCGCTCGCCGCGTGCACTGAAACGTGGAATCCATGGTGTTGGCATTCCACGTATGGCAGTGCAGCGGTTGGCGTGGGCTTCTGTATCCTGTATCCTCTCTGGCAAATAAACCAACATAAACACAACCTCCTCCGTGTATCACGCATTCTTCTTACCCGGATTCATCACTCCTACACAGACCAGGGTGAATCCCGCCTTCGACGGGAACCAATCAATAGCCCTGGAGACCGGGGAAAAGGAGAGTTCGCGAGAGCAGAGAGAGTCGTCGCGGGGAAGAAGGAGGAGGAGAACAGAAGACGCAGGAGGAGGACGCGAAGAGACTCCACAGTGACGGGACAACCTGGAGAGCGACTGGAAACCGAGTGAGGGATCCGAGGGGACTGCGGCCGAAGAAGACGTCCCGGAAGTCTGGAGTGAAGACTGGTGGACGCCCCCAGGAGACGCCTGCTTGCCGCTGCAGCTCTGGAGAATTACGGCTTCGAGGTTAAGTGAACGGAACGAGCTGGGGAAGAGCTCAGGGACTGCTGAGTAGAACCGGCTGTATCACGGGGTGCGGGTGTGCATGAACGTCCGTAATTAGGGGGGAATGAAAAATTGAAATACCCTCAAGGCTATACTGGTGTATTGGGAAAGTGTTGTGACATCCGTATGGTGGCTCCAGAGGGGTCACGTCGGTATGTATATTATGATCAACTGAGAAGAAAGATTATATTATTAAGAACAGAGGTTACAATAGAACGTCTATTTTTATTTCTTTTACCGATTTGTGAAGGATTGAGGTAAAAGAATTACCCTCAGTCTACATACCTAATTTCCTTTGCGGTTTTCTTTTTTTTCCGTTTCGATCACCTTTTTTCTCCCTTATCCTTTTATCCTTTCACCAAACACTAAAACAGGAGAAATAGTTTTTGCACATTGTTTCACCTGGTGTAGGTGACGGTTAGCACCATAAGGGAAAACCACTTTCAAACTACTTACCGTCCACCTTCTCTCTCTTTGAGCCTCCTGAGGAAGCCACCCAACGAGTGAAGAACATCAAACAACGAAGAGAAGAAGAACCTATCATCTCCA
Organism: Lissotriton helveticus; assembly: GCF_964261635.1. NCBI lineage: Eukaryota > Metazoa > Chordata > Amphibia > Caudata > Salamandridae > Lissotriton > Lissotriton helveticus. The sequence continues at coordinate 342,032,026 of NC_136061.1, forward strand.
TAGCGAAGAGTACATCCTTATACAGTTGTAGTAGTGCTAAGATTTATCACTGCCTAATAAATAAGCCAAAATTGAGCACCGTATACGGCCTCCGAGCTTCTGTTTCCGCCCATCCCTCCGACAAGGGTATTTATTTATTTATTTATAAAGTTTTATATAGTGCAAGATTCCCTTGACCCGAGAAGTGACCGGCAGTGTCAAGAAGGGAATACCAGGGAAATTTGAACCCCCAGCATATATTGACAGGAGACATAACTATTGCTGATTCCCAGAGCTAATATTTGACAATGCTACTGCTTCTCAAAGAGACATCGCAATAATAAGTTGTGGGGTACAAAAAGGGCACATAGACATGCATGAGGATGATAGGGTAGATGGGAGATGGCACTATTGTAATGCAAATTTGTTCATTCACATTGATCCCTTATTATTGACCAGTCATGGATGATCCTCAACCACTTAAAGAGGTAATACTTGCACTAACCACCTTTTCATACAATAATTATGGGAGGGGTTTTCAGCTTAACTCCCAAACATGATGACTCATCAAATTTGCAACAATGGATCAACAAGGGTAGGGAAGATAGGTGGAAAGATTTGCACAAATGAACACAAGTATATAACCTGATAGATATTTGGCTTGAATTGCATCTACATATTCGTCAATACACTTCAACAATGTCACAATTCACCACCTCTGCAAGATTATTTTTTTTTTTATATCGATGAAGCAGTTGCCCTTTGTGTAAACATTATTCCCGCAATATTTGCTGATCACTGCATGATAGCATTAACTGTTAAAGGCAGAGGTAATGCTTGTGAAGTTGACCAACCGATATGGACACATAGTAGCACACTAATAGAACATAAAGAAAGTCGGTGAAAATGACAAACGGGCCTATGTAATTATTTCACAACTACTGTTACTTCTGCCCTGATACTGATGGTCTGGAATGGATTTATACCTTTTTCTGACATATCTCGATTACTGCAAAGCTCACATTTTGTGCCAAGACAACATTTAAAATGTAATGCAACAAATTGATGCCACCACCAAAAATGGCATAAATGATGTGTGGAATGAGATAAATAGCTATTACAGGTGGTAACTCTTAACATGTCCTCAATTTCCAACAATAACATACAAAGAAGGGAATAATCTGATATATTGATCTTCACGAAACTAACTCACTGTTAAATGACCCAGATAAAGTATGAACCATTTTTCAAAATCATTATAATGAATTTTATTTAAAACTTTGGATCCAAAAAAAATGAGGCTATAAGGAAGTTCTTTCAAGAACTTCCTCTACTCCATCAAAACCCTTCTGCAAATATACATAGTATCATGCAACTCACAGGCAAAGTGGCTGAAAAATATGTCAATAGATACCTATCAGACTTTCTAAAGGATAACTCCTTCCTTCACCACATGCAAACTGGTTACCGGCTAAGCACAGCACCAAGACCTCCCTCTTGCTGGTGATGGAGGATGTGAAAAGGAGATTGAACCAAGGTGCTACAGTTGGCATGATACTCTTAGATCTCAGTGCGGCCTTCACCACCGTTGCCCACCCCACGCTTCTAGATCGGGTTGGAAAGGCCGAAGTTGTAGGAAAAGACCTGGACTGGGTTGGTTACTTTCTGAAGGAGTGAACCTTCCAGGTATTTGAGAAAGGTTGCTCCCTGGAAATGTTTCCTGTCAATTGTGAAGTCCTAGAGGGGTCCTCTCTCAGTCCTACATTATTTAATATACACCGGCAGGCACTAGTGGATATCATAGCTCTCTTTGGGATCGCTAGAGGCTTCTTCGCGGATGACACCTACTGGTTTTCTCACTTGCCCCGGTCTCTAATCCCTTAGCATCCACTATTAAACCTTGCCTGGAGCAGGTAGCCAGCTGGATGAACAAATCCTGTCTCAAGCTCAATGGAGCTAAAACTGAATTGATGATCCTCAGGAGCTATTGCTCTCTCCAACAAGTCCTGAGTTGGCCAATATGTCTCGCCTCTCACCCCCGCCGCCAAAACACACATAAAAAGTTTGGGCGGCGGTTCAAGCCCAGGCCACCAAACCTTTGACCAGCTGCTTTGGACTGTTGCGTATGCTGCACAAGATTCTGCTCCTGCTCACCCAGACCTCGAGGCGGGTAGTGGTTCAGGATCTTATTCCCTCTTTCCTGGACTACGGCAATTCGCTATATCTGGGCACTCCCAGGGTAGTTACTAGGAAATTCCAAGTCATGCAAAATGCTGCTGCAGACATGCTACTTGGGATTCTCAGGTCTCAGTCAGCCAGACAGGGGTTGATGGATCTTCATTGGCTACCATTGCCCAAAGAAAAGAATTCAAGTTCCTGTGCATTACCCACAGAGCCTTACATGGCAAGGTACTTCCATATAATACCAGTTTGTTATGCCCTACATTCCTAACAGGCCACTTAGATCTTCTAACTTATACCTGGACACCATCCCCACTGTCAGAAGAGCTAGAAGTGGAGGAATGTCCTTTAGTCTTATTGCGGCCAAGCTCTGGAACTCTCCCTCCTTGGCCATCCGATTTATAGACGAGTGGTGCTTTCAAAAAGGTGTTAAGACCTGGCTTTTTTTTAAGAACGGACTCTTCAGGTGTTTTATCTGACCTCAGTGGAATTACCTCTTCCAACCAGTGCTGAGATGACTTCAGGACGCCATGCTCTTTTCTAAAACCCATAGCATAGCATGGCATGCTCAGTCAAAAAAACAGAAGTGAAAAAGCCATTAAGGATTTTTCGTCTGGCAAATCACCAAGGTCGAATGGTTTAGGTGTTTACAGAGGAAGTGACACTGAGGCACAATTAATCACACCTATCACTTATAGTGAAAACAATATTTGCAATGTAGTGCGCTGATCAGGATGGACAATCCCCTGTCCTTCCTTACGAGGGTATCCCCCTCAATCACTGGCGTAAAGAAACTTGAGGGGGCCTCCCTGCAAAGTGCGTGGAGAGGCCCCCTCCGGGCTCAATCAGGAGCTCTTCGGCCAGAGGGCTGTGCTGACGGGGTCCTCTGGAGCTTGGTGCCCCCCCCGTACCGCAGGGGCTGCAGGGGCCTGTGTTACGTCCCCGCCCTCAATAGAATTTAAACAAGCATGATCGGCACACATAGTTAGTTCGTCAGAGTCTAATAGCTCTTAGCTCATTATGGCATAGATTGCACAACAATTTATCTACACAAGTCCATGTTTCTTGTGGAAAAATTCTTTATTCAATTCTTCTTTAGTAAAAAAAATGTGGATTTGCAGTAGCCAACGTGTTTAGTTTAAAAAAAGACTTCTTCAGGGCTTGTTTAGTTGTTCAATCTTATAAACAGGTCCCGATAACCACAATCGAGTTCCTTGGAGTGGTATATACGATCCCATTAAGTTCTTAATCATCAATCCACACTATTACATCTTCAAGATGATGAAGGCGTTCTGTGATTCGAAACACATCATAAGCCTATGTTGGCATCTTAACCTCCAGTCCTGGTAAGAAAGTGTGGCATGTTACAAGCAAAAGAGAATGATTTAGGTAGTGAAAAATCAGACAAGACAGTGCCCATATTTTTAAGGAACTTATAAAATGTTATTTTTCAAAACCTACTAAAAATCCTTGACAGTACAGCACATATCGCTCTATCACACTCCTTAGTACTGACTTCAAGTTCTTTATGAAAATCTTAGCTAAGATTTTAGCCGGTATTGTAATAGGATGAGCTCAAACTGGTTCAGTTCCTGGATGGGAATTGGCGGCACAGACCCACTTTGTGTTCAAGTGAATTTCATGCCTATATGTTCTGTATATCAGAAAGACCGGTTGAAAGATGTGATGCGGTTCGCATTTCATCTAGATATAAATTATTGATTGAGGAAGAAGAACCATTATGTGAGGTTAAGGATAAATATCCCACACCAGGAGTTATGTTAACAAAAGAAGAACTAAGTCAATCCTGTGTTAAAACTCAGGGCTCAAACTCTGTGTATATCATTCTGGACGGTCTTTATGTTAAACAACAATGTAATTGCATGTTTTCTCTTTTTGTATGCTGCAATAGTATTTGTTTTTTATGTGCTTTTTTAATATAGGAATGTATTCCTTTTTAGAAATGTATGTACTATAATGTGTTTTTAAATAATGTATAATAAACTATACAAGGTATAATGAGCAATTTTGAGCTTTCTGGCAGGAGGATTTATGGGATCAACTCTATGTATGTTTTGGTGATAGAAAATATTTTTGTGTAAGAGTATGAGAGTTATGTGATTGAGTTAACCAAAGGGGGTTGTTTTCTTGACTGTGATGTAAGCGCCAGTGTTGGAGTTGCAAATACTGTGCGCTTTCTGTCTCAGGGAGCTCAAAATCTGCTCGTAATTGCGTAAACTGTACTATTCCTTCGTCATCAATCCTATGTCCCATACAGGGGCATCTAGACTGGCGCCATTTGGGAAATGCCTCAGGGTGTATCCCGGGCATTAAGTCAGGGTTGTCAAACAGTGGTGTCATTGGCGAAAGGAAAGATGTGAGTCCATTGCGGACGCTGCATCTATCCCAGGCTTCCATAATTGTCTTAGTGATGGGAGAGAGGTAAAAGTTCCAGGCCCATGTGCTTTCTTTAGAAAGGGAATCTTTCAGAGCAAGGTTCCGGCTACCGATCTATCTTGGAAGAGCCAGTGACGTTCCGACTCCTCCTTGTTCCATTTTGCCAAGTATCGTATCTGGGAGGCTTGGAAGTAGAGGTGGGGGTTCGGGATTCCCAGGCCCCCATTGTTGTCTGGCAATAACTCTATTCTTTCATCATTCGTGTTTTTTTCCATGCCCACACGCAGTGGTGTATTTTGGTTTGCAGTTTGTTAATCATCCCCGCTGGAGGTGCCAGTGAAAGTTTTTGGAATATATATAGAATCTGGGGCAGATGGTCATTATGATAGCTGCGATTCTCCCGAGCCATGAGATTGGGAAGCGTCCCCATCACCCTAGTTCCAATTTAACTTGTCTATATAGAGCTTGATAGTTAATAATGTAGGTTTCACATAATGAAGGTGCCAGGCGAATCCCCAGGTATAGCAATGATTCTTTTGCACAGTGTATGGGGAATTGCGTAGCTAGTTTAGCTACAGCGTCCAGGGATAAGGCAAGGCTAAGCGTTTGCGATTTAGCAAGATTGATTCGAAAGCCCAAAACTATGCTGAAGGATTCCACCTCAGATGAAAAGGCAGGTATGGATTTGACTGGGTTGTCCAGTGTCGCTAGCACATCGCATGCATATAAACTGGCCTTATGCTTTTCTCCCCCAAAATATAGTGCCCAAAATCTCGGGGTTGTCTCTGACCATTTGGTCAAAACAGTTCCATAAATAGGGCGAAGAGCAGTGGGGACCGAGGGCAGCCCTGGCGGGTCCCCCTACATATGGGGGAATGCTATAGATAATTGTCTTTTCACTCTCACCAAAGCTGTAGCGAGACGGTAGCAATTCAATACCCAGACGCGGAACGTCTCGGGCACACCAAAGTACACGAACACCTGCTCTAGGAATGGCCAGTGCACCCTGTCAAATGCTCTCTTCCCATGGAAAAGGAAGACTGCTTCTAACAGTATGCTGGAATGCTTGTTTTCTTTTACTTGGTTGTGTAAAACAGATGCTTTAACCTCAGAACATTTGTGGCATTTCCAATTCATGCCTCAGTACTTTTCTTTGCACTTTCTACTTTGCAGACATTATCGGATTGATTTTTTTCAACTTAATCTATTTGGTCATTATGATCAAATTCTAAATGTGATAAACACTGCCTGTTAAAAATAAAGTTAATAGACAAAAGCTATGCTATATTTTACTACTAAACAAGCAATCACAAGTGCAGTTGCCTTGCAGACAACAGGGTCTTGATTTGAAGGGTGCAGCAGGTGCAGTGGCCTAAAAGTTGTCAGAACTCCTCTAAACACATAATATTGCTATATTTTACTACTAAACAGGCAGTCACAATTTCAGTTACCTTGCAGTTAAAAGGAACTTGATTTGAATGGTGCAGCAGGTACAGTGATGGCTGGGCCAAAAGCTCCACGGGACCACACTAAACACTATATATTGCTATATTTAACTTCAAATAAGCAGTCACAAGTGCAGTTACTCTGAAGACACTAGGGTCATGATTTCAATGGTGCTGCAGGTGCAGTCACACTGGGGCCCAAAGCTCTAGGGACCCCTCTAAAAACCAAATATTTCAATAATTTACTACTAAACAGGCAGTCACAAGTTCAGTTACCTTACAGGCAATAGGGTCATGATTTGAATTGTGCAGCAGGTGCAACGGCACTGGGGCCAAAAGTTGTCATAACTCCTCTGAACACCAAATACTGTTATATATTACTACTAAACAGGCAGTTACAAATGCAGTTATCTTGCAGGCACTAGGGCCATGATTTGAATGGTAGAAGTTGTAGTGATACCAGACCCAAAAGTTGTCAGAACTCCTCTAAACACATAATACTGCTATTTCATCAATTAATTCTTATATTTCCCTCTCATTTCATTTTTCAAAATGTTGCTATTACTTACCCGCACTGTACCACTAGCAACAGCACAATATATTGCCATTTTGTACATAAACAAGTCATAACACTTTAACAGACTTTCTGTAACTTATATTGTACATCTACTCGGCAAGCTACAACTTACAACGAAAAACAGCTTACCATTAATCACATAGGCGAAACCTAATGCATTTACCAATGCTCGTTTGAAATCTTAAGGAGTGATCCTGCTCATCTGACAAATCAGTCATGTGATAACTAAGGTTGCGGTTTGTAAGAAGATCTGATCAGACAAAGCATTCCAAAGTTTATATTCCTGTTGTTACTTTTGAATTAATTGCATTGTAATACGGTGTTTTCAAAGATGACTTGTACACCTCAATATCCCTCTTTCTGGCTTTAGAATTGTTTTCAAGTTGTTTCCCCTCCTGCCTATTGTTAGTATTTGGTTGCTATCCACCCACCAAGTCGTTCTCCTTTCAGCAGTAATGTTAGCTGAAGGCTGCGAATTGTTCTCTTCTTGATTATTTTTTTTTGATTGTATCCGCACTCTCTCCTCGGGCTAAATAATGGGGTAGACCGGTCAGACAAAAGCAAATGTGTAAATTCTTAGAAAAATGCCTTCTGGGTTTCTATTTCTGCTTTCTTTATTCTTTCAGACCCATTACACGCGCTTTTCTTTTCTTTCTTCTTATTCATTATAAAACTCATTAGAGCCTTTCCGACCTCCTAGGAACTGGTATTGATGTAAATGACTTTAAGTGCCCTTTTCCTTAAAGACTAAATTATGCTACTTTTTCTTTGTGGTTTGTTTTTAAAGGACTCTGTACATAATTGTTATGGTCATTCTGAAAATCATAATTTAACTGAAAATTCTATATTTGATCTGCTCTTTTAAAAATGTGCTCAGTTGCTCAAGAAAGTATTGTTCTTCCTTTGTGGAAAGCTTTTGTGAAAAAATTACTAAACTTAAAGTCAGTGGGCACGTACTTAAAATATATTTGTGAAAATTTTTTTACTTGTTTGTTTATATAGGACAATTATCAAGCAAATTACATAATACTTTTTTTTCTTTTAAGTTAAGGGATGTCAAAGCCTTTATACTCTTTTTAATATTCCAGTGAAACACAAACATCATCTTTATTTTTTGTTTTATTATAATAGCACACAAAATAGGCTTGTACCTCTTAATGTTTTGCAGTTGGTTTTATTGAATTTATTTTTCAGACCAGACCTGTCAACTTCAAACAGATTTTTACTGTGTGAGGGAGGGGGCAATGTCTTAGAGGGTGCGGGGCTTATGGTGGAGGTGAGGCTTGGATTCAGCCAGCGCCTGAGTAGCTGTGGACAGACATTCATGGGGGAATTCACATAGCAAAGGTACCTGTCACTCGTGAAAGCAACCAGTCCTACCATACTGAAAATGGCTGCCTCACATGTCGTAGGGAAGATTTAAAACCTGGTAATTGAGCTTAACTCCAGGTCTGGGCGCAGTGACAAAAAACTTAGTGGAGTTCCGCAAGTGGCTGAGTGCAGTGCGAACTGCTGTTTGTGCTGATCTTCCTGCTGCTCGGGTAGAAATTCTACATGATCGGCAGCTCGCGTTTGCCAACTTACCGTTCGCAAGTGCGAGCGGAGAAATATATCCACTGCACTATGCGGAGCAGAGTCTTCTGCACTCCGCGAGCTGTGCGGAGTGCAGACAACTCCGCAAACTCCTCGAACGGCGCAGAGTTCACCACCCAGGCCTACTTAACTCTTCAGAGCCTTCAGCATCAGCCGATAATCTGCTCTGCCATGGGCTCAGGTCTTACCGCCCTGCAACTGATCATTTTATCCCAGTTGACAAATGGGAGCCGTTTATTAATGACACATACAACAAGATAACTACGTTGTCATACCCCATGCCTGTATACTGCGAACCGGAGTTTACAATTACAACCAAAGAAATATTAGGGTTAATAAAGAAGTCACGTTCCTCTTAGGCCACTGGGCCTAACGGAGTTCCCATTGACATACTGAATGCCGACCTGAATCTTTGGGCAGAAGGCATCAGTAAACATTTTTCGTTTTTTTTACAGTCAGGTGAAACTCCTCCATCCTTAAAAGTTGCCTTAATCCATCCAATTTACAAGAAAGGCTCAAAGAATGACCCAAAGAATTAACATCTCATTGTCTTACTGGATGCAGAAGGGAAGCTTTGTGCCAACCTTGGATATCTCATCTGCATGACTGAGCTTTTAACACCAAACGTAGTCTTTTTCAGCAGACTTGGTTTAGACAAGGTTGCTCGATCGATGATAGCATCACAGCTTTTATTCTGCTAGCGAACAAAACATTGAAAATGCACCTGTCATTATATGTGTGCTATATAGACTACTTGGAAGCTTTTGATAAAGTTAACTGGGCCAAACTGTGGAGCAAATGAATCAGTTGGGGCATCAATCAAACTCTATAATATTTTTTAATGGTTCTGCATGATAACACGTGGATGCAAATAAAGCTTGCTAGCAGAGTTTTGTTGGCAAGAATACTCCCCCCTCAAACAGGAGTGTGTCTTAGCACTGTTATTTTCTTTACATATGGCTGACTAATCCCTGTTTCTGGATCACTCGGGCGGCTTTGCTCCCAAATTAGCCAATAAGCCCATCAGCTACCTAGTGTATGCAGATGATAATGTCCTTTTTTCACTAATCAATTGTCGAGGCTATCCAAGTTTAATCAGATAAATAATCTGCAGGTCAACTGTGCTAAAACCAAAATAATGTTCTTTGGATGCAAAAGAGTATACTCTGACCTTACACTTGAGGGGGGTTGTTAGAAATGGGGGTCTATAGTTGGCAAGGGTTTGCACTTTTGTCCATGTAGGGACACTTCTTCCTAGTCAGGGGGATACACTTCTAAAATAACCCCTGCTCACCCCCTTGGTAGCGTGGCACGAGCAGTCAGGCTTATCACAAAGGCAGTGTGTAAAGCATTTACACATAACCAACAGTAATCCAGTGAAAACTCTACAAAAGGACACCACACCAGTTTAGAAAAATACAATATTTTTATATATCTAAAACATGACCAAAACCAGAATCCAACATACAGTACTACTTTGCAAGATGTCCTTAAAGTTGTAGAAATATCTCAAAAACACAATTCGTACACGTCTGCAGCTGGCCTACTGCGATGCTGAAAACAACAGGGTCTAATTGTTCCGAACGACCATGTCGGTACGGGCCACCAAAATTATGGACAGACTCTGTAACAGTATCTTTCTCGTTGCGGCGGGAACGTTGGTGCGAGCCGGTCGTGGCAACCATTGCGATTGCGTTGCAAAATGAAAGCCGCGCTGGGTTTGGTGCCCTGACAATGCAGTGCAGGGAGTGGCTCTGTGACTATCATCCAGATGACATTGGTGAGACCAAGGCTTACGGTGCAGGGCGAGGCGGTGCTCAATGCAGGGCTGGAAGGTTGTGGTGCAAGTGACAGAGCCGGTTAGCGGGAGCTGGCGTCGGTCGGCCCAAACAACTGTGTGGGATGAGGCGGTGCGTTGTGAAACTGACGAGCGGTGCCCACAGCCACGATCCGGTCATGGGTGTCGAAGTCAGCTGCAGTGATGGCGTCGGTGAGACCAGGATGGCGAAGTGAAGCAAGGCAGTGCGGAGCCCACAGGTCACGGTGCAAGCATGGTCTCAGTGGCAGTGGCGTTGGTCGTCGTCGTCAGTGAGACCAGGTTTGCTGTGCGAGATGCGGACGGTGCCTTCTGCCGTGCCGTCAGGACACGTAACCACCGACGAAGTCGGTTGCATTTTCCTTCTCTGTGGCAACTGAAACAGTAGTTCCAGAAGCGGTACCCAGAGGTTGGTAAAGTCTTTGCAGTCCCTGAGACTTCGGAACAGGAGGAAAGCTCTACTTCAAGCCCCTGGAGATACTCAGCACAAGTAAAAGAAGGTTCAGTCCAGTCCTTTCACTGCCCAAGGCAGAAGCAGCAACTGCAGGCCAACCCAACAAAGCAACTGCACAGCAAAGGGGCAGTACTCCTCCTGGCAGCTCTTCCAGCTCTTCTACTTGGAAGGTTCCTTGATTCCAGTGAGTTCTAAAGTTCTGGGCCCCAGTATTTATGCTCAAAATTCCTTTTTTCTCTTAGGCAGAGAGTGTCTGCTTAGTCCAAACTGGTTTGGTCCTCTCTGGCCCAACTTCCCAGTAGGAGGTGGAGACCACATTGTCCAATGTAGACAGGGCCTACTCAGGTGCAAGTAAAAACTCCTTCCGTTACTCTGAATGCAGACCGGGACTATCTATTCCGTCCAGCCCTGACTGATCCAGGAAGGCAGGACACACCTCGACTCCCCTCCTCCCCCCAGTGGCTGTCTGAAGAGAATGCACATCCCCAGCCCCTGTCACTCCAAAGCCAGACAGTCAATCCACAATCTCAGCAGAGGAGCACAGGATGGCTAAGCAAGAAAATACCTACTTTCTAAAAGTGATATTTTAAACACAGAACATAAAAATCATCTTTACTAAAAGATGTATTTTTACACTCTGAGTCCAGGCATACTAAACTCCATATCCCTATCTGGTCCCAATGGTAAGTTATGCTTATAAGATGTTATAAGTGAAACTGACATTCATTCCTATGGGAAAGATAGCCGTGCAGTGGTGAAAAACGAAATACACTGTAATTCACCACCAGGACATGTCACAGACACACCAGTACATGTCCTACCTTTAACATACACAGCACCCTGCCCACAGGTGTACCTTGGGCGTACCTTAGGAGCGCCTTGTATGTAAGAAAAGGGAAGATTAGAGCCTGACAAGTGGGTGCATTTGCCAAGTCGACATGGCAGTTACAAACAATGCACAGACTCTACAGTGACAGGTCTCAGGTACCTTTACAGGGCTACTTATGTGGGTGGCACAATCAGTGCTGCAGGCCCACTAGTAGCATTTGATTTACAGGCCCTGGCACTCTCAGTGCACTGTACTAGGGACTTACTGGTAAATCAAATATGCCAATCATGGAAACAGCAAACCATAATCCATTTTCCAGCAGGAGCACTAGCACTTTAACACTGAACAGCAGTGAGAAAGTGCACAGAGATGCAAAACCAGCAAAAAGAGTCAAAACTGGGAGGTCAGAAAGGAAAAAGACAGGGAAACACGTCAAAAAATACCAAGTCTAACAAGGTCCTTTAGAAAAAGTGGCACATTGTAATTATCTTGGGGTAACAATTGACAAGAAGTTCACATGGGCAAACCATCCAGCCTGGAAACAAATAAAAGCCCAACTAATTACACATTCACTGATTTTTATTATTTTTTTGTAAAAGTTATGGCGGTCATGCAATCTCTCCAGCAATTACAGCTCTCAATAGCAAACTAATCCCGACCCTTCTCCGTGCATCCATGTTTTTTAGCGTTAAAATTATAATTGCATTGGATAAACTTTACATTAATAAAATCAAGCCATTACTTGGCCTTCGCCGTTCTTCACCTCATTGTAAAATTCGGCTAGAGTTTGCCTTAACCTCATAAGACCTAACACAGACCGGTGCAGTTATAAACTATTCATGTGATTGTCATAATGACACAGAAAACTCATTGAAATATTATATATATAATGAGTTGCAATCACTAAGTGATTTTGACTCATCACTGAAAATTGCAGGTATCAGTAAAGTTTCAAGCCAGGATAGGTTACCCCCTCTATCGGCCTATCGGAAAGGCCTTGTAAAGCAAGCTACGAAAGCTGCTTCGCAACAGACGGATTTAGCCCACTTACTGGCTTATAAACACTCCGATTACACCTCTGATACCTACCAGAATACACCTCGCGGATATCTTTCCTGTATCTTAAACCCGGCCTGTAAAGTTAAGCACTTGATGTTCCACCTCCCCTTTATACCATTTCCCCAATTTGAAGGGTCAAGGAACAAAAAGTGTCACTCATCAGGACATTGTCGACTCTGTGACCATAAGGAAGAATCTTCAAAACGTACTGTGTGTTTGTGTCCACTTTTACTATCCGCGAGGAAAAAAATACTTTAAGCCTACATTTTTAAAACTAAACTGTGGAACAATTCATGAAGCAATTAGACATTGTTTTTCTACCAATAATATGCAATTTATTGAGAAGTTAGACATTTTTAAACTTTGCGCATCATCATTTTGGATAACCTATGTCTCATATCTATGGCTTATTTTTTATCTTTCTAGTATTTATGCTGATGCCACTGTTTTTTTTTTGTGTCATTGGTATTTTATTATGGCTATGCATGCAGTCAATGTTATTCATTCATACTCTTTGTAAGGGTTTCCAGATCTTCCTGTGTTCACCGTCTGATATCTGCACTTCCCCAGTTGAGCTGTCCTGTGATACCTGGAGGTACCATGTGAGGTGTTAGGCTTTTTCAAAAGTGTATACATTACGAGTGAAAAACAAAATCTATTACGATTGATAGGCAGCCTAGGAAGTATTCAGACTTGATAACAGCTCAGGAAATAGAAGAAGAAACAGTGGCTGCTGAGAATTTGTCAGAATGTGTTAACAGCTCAGACATGTAAAGACTTTATAACAGCATCGCGCATCTCCATAGGATCACCGGAAACATGGTCATTACCTCGTCGTAGTAGGGAACAGTGGTAGTTATAGAAGTATGAAGATGCGTTGGCAGCTCAGGTAAGCAAGCCGACAAGCACAAGTCCATACATGATGGGGTTTGGTCCTGATGGGAGTATAGTTGCGAATGACCTTGATGGCTGTTCAGGAAGTTAAAGAACAGGATGGCAAATGAAGTCTCAGTACCCGATACAGTTGAAAAAGTGCAGGGACAAGGTGGCAATTTCAGAGTAAGAGCTTGATGCACATCCTGATATACAAGGGGTCGTTGGCAGCCACGAGGTGAAACTACAGGGTTGCAATTCTGTCAGTGCGAGGGTTCTGTGTAGGTCCAGGGAATCCAGGGAACTGGTGGAGGCTGAGAGTCTAAAGACGGGTTCAGGACAGGTCCACAGCTCTGGAAATGTGAGAACCTGATGTCAACTCAAGAACTATAAGAAGTCTGTTTCAGCTCCAGCACTGTATGCTGAGCGGAAACTGCACGCATAGGAGTAGCTTAGTAATGTTAGGGATTGGTTGCAGGTTAGAAAATGTTGAGATATAATGGAGGTTTTGAAAATTATTTAGCGTGGACATTGTTTCAGATCAGGCAAAGACTTGGGGAGCGACTCAGGAGTAAACAGACTGACGCTGTTAAGGAAGTGAAAGAAAGAAAGAGTTGAAGTTAGCACTGTAAAGCTATAAGGACACAACGACCATTCCGGATAGTTTCAGCTGCATGAAGGCTGGCCTCTAAAGGAAAGGATGCCACACATGGCGAAGTTGTCCATTAAGAATATATCTTAGGGTCACTGAAAAACATAGCTTATTATTCGTACTGTTCAAGATTTAAAAATGTACTTTATAAATTCGGTCAGAGGAAAATAAGAAACTTGGAAAAAAGTAATACAACAGATACCATCGGCAACAGTTCATACTGTTTTTTTTTCCATATCAAAAGATAATAAAAGGAAGCACCTTAAAAAGACACCAAAGATCGGTAGCTTCCGAGTCTGATTATAACAAAATATTTATTCTTTACGAATCATTTTCAACAACAGACCGACATGGTCATCTTTGACCATTGAACCTTGTTTGATATCACAAAACACAAATGCACTCTTTAGTCAATCTCACATGTTTAATCTTTGCGTTATGTCTTCCACTGTTTCAGTTTTGCGTACCAGGGTCTCAAACAACCCTCCACACCCTGCGCTTAGGGTTTTTGTAGCGTTTGTAAATAATCCATGATACAATCAGTGGTATAGCTCAATCGGCTTTTCTCCCGAAAAGAGGTGCCTCCTTTTGATCCATGATAACTTTTGCAATTTAACATTTGGTGGCAGTCAGCAACACACACATTAGGGTTCATTGTTTGCGGTAGACAGGACTACCGCTTTTATTGCTCAAAATATTTGTATCTTCGTCCCATCCAAGATAGAGAGGAGATGGAGGAGCCGAGTACTGGAGGAGGCGGCTGCCCGCTGGCTATAACCCAATGCATGTCGAAGGGGCCCAATGACAGCTGCATCGACACGCAGCAGCCCCAGCGTGGAAGAGACCCCATGAGTTGGTCCTACTAAATCTCGATGTATTATGCACTCAAACTCAAATTCGCAATTCATTTGGATTCATGAACAGGTGGGGCCCTGTGAGGGAATCACCATTCCCTGCATCAAGAGACCAGGCTAGCACTTATATCCTTGGGGACCCCTTATTTGTGGAGAAGGACCGGTGAAGGTACCAGGGCTTGGTAAGCTAGGGGCGAGCCTGCGAATATGCCTGGGGTCTAGGTGAGCAAACCGCTGTCTCACACATGTTGGGCACCTGCGATCCCCGATTTGAGAGGGTGGCACGTCAGGACATTTGCACTGGAGGAGTATAGGTCCGAATTGCGTCACACTTTGTGCCCCATGACACCGGGCCTTGTCAGGGGATCAATTGCTTGGCCCCAAAGCTGGAGTCACATCTAGCACAGAAAGGTGAGACTTAAACACACGAATTTAGAGCCTTGTTACCCAGGCCCTAGTAAAATCCTGTGTCTGGTGGATTGGGGGCACGTTTCCCCTTTGAGCCCAGCAGTCACAAACCCAAAGATTACACCAAGTTGACTAGCTAGTATATAATATGTTTGAGTAGCATTGATCGTCTTTGTGCTTCTGCTCTCCGGTCAAACTTTCGAGGCACTGCACAACACCAGACCATGGACTCTGGATTCAGGTGGAACAAGAGCTTTTGCCCATTCCTCTTTCACTTCTACTTCGGCTCTTGAGGAGGGCACGCCTGTAAAGGATGGGTCACTCTTGCTTCCCATAGCTATCCTACTTGAATACTGGCTACAAGCATCTCGCCATGATGGTTGCACATCTTATCCTTTACCTCTGACACTCATTAGGCATAACCCTAATTTTCTGCCAGGCATATCAGACCCTGAGTTCCGTTCCTGGAATTCTAGGACTCCGCCCAGATTCAGATTCCCTTCCCATTAGGCGGTACGTGGCTCTAAAAGGTCAGGCGCGTTAATTACCAATGTTCGATATATATGCAATATTCCTTTGTTTCCAAGAGGTTCAGTGGTAAACTGAGCTCCTAGAAGGTTGTTTGAGGAAAGTGTATACAGCTTAAAGCTTAAACTTAAAGTTTGTCTCAGTTGTTGACACCAGAATAATATGACCCCTGTGAAGGTTAAATTCTTGTGAGTTTGGTTGTGCAGGTTTCTTAATCCAAGATTTGTTTTTTCTCGGATATGCTGTGAAACAGACAAGTGCATAAACCTGGTCATTCCAAGTATTACTGGTCAAATCATTATTTGTTCCGAGTGGTTGGAAATTGGGTCTGGGATTTATTTAGCCTGAGTGCGAGTTAGAAAAGAAATGTATTGTAACTTTTGAATTTGTGTAAATTCTTCTGTGACAGTCGCAAGTTTTCGAAAAAGATATTTCTGGGGAGTCCAGGCTATTTTCAGTAATATAATATGACAGCTGTTTAATAAATTTAGAATTATTTTTTAGGAGGATGGTATATTGTCTGGATTAGAAAAGATCCCAGTGGGCATATTGGCAACACTGGTTTCGGGCTTTCGAATGAATTGAATAAATCTTTATTGTCTTCATTAGCATTGCATGATAGGCAATGAGTGGTGCATTGTACGAATTGGGGACACGTGAACAGATTTTGTATTTGTGTCAGTGTGTTAGGTCACTTGGATTTATTTAATTTGTGTTGGTGTTTAGTTTCTGATTATTTGAATGGGGACAGGAGCCAGCTGAAAGAGCATGTATGAGCATGAGATAGGATTAGGTACTCTGTTGAACAGGTTGGTCTGTCAATAAATTCCTAAAAGGATTGAGTGGCATAATTTAGGAAGACCTCAAGCTTTCCGAATTTTGTTGCAGAAATTAGCTCTTGAGTGCTGGTAGAGAGTTCAAGGTAGGAAATATCTCAGTGTGCTGGAGGCATCAAACATTGATGCAATATAGTAGTAAGTTACAGTGGGGTGAGAGGTGTCTACCAGCCCGTGTGTAAATCTGCAAATGTCTTATGTTGGGAAGATCCTTAAATCATTTAATGGGCGGGCATGGAATGCCGGTGGGCAACTCTGCTACAGCTGAACACTATGGAAATTCAGGGAAGCCAAGCTATAAAAGAGCCAGCTTATGGGAGATGGAAGGTATACCTTTTTTGCTTCCTACAATAGGGTCCAGATAGAGAGCGGTAATGGCAAAGCGAATACAAAGCATCTTCAGAAGTGCAGCTAACTGACCAAAGTTTCACAAATGGTGCACACCAGCTCGCCATTTTGTACCCATATTTTTAACACAATTGGCTGCATTTTTGTAGCTTATTATTGGTCTAACCTTTCAACATTATGCCCTGTGTATAGTGCGGACTTCACTGAATGCCGGTGGTCTTCTCATTTTCAAAATCCTGATTGCGCGCTGCCATCCCAGCCATTCAGGGATGATGTTGACCCCAAACAAAAGGTTGGCCCTGAAAATTATAGAGTCCAAGTCACTTCTAGGGGTAGTGCCCAACACTACTTCAATAATGCTATAGAGTTGTGAAAGGTTATGCTTCCATTATTGAATTTCTACTGCACATCCAACCTTACCGATGCCTTTGTACCTTACCGATGCCTTTGTACCTTACCGATCCCTTTGTACCTTACCGATCCCTTTGTACCTTACCGATCCCTTTGTACCTTACCGATCCCTTTGTACCTTACCGATCCCTTTGTACCTTACCAAGCCCTTTGTACCTTACCGATCGCTTTGTACCTTACCGATGCCTTTGTACCTTACCGATCCCTTTGTATCTTACCAGAAGACCTGTAGCCTCCCCGAGAAAGGGCAAAGTTGTGGGAGATGGTTGCACAAACGTTGGGATGGGTGGGAGTTGCTCTTGATTTGCTGTAGTAAGAATGATAATGATGTAGTTCCTGGGTGATCTCAAAACGTAACTCTTTAAATTGTTACTCCTGCTTATCCTCTCCTTCAGCGCTTGTATAGCGTTTTTTCGGCCTCCTTCCAAAAGGACAAAACCTCTGAGAAGAACTGTAATATATGAGTGTGCTTATTTAAAACTGACAATGGTGTCTTCTTAATAAAAACTGGAATTTATACTTTTTTGGGGAGCCGGTGAAAATGTTTTTACAGGGGGGGGAGATTGTGTGCTCAGGAGAGGGTGATCAGCCACATGGGGCATGGAAACCAGGCCCAAAGAGGAGGAAGTAAATTCGTGAAAAGACCGTAACGGAGAGCAAATGTACCAAAAAGATGGAGAGTAAAGAGTCAAAGCCAGAGTGCTAGAATTCTCTGTGTTCAAGTGATGCTGCCAAAGGGAAGGTCCCCCAAGTGAAGCAAGATAAATGTTCAATGATGGCACATGATGAGGTCATGGATTGCATCGTGTCTTCTTCGTCCACCATCACCCTACACCTAATGTTTACAGATTTATTAAAATGTCGGGAAATTAATTATATCCTCTTTGTTTCAGAAAGGGAAGAACCTGGTCACATTTCTTTACGCATTGCTGATTTCTTGCTTGTAGCATTAGTGTAGAAGCTTCATCTGCTGAGGAATTCTCAAAACTGAAGGATACCTGTTTATTTTACAGATCATATGCTCTTGAACTTATTAAGCAAAGAGTGTTTCCAGTAAAGAGAGGCCAAAGACATGCCAAAATTGGAGTCTTAATGCAAACCTTCCACGGTCATTGATTTTTATCCACAAGAGAAATATCTATGCTTAGTAATACGGTTTTCCATAGCTTGTATCAAACCACAAAAGCATCTCTTAGAAACATACCATAATTTAATGTGCCCTAACTTTCCCAGCAATTGCCCAGATAGCTTAGTTTAGCAGGACGTAGTTACTGAGCTTTCATGGTTGTGGTTCTTGTTCACCATCTTGGAATGGGAGCCTCAACGGTCAACTAGAATTAGGAACTTGTTGAGTTAGAGGTAGAATGGGGTGTTGGTATATTAAGTTAATTCAGGGGAAAAGACGAATGAGAAATTAGGCATCCAAGGCCTTTTGCCTAGCTGCGGGACAGTCAGCAGTTATGGGACAGTATACATGGATGTTTGCCACTGGTGTCCTAGGGTGTAATTTATCACTCAAGTCAATTATTCAGATTTAGCTAAACAAATTGCTCATTAAGTTACAAATAATAAATATTTAATCAGCAAACACAAAACAGGCAGAAAACGACAGACACTCTTAAATATAGAGATAAAATGGTGGACAAGAACACTTTTTATATCACAAACCACTAAGATCCATGCTCCTGCATTGGCCTTGATTGGCCTCCCTACCCGAGCGGTACCCTGAACAATGAATCCGATACGGCCCTGAACAGAAGTGGGCGTGCAGACAGAAGGAGACGACTATGAAGTGGGTGCCCTTGGGTCACTCCAAGACCTCATGGATAACAATGGCTACCACCAGGACAGTTTCCGTGATGTAACACTCTTATTAACAGCCTATACTTTGGGTCCACAGGGTTGAACCCACGTACATTATCTGAACACCAGGAGGTTGCGCTGTGCATACACACTAGTCACCGTTAGTGTTTTATATATATATATATATATATATATATATATATATATATATATATATATATTCTCAAAGTAGACTCTGGACACGGAAACATACGGTACTCACAGAATTAATTTAATGGAAACGATTTATTACACAAAATGCGTTAAACTGACTGACGCATGTTGGCAATACTGTCTTCTTCTGGGACTATTTTTGTGCCTAGTTCTCCTCATGACATATATTGCATTAGCAATTAAATCACCAGTGAATGTTTAGAAAGTTTCCTTAATGAACCACTGTCTTTATACTCTCATTAACACAGTTTCCTTTAAGGCTTATTGTAATCCTTGTCTCTATTGGCATCAACTTCCACAGCAGGCAGTACTGTACCCAGGTGTGGAGCATG
Organism: Lissotriton helveticus; assembly: GCF_964261635.1. Taxonomy (NCBI): domain Eukaryota; kingdom Metazoa; phylum Chordata; class Amphibia; order Caudata; family Salamandridae; genus Lissotriton; species Lissotriton helveticus. Next base: position 342,051,614 of record NC_136061.1, read on the forward strand.
GTATGTAAAACTTACTACACAAATGTTGGTATGTTGCTAAACGCTGAGCAAGAAAGGGGGGAAGCCGAGTTAGTGACAGGCCTCCATATCGGCTTCCAAACATCATTCATTACCCACCGGTATCTCTCCCTGCCCCTCCCATTCTGCCACCACCTGAGGGCGTCACTGATAGCGGTCAGATCCCACCGCTCCCCTCAATAAAGTGCTTGTCAACATCAAGTGTTCCCAGCGATTTACCCAGGAAGGAAATGAGGGAAACAAAGTGTCTACATTGTAAATAAACCAAGTATACATAGCTTCATGTTGTTAAAAAACTAAGATATCTGTGTTTGTTGTAGGAAAAATGGTCAAATAAAATGCCGCAAAATTGCCACTAAATTTCCATATTTGTGCCGCTAAATTTCCATTTTTGTGCCGCTAAATTTGCTAATCCATGCCGCTATATTCTGGGGGTCTGCCCAATCTCTACTGGCAGTGGCCACTGAATACACAATCATAGGCCCCCTGAACCCTTCGAAAACCTATGGACGTCTGGGATCTCCACTCTTAGCAGACCACGTAGAATTAATTTGCTGGTTGGCAATTGACAGTAATAGGACTCGCTAAGGAGAGCCGAAGGGAAAAATCATGTTTTAGGAATTGTGAAAATTCACAAAACTGGCATTTTTGTGCGTGGTCGCAAAGGGGTCAGTTAGGCCATGTGATGTCTGCTGATCACCAGTTAATTCCTTAGAAGGCACAGATTCGAAAATGTAGGAAAATATAGTACAATAATAAAGTCCAGGGGTTAATTTTGCACCAAAGGACTGGAGACCCCATCCCAGAATTCCAGTTGGACTTCATTCAGAAATCGGCGTCTGCAGTGAACCCAGTTTAATACCCCGAACCACTGAAGTGCATACATATCCAAGCACTCAAAACACTCAATAGAATCAACGTATGCATCCATTTTCTTCACCCATATGGTACTGCACGAGGTAGCGGGAGAGAATTCATAACTTTTTGATAGTTTCATGAACCAAATATATATAGATATATAGATATAGATAAATATGTATATTTTTTAAGCAGACAGATTGGTCTAAATAAATGTAATACCGACTCGTCATACTTGGCATATTGAGGAGGTGGGGGCGGGGAGCGGCAGCGCATCAGAGGTTCTTCGTGTCAAGGCGGCAGCATCCTTTGTCGTGATTCAGCTGATTTTATGTTCATCTTACTGACCTGCAGAGGGCGCCTCGGTATCACATATTGGTGGTTTTACATTAACACATCTTTGTCGGTACGTCTTTGGGAGGGTGAAGGATTTTGTGAACATAAGCTTTTGTGATAAATTGCACCCTTGGGTATGATTCACAAATGTTTGTCATTTTCTCCAAATATGCTTAGTCTACAGTTAGACATGCGAACACATATTGTGTTAGTCCAGTAGAACTTTGATTTATTTCTACCCTGGGGAATTATACTTTCTCTTGAAAACACCACACCGTTTTGGGAAAATGTATTTCCCATGTCTACCCTCAAAACCGAGTGCCGCCTGCCTTTCGCAGGAGTACATTATTCCGTGGGGCAATGGGTAGGGACACATTTTGTGAATATCCATAGATCCTCTGTGGTTGTTTACGAATTTTCCATGGCTTTCCTACTCTAGAACACCCATTCCATGTGCCCGGAAGGAAACTTACCCACAAGGAGTAGGTGTGGCCAAATTGTTTACCAATGTGAATCCTCGTTTTGGTGGCCACATACAGAGATGCTTTTCTGATATGGGCCGTTTTTGTTTTATCTAAAGGCTAAAGGATATAATACATTGTGAACGCACTTCCAGTGTACCGTTTGTATTTACTCGAGTGATGTTCACGAGGTATATGTGGGTTGTTCTAGTTCAAAGGCGCGGTGGCTATTTTCTTATAGCAACACAGACTCCTTGGGGGCCGTCAATGTTTTGCTGGTAGAGTGAAGAAAAGCGGTGCACTCTTGAAAATGTCCGGTAGCCACGCCCTGCATTCATTCATTGACCCTTTATTTCATCTCTAAGTATAGAATCCGGAGGAAACCTGGAGACAAAAGTAAACCATATACATCTTAAAACATTTGACGTTAACCACCAGTGAGCATTTCTGAGAAAACTTAGTATCTGTTACAGGAAGTCCCAGAGCTCATTTAGCAGGAGTCCAGTGAACTTTGGAGGTCGTTACAAGGCCAGTTCTCTTCTACAGTAACACGGCTTTCTGGCTATCCGTATTCCTTTCCACATTTAGTAGCAGGCTGTATTTCCCCGTAATTAGTTTCATCAGTTAGATGTCATCTTATGCTAAATATGCCAATTAAAGCAAAAACAAAGCTTAACTTTTGATCGTGGAAACGTGCTGGGCAGAGTGAACTGTTTCGTTTTGGGCCGTATTTATTATTATATTGTTCTATTTGTTGCAGTTTTATATAGCGCTAACTCGACCCCAAGTTACTGGAGCGCTTTAGACGAGCACCAGTTACATTGGGTTCCAAAGTGCAATCGATATTCCGGGACCCCGTTTGTGGAATGATCTTGATGTCTGTGCTTGCAGCTCTTGCTCTCAATTCCTCACATGGTGCTTGGAAGAAGAAACTGGAGCATGGCGGTCATTTGCTGGCTTGCATCTTTCAGTGTGTTTTGTATTTGAGGTTAATTTAGTCACTCAGTCGGTGGTCGATGACCCTGGTGATTTTCCACACCAACTTCCAGTTTCCCTCTCTCATGGGTAACTACCAGCCACAGCCAGAGTTTTCTCCCAGAAGTACCTTGCCATCATTTCCTGATCCCAATTCACAGCAACACATACTTTGTCCTTTAACAAAACCAATGGCTAAACCCATAATGCATTATGGAGAAATGTTTGCTCCCAGGGATAACCTAGTGAGCACATTGGATTGACTTGATACTCGCACTTAAGACTGTCGAGACTCCACAAGGACCACAACCTTTGCTCGAGGCCACATAGGAAGCATCCAGAAACGCATCCTGCTCATCCACCCCATGTTTCAATCTCTCCATTACAACCCAGGCGCTTACCCCTGCATACACTCAATAGGCAATGAACTTCATGCATGAGCTTGCATCCTTCTATGCTGTCCTCCCTGGAATGCATTCTCTGGCATGGACGGATAAGTCCATCACATTCTCTCCAACTGCTTTCATTACCCTCTCACCTACAGCTACCTTATCAACCCTTACCCTCCCGCTGAAGATCTATTTCGGTCTTGCCCCAGTAACATAAGGGTCTTAAGCAGCAAACGTTGACCACGTCAACCATCTTCACCTGATCCACTCCCTACACCATCTTTTGAAAATATTGCTGGCCACCTGGCTCAGCACTGCATCCAGTCTTACCACTACCAAACACATACAATCTTGCCTCAAAATGTAATTTCACTCCCTTAAATCCTTTTTTTGCTCCTTAATATTAACTCGGGTATTTGTTCTGGGGCTGTGGGCTTCAGACACCTGCTCGGGTCGCCAGGTGTAGAGGGTGTAGGGGGGGGGGGAGGGGTGTCAGCTAAAGAAGCCCACATTGCTCTGGAGGACTTCATTTCGTAAATGATTACACATTTGCCCTGCACCAAATTAAAATCCAGTTTAAGCAGCGGTCTGTGTGAAACTGCCAACCTTTGCTAGGAACTTTGGATCATGTTCTATATAAATAATAAAAATGATTTTATTTGGTCATAAATGCTTTTATTTAGGCTTAGTCTGAAATTTGAGCAAATTTACATGCTTTGAGGTGAAGACATGCTGTCCTCTGTTCCTGTCGAACAGCTGGATTCCCTCTCTACTCAGCTATTCTCTTAAGTGGCCCAAGACAACATTCCAAGTTTTCATGCTAATAATACAGCTCGTATGGTAGGGCCAGTGCCTAATTTGTGAATTTTAAGTTCAGGGGTCAAATATTATTTTTAGAAGGCTACTGACGAATGGCTGGATTGCTGCAAACGAAGGTTTCCTACTACTGATTCCACCTCCAGCCTCTGCACAACTGGCTCTTAATATCACTCTTGCAGATTAATTTTTATCTGCCCTTTCTCCGTTTTTCCCTGCTTTCGCCCTCTGTCTTGCTATTTTTATTAGGTCGAGCCTGGGCAGCGCATACGCTGCTCTGCAAGGCATGCTGTATTAGATTATGGAAATGGAGCTCTCCCACTCTCCGTCCATATTTTTCACTGGCTTGTGTCCTTGTCCTTTGTAAATGCTGGCTTCTGATTCATTAATAGGCTTGTTAGTCCCTCCTTAGTACCACCTTATCTTCATTTGTAATCTCCCATGAGCACTGACCCTTTTACTTCTGTTATTAAAGAGTATGTTTATTTTAGTCTCTATTATCTTTAATGAGTTTCTGGTCCTGCAGGCACTACGTGCCCGGGACGATCACGGCCGCTGCTTTGCCATTAAATAGGTGTTGCATTTATGAGCGTTTGAGCTATTGCCATTATAAATGACAATAGCTTAAACTCTCGCAAATGCGAGACCTATTGATTTACAAATATTTTTGGGGGTAAAAGCACCCCACACGGCGCTTTCACTTTAATGTCGGCCATGACCCTTCTTTACACGCGGTTCGTCTAAAGAAAGGTGCGTTTTCGACAATAATGTTTCCCTGCAGTTTCCCTGCTGTCCTCTGACCACATCCACCTTGCTGAGTCGGTACAAGAGAGCGGGAGTAGGGCATGATAACAATAACAGAAATCCCCTGGACACAGCGGTCCACACAGACAAAGAATCTTGCACTCCAGAAGGTTCAAGCCGTGAAAATGTTATTTACCTTAATAAACTTTTCACGGCTTGAACATTCTGGAGCAGGAGAAAAGGGGGTGGTGATGGACGGAGCATCTGAACCAATCAAACACTCACACCCATTCAAAAGATCTGGGTTTAATCCATCACCGTTCTTCAGCCCACTCTGCCACCCCAGTTCAGACATGGCTATATGCAAATCAGTCTGACCCTGTGCCTCATGGGAACAGTCCAGCCTGAACTGCCAAGCCATGCCTTCCCTGGACCGGAAACAAGCTTCCTAGGACCGGTTTCTGGCATTTCAGCCGTCTTCAGCCAGGCTTGCTTGAATCCAGTGGCAAAGTGAGCAAGGGACTCACGTCTGAGCATACCCTGCCAACTTATGGCGAACAAAGCGGTACAAAAGGGGGTGGTGATGGAAGGTTCAAGCCGTGAAAATGTTATTTACCTTAATAAACTTTTCACGGCTTGAACATTCTGGAGCAGGAGAAAAGGGGGTGGTGATGGACGGAGCATCTGAACCAATCAAACACTCACACCCAGTCAAAAGATCTGGGTCTAATCCATCACTGTTCTTTAGCCCACTCTGCCACCCCAGTTCAGACATGGCCATATGCAAATCAGTCTGATCCTGTGCCTCATGGGAACAGTCCAGCCCGAACTGCCAAGCCATGCTTTCCCTGGACCGGAAACAAGCTTCCTAGGACCGGTTTCTGGCATTTCAGCCGTCTTCAGCCAGGCTTGCTTGAATCCAGTGGCAAAGTGAGCAAGGGACTCACGTGTGAGCATACCCTGCCAGGAAGGGGGGCCTTGCAGCCTCCCTCCCTTTTGAACAAAACAATTGTCCTGGAGAATGAGGTGCATGAATGCTTGGTTTGGGGGGTCCACATGGATCCTTACCCTTTTCTATTAGTTCGGCACTAGGGCCCAAAAATGCTCACATTTTAAGAGGCAGTGGTGCAATGTGGATCCTCTTTCTGAGCCTTTTTAGGCCCCAGGAATCCCATCACCCAGGCCCTGCTCGTTTACTGAGTCCCAGGGAGCCCGCCGGGACACAGTAGTTTCCGTGCCTGTGCAAGCGCGGACAGTGAAACATGTTTGTTACCTCCGGCTGGGAGAAGACTTGTGTTCTGTTTCCTTGCCCACACTGATGTGGACAGGAAAACCTAACCCATATTGCTCCCGCCCAGGGGGAGAAGAATAAATAACTGCTCTCTCTGCGAAAGCAATACCAGCTCCTGCACTATGCAGGGAGCCGTCTGGGGCATTGGGAGCCCTGGGACCTGTGCCCCTGTCCCCTTTTAAAATACAAACAGCCCTGGAGGATGGGGTCCCCAAGGCCAAATTAGGCTCAAGGAGGGTGCCAGGCGTCCCTCTCCCCTTTTAATTAATAAAAAATCGACCCAGGGTATGGGGTCCCTGGGGCCTATGAAGGCTAGGGGAGGAGGGGGACCATGACCCCTTCCTTTTTTTTTTGGTCAAAATCTTTATATTGGTTTTACAAAGATACACAACATTTGTAGCTCGACCTATGCCCCTTCTGACATGACCAGCTTCTGTTATCTGGTCGCACCCCATACTGGCCCCATCCTAGGCATCAACATCCCTTCAGGGGGACACAACGCTTCTGCCACCCCTCGTGGAGGTTCCTCCCTCCGTTTAGCTTCAGGGGCCTCCGTCGAGGTCTGGCCAGGTTCAGGGACACTATGTCATGCACAAAAGGGCGGGTGTGCCACTTTACCGACTTCTGCGAAAGAATGCCCCCGATGTGCCTCTTGCAAGTGCAGCTGCCCACTATAACTCAGCGCATCTGTTCTATTTAGCCAAAGTAGTGCCCCCGTAAGGTCCCCACTGGGACCGTAGTCTGCTGAAGTGGGCTCCATTGTTGGCAGTGCCCCGCCCGCCTCCTTAGACCCAAACTCACTGGGGCCTCCCTTCCAACCGACTCACCACGGGCTGCTTTCAACGGACGGTGCAGCTCTGCTCACCTGGTGCTCGTCTGTTTCCCGCTCCTGTGGAAAGTGAGGGGGAAAGCCTCCTTGGTCCTCCGGCAGTACGCGGGCCTCTCCTCTGCCACACGGAAGCCCCACCTTCCAGCAGGCTGACTATGCCTCTCCTGCAACCTCTACTTCCCTGCCGCGATAGGCTCCTCTGGGTCCTGCCTCCAACCAGGCAAATAGCCTGACTTCCGGTGTTCCTCAGTGCGACGGCAATGCGGAGTGGGCACCCGCCGACGAACTCCACATGCGGGGTAGGCACCCGCCGTAAAAGAGGCAAAAACGCGGGGTGGGCTCCCGCCGCGAGCACACAAACAGCGGGGTGGTCACTAGCTCAGCAGCATTCACGCGGGTTGGCACCCGCTTCTCTCGGCAACACGTGGGGAGGGCTCCTACTTCTCAGGAGACCATTTTCGGGGTGGGCTCCCGCTAGGAAGCACAATAAACAGGGTGGGCACCCGCTCCTCTCGGCAACACGCGGGGTGGGCTTCCGCTCTGTAAACAGCACAGGGGGAAACCCTCCCGCCGGGATTTACCCACAGCAGTCGACTCTGCAGCAGCGCGCCACCAGCGCTCTTCTCTCCTTGGAAGCATGCATAAATCAAAGTCCTTTGGGCAGTTGAACTATAGCGCTCACAAGGCGCTGGAAGGCTGGCAGAGATTCAGGGACATCCAGACAGCGCTCCTCTTCTCCTGGAGCACAGTCCAAGGGCTCAGGCTGGGCAAGGATCAGCAAGCAGTAGGGCGGCTCAGCCAAATCCAGGTAGCAGTTCCTAGGAACAGTCTTAACTCAGCAAGGTGGCAATCCTCCTGGTGCAGCAGTTTTTAGTCCAGCAAAAGTCTTTTCCTGGTCCAGTAGAAGGCAGAGGGGCAGAGCTGGGCACAGGCAGGCCAGCACGCAGCGACCTCCAGGAGCCAAGCATGACATACATACTTTGTTCCATTTAGGAGCTACCCCATAATGGGGGATCCCAATGTTATATAAATTGTTTGTGTGTGGCACTCTATGTTTATTCCTGTTCGTCGAGTTAACTGACAGTTGTTGTTTGTTTTACGTTTTTGGGTGCTGGCGGGTTGCTCCCTCTGACCTAGGGGAGTTAAAGTTAAATGCAAACTGTGAACACTGTTAATGCAGTAACAGTGTCCCCAAACCGCACTCCTTTGTGAGACTGAACGTCTTCAGTTGTTTATCCCAACTAAATGATGAAGTAATCCAAATAAACCATTCAACTCAATATTTCACTTGGTATTTTTTCTTTTTAATCTCAACGTGATTATTTCATTTCTGTTGTTACATCACATCAATGGACTGTTTCAAGCGTTTTCATGTACATCTGATAAACACATCACGATTTCCAAAATTGATATATTCAGGTTATTCCCTTTGCATTTCGGGCCTCTGCCCTTCTTCAGGGGAAATGCATTCAATCTAAAAATAACTAATAAACTGGTGTAAATGATAAGGAGGTAGAAAAAATGTCATTATAGATGTAGAGTATAAAAGACTATCATGAAGTTACACTCAGTGAAGAAAATGTTAAACGTGATTTGAACGTCTGTTGTGATGTTAAAAAGAAACTGAATAACGTGTGCACACTGTGCCCCAAATGTTGTGACTACAAAAATAATACGATAGTACCCGACGGATACGTCTAATAGTGCTCGTGGGTTAAATTCGCTTGATCAATCGCTCTGGATAGTCTACTATCTACGCGCACTGTGCTCAACAAACAGTGTTGAAAAATAAGCGGTGTTAAGAAATAAAGTGATTGTGCCCAGCGGATGCGTTCGAGTGAGTTCTCTAATGATGATCGTGGAATGCTTAAAACGGACCATACCGGTCTCACCGATCTCTTACCGATCTCTTACCGATTGTCAGATACGGCAGGTCAACGTAGTTACACAGATCCTAACGTTTCTTCCGAAAAATGGTATAACGACTGGTAAACGCCACGCATGCGTATTAAACCGATCGATCAACAAAACAAACGAAGGACTGCGAGTTAAGGTGGCCATCTTAGAGAGGTGTATTCGCATCGTGTACAAGGTGAACAACGGACTGCGAACTGAGACGACCCTCTCAGTAAGGTGCTCACAAGGCACAATGGTGTATAAAAATAATAATACAGTAATGTGAAAGCCCAAAAATCTGAATACAAATTTGAGTGTATGTGGTACAATAAGGACAATTAAATGCGAGCATTTTTGTACAATCTTGCATGAGTCACATTCAGTATAAGACATGAAAATAAACAAAAACATTGGAGTCATAAGAAGCAACTGTACTCCATCCGTTCATTTAAACCCTTTGGGTTACAAAAATCCAGTTTCTTGATCCAGTACATCTCTCGTTGTAGTAATTTCCTTCTGTTATCAGTACCTGGTTTAACAGAGACAACCTCCAAGACCATGAATCTTATCTGGCTGATATTGTGATTGTTGGAAATGAAGTGTGCGGCTACCGGTGCCTTCAGTATTTTGTTTCTGATGGTACTTTTGTGTTCAGTCATGCGAACCTTGATTTTTCTCTCCGTTTTGCCAACATATGGAAGGCCACATGGGCATTTCAAAAGATATATTAAATTCTTTGTGTCGCAGGTGGCATTGGTGAAAAGTTTAATAGACTTGCCGGTGGTAGGATGGTTCAGAGTGTTACCTCGTATAATATTGTTACAATGTCCACAATTTAAACATGGGATCGTGCCTGTATATGTGGCGTTTTTGTCGGTAGGTTTAGTTTCAAGCATGTCTTTCAAATTTTTTGAACGTTGGTACGCGAATAGTGGTTTTGAAAAAATGCCATTGAAATCAGGTTCGTTTTCAATCATCTGCCAATTTTTTAGGACAATTTTTTTGATAAGGTGACTCCTGCTGGAAAATTTAGACACAAACACTGGCCTGTTGGTGTTGGTTTCCGTTGTATGTGTTACTAACAACTCCGAGCTGTTGATGGCTTTTGCCCTCTCCTTGGCGTTATTAAGAACCAATTCAGGGTACTTCCTCTCTTTGAATTTAATTAACATTTCAGTTTCATTTCTCAGGTAGGTCTCAGGGTCAGAGGATATCCTTTTTATTCGCAATAATTGAGAATATGGCAAATTACGTTTAAGAGACATGGGGTGACAACTGTCAAAAAGCAATGAATTATTCCTGTCTGTACTCTTTGTACACACATCAGTTTTGATCGTATTATCTTGGTATGTTACCATAACATCCAAGAATGGAATTTTTTCAGTACTGACTGTGTGTGTAAATTGTATGTGGTCATCTATATTGTTGATGAACGTTATGAATTCCTTGATTTCATCCGGGGGTCCTTTCCATACAAGGAAAATGTCATCTATGTAACGCCAAAGTTTTAAAAAAATGTCCTCCCATCTGGGATTGTTGTCAAGTTCCAAACGGTGCATAAACAAGTTAGCATAGCTGGGAGCCGCACAATTCCCCATAGATGTACCGGCTAACTGCTGGAAGAAATGACCATTCCATGTGAAGTAACTATGATACAGAGTGAATTGAAGAAGTTCTAGGAGAAAAACCTTTAATTCTTGTTTGATGTCATGGTTGATTAAAAACGATTCAACAGCTTCAATTCCCCTGTTGTGTGGAATGGATGTATAGAGCGAACATACATCTATTGTGCATAAGGTGACAGTCATGGTGGGATCCAAAGTCATATCGTTCAATTTTACCAAGAAGTCTGTAGTGTCACGCAAGTAAGTGGTCATTTGTTTCACTAGTGGCTTTAGGTGTTTGTCCAGATATTTCCCTGTGGGTTCATGAATAGATCCTCTTGTGGATACTATGGGGCGGAATGGCGGTTTTATGGGATCCTTATGAACCTTGGGTAACATGTGTAGACTTGGGCTTCTAGGATGTTCTTGAATGAGAAATGTCCTTTCCTTTTCTGTGATTACTCCCATGTCAAAAGCGTTATCCACAATGGTTTTCAGTACCTTGGCAAAGTCTCTTGTGGGATCCTGAGACAGTTTCATGTAAATATTTCCAATATGTACATGTTCACTGACACTCTGTTTATAGTATTCTGAATTCATAATTACCAGTGCACCACCTTTATCAGCCTTACAGCAAACAATGTTGCGGTAGTTGATAATTTGATTTATGGCTTGTGATTCTTTAACAGTGAAATTGATTCTCCTGGTTACTGTTTTTTTTAATAAATCTCTGACCTCGTTCATGGTAATGGTTTCACACGAGTCCAAAATCTTATGACTGACCGGTGCTGTAAATGTACTTTTGCTTCTTAATCCCAATAGGGTATCTTCTGTGTCTTCCATAGGTTTAGGAACCACATTGGTAAAAAAATGTTTTAACCTGAGATTCCTCATGAATTTAAAAACACTGACTTCAGTTTCAAGTTCCAATGTTAGCCCACGGAGGGCAGAGAGCACATGCACTTTGCACTGCTAAACAGTTCAAAAGTGCCCTAAACGACCAACACCATGTTCGAGAAAAGGCTAGGAGGTAGGCAACAAGTTCAGGGAAGACCCTGCAAAAAGGGCCAAGTCCAACAAAGATCATCAGTTATCTAAAGACGGTACACTACTTGTCCACAAGTTCTCCGCATGACTATTGTCCTTACCTAGACGCATACTTTCCATTAGTACAGTGCCTTACTGGCATCCCACACCACGGTCGGCTGTACGACCTGGTGGTAATGAAAACGCCCTACTGAATGACCCTGGTGGAGGGAAGTCTAGAATCAATCAATCAATCAATCAGAGCATTTGTAAAGCGCACTACTTACCCTTGAGGTTCTCAAGGCGCTGCGGGGGGGAGGGGTGGGGGCAGGGGAACCACATTTAGCGCCGGATATGCTATAGAATAGGGAGGGAGGGTTACTTAAGAATGTTTTTTCGAACTTTAATGTTGGATATGGTCATTGCTTGACAATTGATCTCTGATAAATCCTCAGTCGCTTGTGGATGTTACAATACTAACAATACTAATGTCTTTCATAGTGAGCTGTCTATGTCCTGAATGTATCCTATCTAAATTGAGAAATCTCTTCTAATTTAATACTTTTAGCTCTGCCTATGTATTTACCATTTTCACTCCCACACTAGATGCAGCACTTTGTAAAATCAATAAAGTGTGTTAAAAAAAAAAAAGAAACCGTTCCTTACTGGCATAATTTACATGTCTTGTGTTGCCTCTACTCTCTACAATCTGGAGCAAACAAATTAAACACAACTTAAAATAGCAAAACATTTCCGTGGTACCCCGTGTACCTAACCTTGATGTGGCTAAGGGGAGTGTAGGGTATGCGTTACCCAGATCCCGGAGACTCCAAGGGGTCCCTCGCTCCAGGATTGTGGTGGGGGTGGGGGGGTGGAACTGCCCTCGGGTAAGTCATTAGGAGGCCTGGATGCTCCGGTTTCCCGGGAAACTATGGGGTTTGCTCTGTTCTATCTGGAAAAGGTGGGAGGCTTGCAACGTAGGCCCACAGGCAAATCGCGGCAATCCCTCCGGCAGGTAACCCACCATGGGACTCCAAATGAAATCCAAATGAAATCTAAGCTCTTACTGTAGTCATTAATAATCTGTCATCCGTTCGAGGGCTAGGGCTCGCAATAAACTGGCATGCCATTTGGTGAGAGAGGGGGCTTCCGGCTTCTTCCAGGCTGCTGCTTTTGCCATTTTGGCCGGCCCCAGGCATAGCCACATATTCGAGTGGTCTCCCTGTATTTGGTGCTTCAGACTGGGGTCACGTATCCCCAAGAGTTTGTGTTCTAGGGAAGCGGGGATTGGGTATCCCAGAATTTGTTTAATTTGGGAAAGAATCTCTTTCCAGAAGAGTTGAAGGGAAGAGCTGTCCCACCAAATATGATGGAAGTCTCCCAAAAGCCCACAGCCCTGCCAGCATCTATCAGAAGTGTTTGGAAAAACGATGTGTAGTTTCTGGGGGTGTAGGTACCATTCATACATGATTTTGTAATGAGTTTTCTCTCAAGAACATGAAGCAGTTATATTTAGCAATGTCTTTGTATAGGGAGCTCCACTGTTTCTCTGTTACGGGGGTGTGCAGCATTTCATCCTAATACCTTCTGTAGCGCGGACCCGCCGTGAGAAGGAGAGAGTACAGGAAGGATATGCAGCCTTTAGTCGTATTGCCGTTTTGGACGAACCTCTCTATTGGGAGCAAATCTCTTAAGGTGGCCTGGAACCTCAAACTTACATGCCCATGTAACTGAGAAAAAATAAAAGCACACAGCTTGTTATCTCTTCACATGTACTAAAGAGATGCATGCTTTTTTTTTACTTTGTTCAGTCCGTGTGTGTGTGAGTGCATATAAGACTGTTTGATGGGTTTGTCTGTCCCAGTATTTACACAAATAATTTATATATCACTGTTTTATTTCGTTTATAGCACTACTCATCCCAATGCAGAGTGTTAGAGTGCTTTACATAACATACACATTATCCATTCATAGTAAATCATGTAAGTGTGCAAATCAATGTACAAGATGTGTTGCATGAGTCTGTCAGGGATACAAAGTGTAGGAGTCAAATGCCGTTCATAGCTCTCTCTGGTCTACTAGAAAGATTAAAATGCTTGAACTGAAAGTAACAAAAGGATCTCTGTTCAAAGCAGTAATCCACTTACCTCTATCTACATAAAATAACACCTGTGATCTGCATGTTACATGATGTGTTTTGTAGGAAACAACTTTTTTAAAACATGTTTTATTGCATTTTAAGTTGCCATATGTTATAACATACACATATCAGAGCACTATTGCATAATTAGGTGGTACATTTATTCTCACAACATTGTATAAGACGCACACCATATGTGTTGTGATATCATGAATAACAAACCTGAAGAAGGTAGCAACAAAATAGAGTTGAACAATCCCCAAACGCCTAATCCTACCCCCTCAAAAACAGTGGGTGATTGTTTTGCAGCAGACAACTTAATCTTCTATACATACTACTTTGATTCAAATTTGTGACTGTACAAAACACAGATCTCTTCAACAAATGCGTTAATCTCCAGAGCTATCTCACCATTATTATTATTCCCTGAGATTTACTGGGCACCTCTGCAGCAGATGCCTTAACCCTATAAAATATTTCAAAATGCAGACTTTGCAACCAATTAAGAAGAACAGATCTACTGCCATGCTTTTCCTTGTTGCCAATCTCTTTGTGGCAGGGTTTTAAAAAAAATGTATTAGTTGAGGTCCAGAATTTGCGTAAGGTGTGCTCCACTTTTTTGGCACAACCCTGACTCCAAATCTCATTTGTTAAATATCATAATGCACTTAAATTTACTCCAGTTACACCTGATAAACATACGTGTGAGATCTAAGTATCCGATGTCACTTCTTGTGATGTCACTTCCAATGAGGTCACTTACTGTGTTGCCACGTGGAATGCCACGCGTCGTGACGTCATGTGCTGTGATGGCAAGCGCCATGATGTCACTTGCATACTGCCTAACTTGGTCAGTCCCCTCACTTCTTTTTGTAGCACTTGTGCCCTGCGGTCGTGACAGAAAACAGCGCGCTACTCCTAATGCGTTCACCTCCACTGCTCCCGTACCTCAGCCGCATGGACAGCGAGGCTGTGAACATGTCCCTCTGTGCCTACCTCCGAGGGAAATTGTAATGTCGGACATCGCGTCATTCCTGGCGCGAAGTTCCCCCACCCTGTGCCGCCTCCGCTGCGCTCAAACGGTTCGGTTGTGATTAATGTGTCTAAAAGTCTTCAAAATAAATTATTCACTCTGTTAGCAATGCAGCCCCTCTACCGGGCTGAGAACATTAAATATTCCAGTGACTAATCTGTGTGGTATTTCTGAGTATTTCCTTTAGTTTATCCGAGGTGACTGATTGACATTAGTTTCTCCACCTAAACGTAGACGGCTTTTCAGCGCCGTGGTTGTGTTTGAATGTAAATTCATGTGTGTAATTTCTATTCTGATTCTGCATATAAATACTTGAAGAGAATTATTGTTAGTCATTAATAGTTTTAAGTCGGTGAATGTACTTACCCTAAAGAACTGTGCCCAGGACTTTAAGTTAAATGAAGAAACGGGGGAAGGGGGTTGGGGGGGCTCTCACAGGAGCGTGCCCGATGTATTTAAGGGCATGGCTTAAAAAAACTAAAAATCTGTGCTGAGCATAGTGTGTCGGCCCCTAGGTATTTTGATGTTTCTGTCATTGCATCCAGATATTTAATACAAGTAACATTATACTTACTAGGAGCCAGGACTATTGGCTTTGTCAATTGTTATTTGTTGCATAAGATAAAAAAAGCAACTACTACAGCTTCGTTGTATATAACATTGAAAATGCTTCTGTTTTAAAATAGGAAGACTGTGAAAGAACTATACGGCGTCTCTTTAAAGTTGCATCAAAGGCAGTGGGGGTGGCCCTGCTACAGAGTTATGATTTTTTTTCACCCTTACAGTTAGGGCAAAAATGGAGAGCTCTATAGGGACCCGTCTCAGCACCTGCTTTTTAGAACTGCCGGTGCTGAGCACCGGAAGGACCCGGCCCACTTGAGAGCCCTGAGTGTGCGCAACTCCTGAGGCCAGTCCTGCCTTTCAGGCATTTAAGGTCGATGATTTGTAACTTGGAATCAATATATTAGGTTACAATGTCATGCATTCACTGTTGTGTCTTCCAAAGCGATGTCCGCATGTCTGAAAAAGAGTCTTAATTTGCGAGTCTCAGCTGATTGGTTTAACCCATTCTTTCCGAGATAAGCTGAGACTTTCGATCAATGTGCACCCGCCTGAAAAGATGTTGTAGCCTGAGAGTCTCCGCTGGGCTGGACTTAATCACCCTTTCCCATATAGCCTGAGAAATACAAAGCAATTATTTGGAAGCCTAAATATGTCCCAGACAAGACACAACGAGAACCTTTCTAGAACCTTCCTGAGGGAACACACTAGTTCAAAGAGCAGGAGCTTCTTATTAGAGCAGTTCAGCTCTTGCATTGATCCTTTTCCGGGATGAAAAGCATGGGTAGACCGGAATATCCTCCAACAGATACAATCTCTTAACAAGATGGATGCCATGCTAGGGTAGAATGAGAGAAAAGTGCCTTTACGCAATTGTGTGGAGATTTCAGCCAGGCCACTGCCTCTAGTGCAGGGATTGTTTCACACCCAGGGCTTTGAATGGCCTGACCATCCAGAGAGTGGAGGCAAATGTTCCCCTATCAAAAGTATGTACTGTTCACCTTCGCCTCAGATTCAGGGTTTCCTTCTTTACAGTTCTGTTGGCTGACTAGGACATCTTATGTACTCTTATGGTCCGCGATTACTGCTCCCTACTTTTCACCTTGCATTGCAACCAAGCCCCACCCAGCTCTTGTATGCTCAGCCTGAGGCCTACCTCCAGGGTCAGACTGGGAGATAAAATAGGGCCAGGCACCAAAATAAAAGTGGACTCCATTAACGAATTAAATAGATGAAAAAGAGGTCCACATTTTCAAATAGGGCATTTTTTAACTTGTCCCATCGTACAAGTGTTTTGCAAGGTGCCCAAGCAATTGCGCTTGCTAAAGGCAATGTGTGTGGTAATATCAGGGACATCCACCGTAAACAACGGTCCATCAGACCATAAAATAGGCCCACACACCTCCAAACAACCAGCGCTCACACACTGATCTATCAGACAAGCCCATCGTGCACTGCTTTGATTGCCCTATAGGCCAGTCCGACCCTGCCTTCGTCTACTCTGTCACAGTGCCAGAGCAGAGAAATACCGCCTTCCAAATCCTCCACAGAAATTGTTCCTTCTCATGTGGATGTGGAACTGCAGATGACGAGGCTCCACAACAAGGAACAGTCATTGTAGTTAGGGATCTATGAAGCAGTAAACTACTCCTTCCAAATGTCCGCTTCTTCCATGTTCATCTGATGCTGTCACAGTGATATTAGAGGTGATGTGGTGGGTGTTCAAATCGTCCAGCAGTAGAGATTGTATCCAATAGTCAAGCAACTTTTAGAATATATTATAGACCATAATGTTAATTTTCAGGGGAGGGCCTTCGTAGTAATAAGTGGAATTGTGTTAAATGCTTAGTAAAGTCTCCCTTCATATGCAAAAGGTTTTAAAAGCTGTTGTCGGGCTCATTTTGATCTTTAATGATGGTGAATTCAGTCTGGTGAGTGGTTATATAGAGCTCATCCCCCCTCGTGTTGTGCGGTTGCACAGGCTTATCAACCCTTGTCCAGCTGCACGTTGCGTTACCTGAGTTGCACCTCTTATTAGAAAATCTGACCTCTATCGCTAACCAGAATTTCTGTAAAAAAGTCTAGATCCGCAGCATTTACATAGTATCTTATTTTTTTTATCAGCAGAGCAGTCCCCAGGGGTGTTCTGCTGATTGAACTCTCAGCATTAACCAGCAGACATCTCTCTACTTGGAATCTACAAAACATGGACATCCAGTGGAGTCAGGGTTTTTAAATATAGCATCCCTGGATTTCCCCCTGCCTGGTGCTTTTATAGCTGTTTCATACAAGTTGTTTTCGGTTTGAGTTGCTAATTGTGAATCAGAGGTTGCTGAGCTGTCGTCTCCTTCGATTCCTGCGGTTAAAGAGTCTGTGCAGGCATTAGTACACGAGGCTTAAGAGTTTAGTGGAGTGTAAACAGATGTTTCAGGTGAATCTCACAAAAGACTTTCTTTAAGTACAGGCGTGTTGCATTTCTTCCTCCTTGCTTACACAGGCAAATGCATGTTGATGGATTAGGAATTTAAGTGTTCACAGTCTGAACATGTTCATGCCCAAACAAGAGACATCAGTGAGGTGTTTACACGACAGTCATCTCACGAACGGGTATGCTTGTGCCTCAGTTGTCAGTGAATAATAAGTGGAATATTAGTAACCCAGGGAGAACAATTATGCTTCAACTTTGTCAATGTGAAATACTGAGCTTAAAACAATTAAAGCCTGCATTGGCCGAGCCAGTACTTTTCGCCTATCTACAGCATTGTGTGTGTATTAGAAAAGGTTAGCATACTTTTTGTATTCATTGTGTGGGTTTTGTGTTTACCCATGATATGTTTATGTCTTTGTAAAGGTTACGGATGTAGACAGGCAGCACGTAATTTGCCTCTCATAAGAACTGTGGCTGTAATATACGTACAAGCTTCTTTGTTTGCATGTGCGGTGAATCAGTTCTCTGATTAGGTGTTTGCACATATACATTGTATTGTGTAACACCGCCGATGCTTTGAAAACTGTTTCTACACACAGGCTCTGTATCATATGCCTGCTCTAACCTTTCAGCGTGGGCACGTGTTATGTATTCAGTGCTGTCGGCTACACATTATTCAAGCGTGGGTTATTTGCACGTGTGCATCGTGTGCCTAGTGAACGGCCAGACATTGTGTGGTATGCTGGGCTGTGCATGCAAGTGTATTCTGAGATAAACATGGAGACATGTAGATGGTTGTTTATCACCGCCCGGCCATTATGTGCCTTTATTATTTGGGTCTGTTTCGTGATTTGCATATCCCAGGCTGTGTACTCTGCTCTGTGTATTCTGGGCTGTGAAGTATTTTCCACTTATGCCTTCCTGCACAAAACGGACTGCTTGTTCTTGGTTGCGCTTGATCTTTAGTGAACGTTGTGCTGTTTACAACACCCTTTGTATCCTGATCTGACCATGTTTTATTGCGCAATGTGCTTTGCCACATGTGCTGCTTGCACTGGTCTCTGTGCAGAGCATCACTGATATGCCCCACTGTTGTGCCCTGCGAGCTCTGCTTCCAAGGACAAGCATGCTCACTAATCTAGGTTTAGCACGCGGGGCATTGTGAGATGTGCAACCAGGGCCGGTCCTAGGACTTGTGGGGCCCTGGGCGAAAGGGAAGATGTGAGGCCCCTCTAATTTGCTTGTGACCTCACAAGGTGTTAGGTGTGGTTAGGTCCAGCATACATGCTCTTTACTATATATCATGATCCAAAAGTTCTATGAAAAGATCTCCGGTAAAGCGCCCCCTTGTGGGTGCCCATTGGGCATTGCAGTGCTGACCTGAAATGGAGCTTGCCCGATGATGAAGCATGACACGCAAACAGGTGTGTGAGGGCACTTGATCCTATTGCAGCATATCCCCGCAGGGTACCAGTGTGTCTGGGGTCTGAATCACAATCCAAATAAGACCCGTCCAACTGGTGATTATCTGTGTTTGACAGCCTTCTGCAGCTTGAGAGAGGCTTGTGTGAAGTCCTGCTAAAAGTGTTGGCTTCCTTCGGCCCTTAGAAGTCGTTGGAATTTGGATGTTTTAAAGTTTGTGTTGTTTCTGCTGAGGTTGTCAGCCTTGATTTCTCTTCGGCTTCCTTCCTCCTTAATTAGGTGTACTTTTTTTAGCATTAGGCCGTATCTCTGCCTCTAAATAAATAAATATATAAAATAGTGCATGGCTACAGCTTATGTCACCAATTAATATTTTCTAGCAATTTGGGCATCTTTTTACTCATTGAAAGCCTCTGCTTCCAGGCACATGTCGCCATGTGGATTAATGGGCCTTCTATGATTATCACCCTTTTTGGGGAAGGGGATTATCACTGTGGCTAAGCTGGGAATTCCTTATTATAATTACAGTTTGTGAGTCTCCCTCTCACATACCCTCACCCATATCACCCTCTGGTGCTGCGTCCCATAAAGTAAGCTGTACCTCATTGGCCATCAAGCAGGACATAAAAAACATTACACATAAGCTCAAAACAACACAACACCCTTCCAACCACACACATGTTGTAGCTTGGTATCTAGGTTGGTAAGTGCTTCAGCGCCTCACACATGGATAGTAAGCACTAAACAAATACTTCAAATAAATTAGAAATACTTGCAAATTGCTGCTGTGGATTACACTGTTTTAAACAACAAGGGAACCCATTCGGTTATCCAGAGACCGTGGGTAGCTATACTTTATCAACAACAGTGGTCCCAAAGAATATGTAGATACAGATTACCAGATAAAATTTTCAAATTGTAACACACATAATGTGATTTACCCCATCGAATGCCCGTGTCCAAAGATGTACATAGGGCAGACTACGCAGAAAGCAAAGACCCGCATCTGCCAACATCGAAGCAGAATCAGGTGCCGAACAGTCAATGCCCCGTTGGTGGACCACTACAATGAAGCTGGCCACAATGAAAATGACATCAAGTGGACAATTTTGAAAGTTGTCAAACCGCCACTGAGAGGCGGAAACCTTGCGCAAATGCTGAACAGAGAAGAGCTGAAAATCATGATCCATTTCAACACTATTCGTGATGGTCTAAACCGAGCAGAGGATTGGACCACACTATTATAAAAAAGGATCAGTCTGAAATACTTTGAACATTTTAAAATGGAACTAAAATTTGTGCAAATAACACTGAGAGACTGGACCTTTTCCGCTTTTTCCTTGAACATGC
Source organism: Lissotriton helveticus (assembly GCF_964261635.1). Classification (NCBI taxonomy): domain Eukaryota; kingdom Metazoa; phylum Chordata; class Amphibia; order Caudata; family Salamandridae; genus Lissotriton; species Lissotriton helveticus. The sequence continues at coordinate 342,071,791 of NC_136061.1, forward strand.
ATATGTAAATTAACATTTTGTATATAACTGTAATTGTTCTGCGTATGTTTTTAATGACAGTCACAGTCACATTAGCACTGCGTCGCTACTGTATTGCATATTGTCACTGCGCCGCCGCACTTTATCATAGCACATCACCGTTGCACCGTGACACTCAAACTACCCTTTATATCACCCTGGAAGAATTCTGTGGCAATGAAAAAATATCAAAAACCCCACTCCAAGATGGCGCCCATGTGCGCTTAGTCCTTCCTCCCTTTCCCATGGGTCACGCTTATCTGGCGTTCCCTCCCGTGCTCCACAGTGACTGTGATTCTGCAGAGCACCCAGGGTTAACGGACACCGAGGAGGAATCTTCCTCCCAAGGTAAGCCAAACAGCCCACAGAACTATGACGTTCCACTCGCTCTTGCACAATAGTAGACTAAAACGAAGTATCTTTTACAGACTCGTTTTCGAGCCATCATTGGACCACACGCGCCAATTATCCCCTCAAGGTAAGCCCGACGATTTGTAGCCAATACTTCAGAGCCACTTTATCCAACCCGTTATTGAACCCAGTCTTCTATCCTGCAGACAAATCCTACTAAATTGAAAACGAGGCGGACCGCACACGTTAACTTGTATTTACCAGGTAATAGCTGAAACCACGAACCACTTGCAAGTAGTATAACTGAATCCCTATTTACTGGTCAATCTTCATTTATTGGTCTCTCTTCTCTACCTTAGGTTACATCCTAAAGCAGTGTCCACTTTAATAATCTTATCCCTGAACCCCTCCGACCCCTATGGGTAAGCGTCCTCCCGGATAGGCACGGAATGAATGCGCACGAACGTGCATGGTACAAGAGGAGATACGAATGCCCGTGATTGAAGAACACACGCGTACTATGTATTTAAATCGCCAGATATACTTAAAGCCTTTTGAGTGTCTTCAGGATGATAATTATTTAATTTTCCAAAGTCTTTGAAAGAAGAGTGTTACCATTTTACTATTTTACTATTTTTCAATACATTTTTCAATACATATGTCACCCACCTCACTATCCGCGTGAGTCAAGGCTATAGACATCACTTGCACGAAATTATCAGGCACGTTAAGTCGGTTCCGAATATAGTGCATTGTCAGTTATACTCAGAGTCTACAGTGGGTAACCCCCCTCTCTCTCTCTTTTTTATTTTTGATTATTTCTTTGTTTTCTCCCTAACAGGCGGTTGTGTGTTAAAATGTATATACCAGGCAAGCAAGTGTATGGATTGTTAGTCCTGATGATGATCCCGTAATATTGAGCATAAGGGATCGAAACGTCGACTTGTTTAAAGTGTTTTCACAGCCTAACTATTCTGTTTGATTTATGCTGTGTCTAACACTCGTTTGGCACTACTTACAAACCCTACTGAATTACAAGTGGCCAACTATGCTCTCTCTTGCCTAAAAACCCTTTCTGTTTGTTCACAAAACGGTACAGGATTGTGCCTTTTCCTATCCCACCATATATTTCATTGAAAAATAAAAAATACCCTGTCCGGCTGGACATTGGTCAATATAGCTCCTATTGTGGACTGTATTTTATCTGGTAATCTGTATCTACATATTCTTTGGGACCACTGTTGTTGATAAAGTGGATTACACAGCATTCAATGTTAATCTAAAAGGCTGCTTGGTGGGGTAACGTAATATCTTTTGTAATCAGTGTGCAACCTGGAGCAGCCTAGCTGACATAAGGTTGGCATGGAAGTTCAGACCTCTCATCTTTCATGTAGAATTTCAGAAGTGTACCTATTTAATTACTCACTTAACAGGCTGTCCAGCCTACGAATAACGTATCCTTAAACTTGGTAACAGTAATGTATGTTTTTCGCAACACTACAAATTACGTTTCTCAAGGATAAACCTTTGAAAAGGAAAGCTCCAAATGGCTGCCATCTTGCCAATGTACCAAAACCAAACTCTGAAGATGGGGATTAAGGAATGAGTTAGTGAGCACCATTGCAATACTATGGCTACACCTTTACATGCGAGGACAATAGGAACCCCTTGCACAATGTCTATCTTCTTTCTGATCTCTCCGTAAATTGGATTTGTACTCAGTACATTCAACAAACATGGCTAAATACTTGCTGGGCCTTTATCATTGTATGTTGTCGCTAATAATTGGGGCCTAGGATTGGATAGTAAATCTGTTGACAAACAAAGCCTGGAGAGGAGGCAAGCAAAGGCCTCAGTTTGTTCACAGTTGATAGCATAATAGTTTTGTGAGTTGCACTCTGGCTGTATAACTGCAGATCAGTAGTTTGAATCTATGCAAGACACAATCGTTCTTCCAGGATCCATTATCTGAGCGTCATTAAATAATATAATAGTAACTCCTTAGAAAAAGTGGAATGAAACACCTTTATATGTACGTGATATTTCAAATGACAGCTAAAAATACCTTTGCCACACCACCACATACGTATTGTGCGTTTCACCACTAGGTTAATATCCAATGTGTTGTGTGCCTCTTTTCATGCTAAATATTTTAGGCAAAGGTTCAGAATAACATCACCATTAACAAGCATTGGCAAAGCCAATCGGTCTTGCCTAGAACAAATATTGGCTTTGGCAATGTTGAGTTGCCGTGTTGTACACCAGTGTGGCTGTTTTTCAGCATGGTTAAAAGTTAGTGGCATGGAGTGTCCTTGAGTGAAATGATAGGAATAGAGTGTAATTGACTGGATTTTTTTAGAGTAGTAGTTGTAGAGTGGAATAGGGGGAGTAGAGTGGTATACAGTTGAGTAGAGCGGAGTAGAGTTTAGTCGTTCAGTGTCAGAGAGTGTCGTAGAATGCAGTGTCATCAAGTTCAGAGTTATAGAGTGGAGTGCTGTATATTGTAGTAGGGTGGAATCGGTGGAGTGGGTTGGGTGGGCTGAGGTAGTGAGTGGATTGAAGTAGATTGGGTTGAATTGGGATAGAGCTAGTTGGAGCGAGTAGAGTGAGTTGGACTGGGTAGGTGGTGTGGATTGGATTGGAGTGGTATGGATCGAAATGGGGTGAGGTGGATTGGAGTAGGTTCTGTTAGATTTTTTGGGGTGGGGTGGATTGGAGTGTGGTGGGCTGGAGGGATTGGACTGAGTGGGGTGGTCTGAACTGGGGCGGGGTGGATTGGATTGGGGTAGAGTTGGGTGGATTGGAGTAAAGTGGGGTGGATTGAACTGCAGTGGAGAGGGTGGACTAAATGTGGTAGATTAGACTGAAGTGGGGTGGATTAAAATGGGAAGGCAGGACTGGATTGGGGTGGGGTGGATTGGAGTGGAGAAGAGTGAACATGAGTGGGGTGGTGTGGGGTGGACTAGAGTGGGGTATATTGTAGTGAGGTGGGGTGGAATGGGTTGTGGTGAATTGGATTGGGGTGAGGTGGATTTGAGAGGAGTGGATTGAATTGCAGTGGGTGGATTTTATTGAGTGAGGTGGCTTGGATTGAGGTAAATTGGATTGTGGTGGGGTGAGGGGGATCGGATTGAATTGGGGTGGTTTGGATTGGAGTGCGGTGGGTCAGATTGGAGTGGGGTAGATTGGATTTGGGTGGATTGAATTGGATTTGGGTGGATTGGATTGAAGTTGGGTGGATTGGATTGGAGTGGGTTCGATTGGATAGGGGTGAGGTGGATTGGATTGGAGAGGGATGGAACTGAGTGGGGCAGATTGTTTTGAATTGGAGAGGAGCAGACAGGAGTGGGGCAGACAGGAGTGGTGCAGATTGGAGTGGGGCAGATAGTTTTGGATTGGTGCTGATTGGAGTGTGGCAGATTGTTTTGGATTGGAGTGGTGCTGATTGGATTGGCGCACATGGTTTTGGATTGGAGTGGGGCAGATTGTTTTGGGTTGGAGTAGGCCAGATTGTATTGCATTGGAGTGGGGCAGATTGTTTTAGGTTGGAGTAGGCCAGATTGTTTTGGATTGGAGTGGGCAGATTGTTTTGGATTGAATTGGGGCAGATTGGCGTTTGGAGATTGGAGTGGGGCAGATTGGAGTGCGGAGATTGGAGTGAGGCAGACTGTTTTGGGTTGGAGCGGGCCAAATTGGAATGCGGAGATTGAAGGGTGGCAGATTGGAGTCCGGAGATTGGGGTGGGGCAGATTGGAGTGCGGTGATTGGAGTGGGGCAGATTGTTTTGGATTGAAGTGGGGCAGATTGTTTTGGATTGGAGTGTGGCAGATTGTTTTGGATTGGAGTGGGCCAGATTGGAATGCGGAGATTGAAGGGTGGCAGATTGGAGTCCGGAGATTGGAGTGGGGCAGATTGGAGTGCGGTGATTGGAGTGGGGCAGATTGTTTTGGATTGAAGTGGGGCAGATTGTTTTGGATTGAAGTGGGGCAGATTGGTGTGTGGGGTGAGAGGATTGGAGTGTGGTGGAGTGGAGTGGTTTGGATTGGTCTAGGGTGGATTGGATTAAGTAGGGTGGATTGGTGTGGGGTGATGTGGGATGGATTGGTGTGGATTTGGGACCGATTGGAGGTGTACTGAACTATTATGTGTTAAAGCATTTTTCAGAAAAAAACACATAAGAAAGAAACCTTGTCAATTTGCAATAATATTTGAGAACAGGGTGCACAAGCAAAAACAAAAGAAAACATTAGTGAAAAGTAAGAAAAGAAGATTAGGCAAAATAAAAGAAACTTAACTATAGAAAATAAATCTTTGCAACTCTGTTTGTCCTGCTGGGCACGTTTTTACCAGTCTCACGTCTTCTGTATGCAGGACACTAAAAGTTCAACAGAATAAAATAGTACCTCAATCACATTGGGAGCAGCCAACGTGCACTAATTAAGTTGAATCAATCAGTGCCTGGTCCCTGCTCCACAGAGAGTAAAGGAAGGTATGTTAGATCTGCCTTGACCAATTATAAGGCTGTAAAGAAGAGTACCACGCAAATCAACATGTGGTAAGCAACGGGCAGGTTCCAAGCCCTTTTATGCATACAACAGTGTCTCGCAAGCAAGACGCATGCAGTAGACACTTGCAGGCACAACCCTAAAAAGGGTCAGAGTAGCACTAAAAGATTTTCAACAATCACGTGCGCAGCCGCATTTTTCTATCTTCAGAGATCAAAAGGAAGAGGTAAAAAAGAGGGATGTTTAAGGACCTTGCTGCTTTTCTGAGGAACTGATTGGGGACAAGGGCCTGCGGATAAAGGGTGCTCTGCCGAGAGTAGTTCATCGGAATGCATTTATTCCTTTGCACATTACACTGAATAGGTTTTTCAATGTCTTTGAACTTATAATATCAATGAAGTTGCTTGTCATTTCTACATCTGAAAAGGCAGACAAGATGTTTTCATGGTTATGAGCTGACAGCGTGTCACACTCTTTCGAGAAACCTTGTCCAGCTACAGTACTTCCCTTCTACCCTTCTGCCTTCTACCCCACAACACCCCACCCCACCTTCCCTGCCCTGCTAAACAAGACCCAGGTGCAGCACAAATATGGGCTGTCAAAACAGTATCTATGAAATCCCCTACAAGTAATTAAATGGACAAGAAATTCACTGCCACTCTGACATAAGTGAGGGGCTCAAAGTGTGTCACAAAGCAGTAAATCTGCTTTATTCGAGATAAGAGGGGCCACGGAGCTTCCTGCTGGGGAAATTGGGTGGTAATCCATTTGTACGCACTTAGCTGCATTTACTAGACAACATGCTAGTCTCTCTGGGAAATAAAAATTAATGATCTAACAATAGTGCTGCGAGGCCAAGGACAGGGCCCCCCTGTCCTGGGTCTCCCAGCACAAAATAATGGCTACAAAGTCCTGCGATGGGGGGGCCACATCTGGACCTTGCAGCCTGGTGGAGAGCTGCGAGGCCCCCTGCCCTGGACTTCGCAGCACTAGATAATGGCCCAAGTCCCAGTGAAAGGGGCCCCACGCCTAACCTTGCAGCCTGATCCAGTGCTTCTAGGCCCAGGGGATAAGGACCACCTCCTATGTACATCAAAGCAGTAGTGAGACACTTTGCTGAGCACTGTCTTACTGTGGCAGTCTGAGCTTGATGCTCCTCCCTCCCCTCATCAACCTCTCCTTATCTGCTGATGTCCGGCTCATTGTGGAAACAAAAGGGGCTTCTGTCGCCTGGAGACGAAATACACAAAGGGCAGACAAGTACTTCACCACAGGTTTTTAACAGAGGTGCTGCCCCGCCCTTGTTCCAGAATGCTGAGGTAACTACTGGCTTTGCTGCTTTCACGTCCTCTACCCCTTGTTTACCCTCCCCCCACCTTTCACACCCAGGAATGCCACCATGCCCTGAACAGCGAGGTCAAGACACCTTGCTTATAAATACATTAGCAAGGTGATCAGGTTGGGGAGAGGGGCCTCGGGGAGGAGGAGGGCTGCCTGTGAAAGTGTGGGATTTCACACGAAACGGGGGGCCCCATGTTATTGTGCCGAGCGCGAGGCCCTGGGCGGCTGCCCACACTGCCCATGCCTAGCGCCGGCCCTGTGTGCAACCCGTGGCCACCCCTGAACTGCATGTGCCGAGTGGGATATGCATTATGCGTCTCCCCGGGATACCCGCAGCAGGCGCGCAACACCCATTGGGCTCAACGGGCGTCAGCCCCCCCCCCCGGCCCTTCCTCTGCCCGGGCTAAGATGACGTGCACTGAAATGATTTACTAACGCTGCGCCGATCCGAAAATGTGATTTATTTAATGCTTTCTGAGAGGCCCAGCAGCCCGAGCCAGACAGCCAGCCTCTGAACAGTTTCAGCGAGTGAAACCCCCCTGCCCCCACCTCTTGTTTTCCTTTAGAGTGGCACTGAGGTGAAATCCTTGCCTGAAGGCAGGGATTTCACCTAAGCACTTAATGTATTGTGAGCATGGGGTGTGAAGTGCACAGCAGGGGGAAAGGGCTGGCCAGTGCAGGTGACACTTTTCCTTTGTAAAGGAATTTCTGCTGGCATCATAGCCCAGGGCGTGCTGTCTGTGCACTTGTATAGATGTGTATTCCATACAAGTGCACAGACAGCAAACCCTGGGCTATGACGCCAACAGAAATTAATTTACAATGGAAAAGCGTCACCTGCGCTGCCATCCCTTTGCCCCTGCTGTCTGTGCACTTGGATGGAATTCACATCCACTGCACTGCTCACTAGATGAATGGTGAACAGGGCCATGTATCTTTCTATTTTTGCATCCAAGGGCACCCACAAAGAAGCAGAGGAGGCCCAGGCAAGGAGAAACCAGGAAACTTTTGACCCACACCTATCTACTCTGTGGAACCTTCGGGAGGGGCTGGATGCCAGGACGCAGTGCTGCTGATCAGCCCGACTCCACAGTATAGTATCAGAAGAGCAGGCAGCAGTTTTTTATGTAAGTTCCAGTAACTTTAATGCATTTTTCAGCACAGCATTACCTACTGCCTGCATATCTATGTTAGTGTGAATGTTGTTCTTGATTTACATACATGGAAATGTCAAAGAGGACAGTCCCCTCCGAATATGCAAATGTAGTGTTCATTTTTTGGGGTGCTAGTGGGTAACTTTAGGGTTCAGGGTGGGTGTGGGTTTTAGTGTGCCTGGGAGTCATTTTAGGGTTCAGGGTGGGTTACGAATTGGGGTGCCAGGGGGTAATTTTAAAGTTCTGAGTGGGTGTGGGTTTTGGGGTTCCAGGGGGGTAATTTTAGGTATCATGGCGGGTATGGGTTTTGGGGTACCAGGGGTCATTGTCAATTTAGGGTTCAGAGTGGGTGTGGGTTTTGGAGTGTCAGAGGGGCAATTTTAGGGTTCAGGGTGGGTATGGGTTTTGGGGTGCCAGGGGGTAATTTTAGGGTTCAGCATGGGTATGTGTTTTGGTGTGCCAGCTGTAATTTTAGGGTTCAGGGCAGGTGTGGATTTTGGGGTGTCAGGGGACAATTTTAGGGTTCAGGGTGGGTATGGGCTATGGGGTGCCAGGGGGGATTTATGGTTCAGGGTGGGTATGGGTTATGGGGTGCCAGAGGGGAATTTATGGTTCAGCATGGGTATGGGTTTTGGGGTGCCAGGGGTAATTTTAAGGTTCAGGGTGGGTATGGGTTTTGGGGTGCCACAGGGTTAGTTTTAGTGTTCAGCGTAGGTATGTGTTTGGTGTGCCAGGGGTAATTTTAGGGTTCAGGGCAGGTGTGAGTTTTAGAGTGTCAGGGGGCTATTTTAGGGTTCAGAGTGGGTATGGGTTATGGGGTGCCAGGGGGGAATTTATGGTTCAGGGTGGGTATGGGTTATGGGGTGCCAGAGGGGAAATTATGGTTGAGCATGGGTATGGGTTTTGGGTGCCAGGGGTAATTTTAAGGTTCAGGGTGGGTATGGGTTTTGGGGTGCCACAGGCTTGATTTTAGTGTTCAGCGTGGGTATGTGTTTGGTGTGCCAGGGGGAATTTTAGGGTTCAGGGCAGGTGTGTGTTTTGGGGTGTCAGGGGGCTATTTTAGGGTTCAGGGTGGGTATGGGTTATGGGGTGCCAGGGGGAAATTTATGGTTCCGGTTGGGTATGGGTTATAGGGTGCCGGGAGGAATTTATGGTTCAGCATGGATATGGGTTTTGGGGTGCCAGGGGTCATTTTAAGGTTCAGGGTGGGAGTGAGTTTTGGGGGGCAAGGGTGTAATTTTAGGGATCAGTGCAGGTATGGGTTTTGGGGTGCCAGGGGTAATTTTAGGGTTCAGCGTGGGTATGGGTTTTGGGGTGCCAGGGGTGATTTTAGAGTTCAGGCTGGTAATGGGTTTTTGGGTGCCTGGAGTAATTTTGGGGTTCAGTGTGGGTATGGGTTTTGGGTTAATTTGAGGGTTCAGGGTGGGTATGGGCTTTGGGGTGCCAGGGGGGCAATTTTAGGGTTGGTATGGGTTGAAGGGTTGTAGGGTTTTAAGGAAATGTGGGTGTGAGTGTGTATATATATATATATATATATATATATATTCTCACATGCCATACTTCGCGATTAAAGAAGGCGCTGACTCCGTGAATCAGAATCCAAACTTTTATTCTTTAGATCAGTTGCTGCTTAGACGCGTTTCGGCGTTACCGCCTTGTTCACTACTATATATATCAAAGCTCCAAAAACTCCTCTCCCAGCCGAGAGAGAAGAAGAAAAGCAGCACTCGCGGGGTGAGTTTCAGTATTCTTTTAATCCTTATGCAGACGCGTTTCGGGTCAAGCCCTTTGTCAATGTGATTACAAAAACGTTACCAGGAAAGCGTTTTATGCAGCGCGTTACTCCTAATGGAAACTGTGAAAGGACTACCCGTTTCAGAACTACGGGCGCCATATTGGAATGTGCAAAAGTAACATTATTTCATACATCAGTAGGCAAATTGCATTAGAATTGTTCAATACAGTTCATTTTCGAAGCCGTGAATCGGCTAACAGATTAAATACATATTTTGTCAATATCTGCTGTGGGATAAAAATCCATCCAAAATGCGTGCAACTTAAATATACATTATTAGATTCAATGATTATCAGGGCACGCGTTCAAGGAATTTCTCCCACAAAATGAGTAATATTGCCTAATGAGTTGAACATTCCTTTGCTATCTTGCCGTGGATCGGCTTGGGCGGTTCCTATCACTAGAAACCGCCTGTCAATAACCGGGGGCACCCCCCCAGGTTAAAACAGTTTCCTTTAGAGATGGGGGGATTGGCTGTGGTATTTACAGATTCGGTTTATTTGCCCAGGTGGATGGCTAATTCCTCCCCACTATTCAGACCTGTTGGAATTTTTGTCTGTAAGTCCATGATATAACGTGACTCCAAACGTCTCAACCTTAACAGTCGGTTACCGCCCCTTTCATGTTCCGGTACTTGGTCCATCCCGAAATATTGTAGCATATCCCTATTGCTCCGATGTTTAATGGCAAAATGTTTAGCTACAGGAGATGTCATGTCCTTGTTGGCTATAGCCCTCATATGTTCAAGGATTCTCAATTTCACACTTTTTATAGTGCTCCCTATGTACTTTAAGTTGCAGGGACATACTAGGCAATACACCACATAAGGTGTTTGACATGTGATGAAAGAACCAATGATTTTCTTCCTCATAACCCCTGGGATTTCATAGCCCAAGACCCTTTTGCTATAGGCACAGGCCTTGCATTTACCACAGGGGTAAAATCCTTTCATCTCTGCCAAGGTATTTGTCCTAGCAATGGGAGCTTCTAAGTGACTGTGTACCAGAAGATCTTTGATGGACTTTGTTTTTTTGAAGGTTACTAGTGGGTTTTTTGGAATATCTGCACCAATGATGGGATCAGTCTTTAAAATATGCCAACTATGGCGCAGTATTTCTTTCAATCTGTTGGCATTGTTGCTGTAAGTTGTTATTAAACGGAATTTGCCCTTATCAGGTTTCTTGTGATCTATTCTTTCCTTTAACAATTCAGCTCTATCAGTCCCTGATACTCGTTTCAGAGTTTGGGTTAAGAGAGCAGGACTATAGCCTCTTTGTATGAACCTATCTACACTGTCTTTTGCAGCCCTTTGGAAGTCTTCCTCTCGTGAGCAGTTGCGTTTGAGGCGCAATAGCTCCCCGTAGGGGATACTTCGTTTTAGGTTCACTGGGTGTCCGCTCTCTGCGTGTAAAACGCTGTTCCCGGCAGTGGGTTTGCGGTAAAGGGATGTAGTTACTTGGTTGTCAATAATAGTTACACATAGATCGAGGTAGCTCACTGCCACTGAGCTTACCTCGCCAGTGAATTTCAAGTTGACATTGTTGGTATTCAAGTGTGAAATGTAATCTCTGGCACTTTGTTCTGACCCCCTCCACACCAGAAAGAGGTCGTCAATATATCTATGCCATTTGATCACATTACTAGTCCAAGTACTATTCCCCTCCGACCAGGCCACCTGCTTCTCCCACCAGCCTACGAATAAATTCGCATAGCTGGGGGCGAAGCAGGTTCCCATGGCCGTCCCGGAGATTTGTCTAAAGAGCTCACCCTGAAAAAGAAAGAAGTTATTCAACAGGCAAAATTCCGTTAACTCCAGCAACATGGTACTGTGTCCTGCATACTTCAAAGGTCTCTTCCTCATGAAATATTCAATTGCTTTCAAGCCTTGCACGTGCTCAATGCAAGTATATAAACTTGTTATATCCATTACAATCAAAACATACATGGGATCCCAAACAAGGTCCTGCAGTTGTACAATGAACTCTTTCGTGTCCCTAATATATGAAGATAGTTTGAGCACTGATTGGAAGAGGAAGTGATCAATGAATACTGACAGATTTTCCGTTAGGCTGCCCATTGATGAAACTATTGGGCGGCCAGGTGGTGCCCTAAGATCTTTATGAATTTTGGGCAGGTGATAAAAGGTAGGAATTACTGGATGGTTTGATCGTAAAAAAAGATATTCTTCGGTATTCAACATATCTTTATTGTGCCATTTCTGTATTAGCTTGTCATATTCTTGTATGCTTTCTTGATATTTTCTCATGGTGGTAAGTTCATAATGTTCTCGATTCAAGAGTTCTCTCTTGGCTTCTCCCACATACATATCCTTAGTCATTATTACTACATTCCCCCCTTTATCGGAGGGTTTGTAGATTATCGAGGTGTCGTCTTGAAGATTTTTCAAGGCTTGTCTTTGTCCTGTGGTTAGGGAGTTAGTGACTCTTCCCTTATCGTTCTTTTTAGACATGCGTAGTTTTATCAGATCTTTTATCACAGTCTCAGAAAAAATGTCAATCGCATCTTGAGCCATTTGTGGAACGAAGTGGGAGATAGGTTTAAAAGGGCTATGTGGAGCTTCTTGGTCTATGCCCACCTTCCTACTTCTCTGTGTCAGACTTGTTTCATCAGGGTTGCTCACTGAGGTTTCAGATCTTATCTCCTCCAGGATTTCCAGGGTTTCCTAGTCACCCAATTGGATGTTATCAGTCTCCAAGATTTTGTTTTGGCGAGTTTCGTGTGTTGTTGGCTTGGTTTTGTAATACTTGTGTAACTTTAGTTTCCTGGTAAATTTGAAGAGATCAATTCTGGTTTGGGTAAATTCCAGATCTTTTTGAGGGCAGAACGAGAGGCCTAGTTTTAATACGGTTTCCTCATCCTTGGTCAGTTGTTTGGGACTCAGATTTACGATGGTCAGAGTTTCAGATGCACTTAGCGGTTGCCTCCCTTCTTCGCTTTCCCGCGTGCCGGATTGTTGCCTCTGCCTCTTCCGCGTCCTCTTCCGACCGCCCCTCCTTGTTTTTCTGTGTCTGGTTCCGGGGGCTTTACTTTCCCCCCCCCTGAGCCATGCATGTCGAATTAAATCGAATTCCTCGTGAAAAGGAGTTTTCATTGACCTAGATGGTCCTGCTGATACTTCTTCGTCAGATCCAGTGACTTCTGATTCGGAGGTTTCGATTCTTTCAGGGGGCTGTCCCGAATTTTGTTTTTGTCTGAATAAGTCTTTCCTTGGGCCAACAAATTTCTTGGCGAAAGTAAGAACTCTCCCCATTGAATAATCTCGTTCGTCCCTATCAAATTTCTCCTCTTTTCTCAATCTGATTTTGATTTCATATCTGGTTAATCTTTTCTTCATTTCAACCATGATTTCTTGGTGTTGTACTTTATTTCCTTTAATGCCTTCTCCCTGTCGCTCCATGCGAATTTGACAAGTAATAGTAAACTGCCTTTACAGAATTCTGCAGTATGTATATGCCATTCTTCAAGGAGCTGGGGGGTCTGGATTTTCGTATGCTGGAATAGTATATACGCGTAAACCCCGTGGGACTCTCCCCACCTTGATGTAATTCTCAAGCGAGGTTGCTTCCCACCATTTCCTTGTCTCTCTTTCAAAAATTCTCTCGAGCTTTGTATATTTCTGGGCTAGTGGATCTATACTTTTGGCACTGCTCACTGCCATGGTGCGTGTTTGTCCACCTGTCCTTTTATTAAACATACCGGCAGCCGCCTCCTCTCGCGCTGCATTATTAAACATAAGTTCCTGGATTCGTGGAGAACCGGTCCCGGTCTCCGTTTTAAGGCGTTTACTGAAACTCAGCCCCTCACCACGTCCAAGCGTCCCACAACACACTGTCAAAAAGTTTTGTAGGGTGTGGGTGACGACTTACCCAACTTCTTCGTATGGTCGGTCGTTGGTTATTCCATTCCGGTCGTGCCGGCAACTCCGCCTATGTCTCAAGTGTCGGCCACGGCTCCTTGGAAAGCGACCCCAAGAGGTAGTCCTTATGCCTGGGCGGTGCCTCTGTCAAACATTAAATCCTTGCTCCGATCGCACCAAAAGTGACGGGGCTCTAGCAGTGGGTGCCGCTACACGGTTGGTGCACCGCGTAATATCAAAGCTCCAAAAACTCCTCTCCCAGCCGAGAGAGAAGAAGAAAAGCAGCACTCGCGGGGTGAGTTTCAGTATTCTTTTAATCCTTATGCAGACGCGTTTCGGGTCAAGCCCTTTGTCAATGTGATTACAAAAACGTTACCAGGAAAGCGTTTTATGCAGCGCGTTACTCCTAATGGAAACTGTGAAAGGACTACCCGTTTCAGAACTACGGGCGCCATATTGGAATGTGCAAAAGTAACATTATTTCATACATCAGTAGGCAAATTGCATTAGAATTGTTCAATACAGTTCATTTTCGTAGCCGTGAATCGGCTAACAGCAAAGGAATGTTCAACTCATTAGGCAATATTACTCATTTTGTGGGAGAAATTCCTTGAACGCGTGCACTCAGCATGGGAAAAATTGCCCTGATAATCATTGAATCTAATAATGTATATTTAAGTTGCACGCATTTTGGATGGATTTTTATCCCACAGCAGATATTGACAAAATATGTATTTAATCTGTTAGCCGATTCACGGCTTCGAAAATGAACTGTATTGAACAATTCTAATGCAATTTGCCTACTGATGTATGAAATAATGTTACTTTTGCACATTCCAATATGGCGCCCGTAGTTCTGAAACGGGTAGTCCTTTCACAGTTTCCATTAGGAGTAACGCGCTGCATAAAACGCTTTCCTGGTAACGTTTTTGTAATCACATTGACAAAGGGCTTGACCCGAAACGCGTCTGCATAAGGATTAAAAGAATACTGAAACTCACCCCGCGAGTGCTGCTTTTCTTCTTCTCTCTCGGCTGGGAGAGGAGTTTTTGGAGCTTTGATATTACGCGGTGCACCAACCGTGTAGCGGCACCCACTGCTAGAGCCCCGTCACTTTTGGTGCAATCGGAGCAAGGATATATATATATATATATATATATATATATATATATTCACTGAAAAAACCATAGGTTTTACACCAGTTATAGTTAGGTGGAAATTTTACTCGCATAAAACCATTATGCTGATAGGAGGTCTGCCACTTTGTCACAAGGATGTTGCCATCAGTGATGTCATTTGAGATGTCATCAGTGATGTCATGAGTGATGTCACTGACCATGTCATGAGTGATGTAATATGTGACGTCATCAGCAGTGCATTGCACGCGCAAGTTATAGTGAGTCCAACTAACTATAACGTGGGAATTTCAATAGTTTTATGCAAGTAAAATTTCCACCTAACTATAACTGGTGTGAAACCTATGGTTTTTTCAGTGAATTTAATAGGTTTTTCAAATGCTAATTCCTAACTATAACTGGTGTGAAACCTATGTTTTTTTTCTGTGAATATATATATATATATATATATATATATATATATATATATATATATAATTTCTATGGCAAAATGAAACCCCTCATTTTGCTCCTTTTCAAATTAAATGTATTAAGTGTTACCACTTTATTCCAATCAAGATGACTTCAGGTGTGCCATACTTTTGTCATAAGTAAGACTGTTAGCGTTCTAGTTGTTCTTTAGAACACTCTGGGACATTCTGTCATTGGGCTATAGTTGGGCTACATCTGGCTGATATTTGGGCTACATTTGTTTTTTTTGTCTCTGGTGGCCATCTTTGGGCTACATTGGGCTCCATTGGGCTACATTGGGCTACATTTGGGCTCTAACATATATATAGCCCAATGTAGCCCAATATATATTTTTTCAAAGTTAATTTTAGGAAAAACCACTGGAGCATATATCTTGAGACATAGCAAAGGCACATCGGGGTACCAGTCCCTACAATTTTGCCAAGTTTGGTGGAAATCCATTCAGCCGTTCGGGCTAAAAGTGAGTCCAACCGCCCTATGGAAATTAACATGGGGAAAACACGTTTTAAGACCCCCCTTTTATCTCGGCCCCCGCTTGACTGATCCCCCCGAAACTTTCAGGGAAGGAGCGCAGCGAGGCAAAGTTAAGGAAAATTACAGGCAGATCCCTCATATATATATATATATAATTGTAACGGGAAAGGAGACTGCACTCACGGGGGGTCAAATCCAAGTCGGATTTTATTGCACACAAATATAGAGGTTAAGGCGCGTTTGGGCGGTACGCCTTCGTCAGTTACAGGCGGCCGCCATAACGCTGCAAGTTATACACAGTATCGCCTCACCAAATCTCACGGGAATTGTCTCTATGAGACGCCATATTGACATCAGGCACTATCGGTGACTTTAAAAATAAAGAGTTAACAGCCAAGATGACAATTTCGGAGTTGGATGGACACAATCTACAAACATGATCGAAAGTTTTAAACAACTGTCTAAATAGCATCGATAAACATAATTTATGTTCTAGAAAGCCACATAATGCATTAAAAATAAAATGCAAAAAATGCAGAAATCAAATGGTTACGGTCACAATATTTCCTATTGAAAAAACACTGTTTAAGCCCTCAAATGGGCGAATCAAACAATTTATCCAATGCAGTAGCTAATATATACAATTCAATTCGAGGTTTTCAAATGAGTGCCACCCTACCCCGGCCAAATTATATATACACACTTTACTAAAAAAATAAGCCATTTACAGGTATATATAAACATATATATAGCATAAGTCCCTGACTAAGTATGAAGAAGCAGGGAGGGTGCCGAGGGGCTTACGTATATACTTGCCCCCAGCTTTGTAGACCCCAATCCCACCATGTTGAAAGAATGGGGAGAAAGCAATCTCATCGCATCTATGAACCTGATTAGGATTCTAATCAAGTATGCAGTGCTTGATAGAACGACTTTGCTGGAAGAAATTGCAAAAATAAATGAAGAATTGGATAAATATGAGGAGGAGGATATCAAAACAATGATTGCAAAAAGTCGTAAAGAAATTGGGGAAAGATTGAAAAAACACGAGGAGAAAATAAAACTACGGAAAATCAACAAATTTCAACGTGACCTCGAAGATTATGAAACGGGTCGTATCTACACTTTCTCATGAAAATTTGACCAAGCCAGAAAACAGCGTCAAACATCCAATCAAGCCAAAACTGTGCAACAACCAAGCACTAGTAATGAGCAAGGAGCTTCCAATGTTTCAGACCCGGAAACTGTTTCTTTATCAAGTTCGTGCAGTACAACGGGATCAGTTGGAGGCCTTAATCAGGATAACGATACGTTTGCAGTTTTGGACCTAGGCGAGGAAATCGATTTTTTAGTCGAGGACCGCCTAAGGACACTTCGACCCAGAACGCGCAACTATGGCGCAGGAAGCGGCGTAATATCAGGCGCAAAGCAAGGAGGCAACGAGCAAAATCAGCCGCAAAATACAAACACAAACAAAAAGAAGCCTTGGTACAAAAAGAGAAACAACAACAACAAAAAACAGTAGATATGGCAAGTACAATCACCAATTTATCGAACCTCACTTTGACAACGGCGGAACAACAGCTGTTGTCTCTGGGTCTCAACTATTGCCTGGAAAGTTCCTTCAATTACACGGGAACACGAGCTGATGTATTTCTTTTTATCAGGAAACTCAAGCTCAAAAAATTCTTCGCTATAAAACCGAATGTTAAAGAAACTAATTGCAATGAACAAAACATCAGGCCCGGCGAGTCTACTCTGGCAGCAGCAAGTGATGCGAGAACTCTTTTAACCCTTTGTGACTTGGGATCGGTTTCTTTTTCCAACACAAATAAAGATAACATCATTTCAAATACGCAAGATCAGCTTCGTGCCATTGATGTCTCGCAAAGGGGAGCAGGGGAGCAGGGGAAAGTCCCTTTAAAGCAAAGAGTAAGTTTGTCCCAGTCATGCCTAAAGATGCAGTGGATATATTCCACGAATGTGTGGTGGAAGATTTAAAGACATTAAACAAAGGAACACAAAGACAAAAACACGTCAAATGGAAGGATAATTTTCAATTATTCCTGTACAACAAATTGATGGAGAAACTTAGCAAAAACCAGGATATAGTGATCAACTCCTCGGATAAAGGAGGGAATATTGTCCTTTGGCAAAGAAAAGAATATGAAACTGAGGCATTAAGACAATTGAGTGACAAAAATTGTTATGTTTCAAGTAATGGCCTGGAGTACAAACGAGCCCGGGATACTTTGAAGCGCATGTTATTGTCATACAAACGGGAACATTTAATATCATCTGAGGAATATATATTTCTACATGTGGAAAACCCGGTGATGCCCCATTTATACCTAATTCCAAAGGTACACAAAATGCGCCATCCAACCCCAGGCAGACCCATCATCTCTGCAATCAAAAGTATGGGTGAGAATGTTTCTCGTTACATTGATTTCTTTTTGCAAAGTTATGTTCAGGGTCTTGCCAGTTACATCAAAGACACCGGTGATTTTTTGTCCAGGCTCAACACAATACAATGGCAAACAAACTGGTGTATGATTACACTGGACATTGAATCCTTATATACGTGTATTGAACATTGTAAAGGCATTGAGGCCATTAAACACTATTTAGGACAAAAGTCATGCGAGTACTATGGACATAATCAAATGTTATGCAATCTAGTAAACTGGTGTCTTAACAACAATTTTTTCATGTACGGCAAAGACATTTGGAAACAGATCAGGGGTGTTGCGATGGGATCCTGCTTCTCCCCCAGCTATGCGTGTTTACACGTGGGCTGGTGGGAGGAGCGGGATCTTGCAGCAACGCCTGGTTACAACAATGTTATGTACTGGATGAGATTTATTGATGATGTCTTTTGTATATGGCATGGTGACATTTCAAGTGCAGAACAATTTGTCAAGGCTCTCAATACCAACACCAGTAATCTATTTTTCACTTCCAGCATAAGCAGACAATCAGCCCAATTTTTAGATGTCCAAATTGACATCATTGGGAACAACATCATGACTTCTCTATATCGTAAACCCACTGCTGGCAATAGCATATTGCATGCCAGCAGTGGACACCCCCGACATGTGATTGAAAGCATACCGTTGGGGGAATTGTTGAGATTGAAACGAATCTGCAATAGTGAGGAGAAACTTGAAGAGGGTGCAACAGCCATGATGGAACGTTTGAAGGCCAGGGGCTATAGCGAGACTACCCTTTCCAAGGCATTAAAAAAAACTCAGGAAAGGTCTAGAACATCTCTCTTGTTACCTAAGTCTCCAGTGGCGGCACCTTCTGACCAGTCACCTAGGTTAATTATTACCTATAGCCGCCAACAAAGGCAAATTAAATCCATCATCAATAGGCATTGGCCCATTTTAAAAACAGATGGTGTGTTAAGTTCAAGAGTTTCAGACAGACCTATTGTCACTTTCAAAAAAGCCTACAGCATGCACAGCAGGATGGTTAAGCCCAGCCCAGAGCTAGTCAGTGGCAGTGACTGGCTCATGAGGAAGGGCTTCTTCAAATGCAGTTCATGCCGTGCATGTAAATTCGGACAAAACACCACCCATTATGACAATCCGTTCTCTGGCATTAAGACTGCAATAAAAGGCAATTTTAACTGCCGCACGGAGTTTGCTGTGTATGTCCTGACCTGCACCTGCGGCGTGAGCTATGTGGGTAGCACTAGGTCGCAGGTGCATGTGAGGATATTGCAGCATCTCCGTGCGATAGTGAATCATGATTCAGCCTACCCGTGGCACGTCATTTTGACTCAGTACACGCCAGGGACCTGGCGTGTTTGAGTTATTTTGTCATCGATGCAGTGCCCCCGTTGAGATTGGGTGGCGACAGGGACAAATTACTCAGTAGGTTGGAGACCCAGTATATAGTGACATTGGACACCAAACAACCATACGGTCTCAATGCCACTGAGGACTTACACAATTTTCTATAAATGTTCCCCCCAAAGACGTCTTTGAAATTGGAGCTTTTCTGTGTATTTGATTTTACAAGTTTTGGTTATTTTATCATTAGGTCTTGGATTCACGTTGTAATATGATTCCAATGTTAACAGCCCACTGAGCAAATAATTTAATTCACACGGCAAAGGTATATTGTTCTGATAACATCTGAAAATATTTTGATAAGACGTGTGACTATGGAATTTGCAACATCTCTCTTTTAAAACTGTATATAATGTGAAAAATCAAATATTCATTATCAGTTTTATTCATCATTCTTTTCACGAAAGAATCACTTTTTCCTATTTTTTCTCACTCACATTCCACACATGCACATATGAGCACAAATCAATATGGTAGTTATTTTGTATTATATATTTTTATGTATATAATTGTATATAGGTCTTGATATTTATGATATTTGTAAATTCATAAATTTTGAATTTTTAATAAATATTTTAGACATTTTGTTCGTGGGTTACACAAAGTGAGTTGTCACTCAAATGTTCACATTGCATGACTAAGTGGACCAAGGCTTTCAATGTCAAATATTATCTGGTTGTTGGTTTATATCAATTTGCATTAGTCACTTTATATAATCTGCATTCATGCAGCAATAACTAAGCATCAGTCACTTTAACAGCCCCCATTTTGGGTATCTGCATGCATGCAGTCATGATATGTGTAAAGGCCATTCAAGAGATTCGTGCAATGATTCAGGGTAGGAAATGAATATATTTTATAAATGTTACAATGCACATTTTTTAAATATTTTATGACGCAATACATTTTATGAAAACGAATTTGATTTGTTTTACATATTGTATTATTTTTCTTACTATGTTGTGTTCAAGTAATTACAACAAGAAAAGTCGTTTGTTTTCCCATCTACAATCTAGCACCCATTTCTATGTTTATTTTCACTGTCATGTGATGCACGACAGGAGGTGTGGCCCTTAGGAAGGGTCAGGGGGAAAAAAAGCATATATAAATAACAGGCTGACTGTTCCAACGGTGTGTGAACAAGAGTACATGGTACTCGAAACGCGTCATTTGAAAGGTCTTTAATAAATTCAACATCCTGCCTAAAAACGTGGGGTCTGTTCTCTTCTTTCGCTACGCCGTCGGCGTGGAGGTTCGAGGATTCGTTCTGCATATATATATATCTCAAATCAAATTTCAAAGCTTTATTCGACATTTGTCATAAAAGCATCCTCCTAACCCTAAAACAATAAATACTATATCTAAAAATATTTCCTAAAACACATATTAAACAATGACAGTCGAATGCTATACATATAAAAGTTCTTGGGAATTCATATAACAAAAAAAATAAATGGTGGCAGCCAGATTCAATTTACTACGTTTGACATAGAGTACGGGTGCGGATTACCCACGCCCAAGCAAGAAATGTTGCTACGGCAACTACAAATGGGGCTGAACAATCGGTTTCTAATATTCTACGAGCTATCGATTGGCTACGGGTACCGATGTTTAAGCACACTGGTTTTAACCATTTGTGCCTAGGGCTGGTATACAATGGGCAACAGAATAACACATGGGAAATGTGCTCTACTTGATTCATCCCACAATGGGGACCAGTGTTTCTTGAACGCATTCACAGGTAGTGTGCCTATGCGGAACTGGAAATACAGCTTCCTGTCATATGGTCGTTCAATTATATCCCAATATAATTCACATGATGGATACATTTTTATGTCCAAAAAACAAGATGACAATTTTGATTGGGATCCACTACAGAACATTGTTGTATACACCATTTCCCAATATAGTTCTTTCAGTTTTGCTTTTGTGGGAAAGCAAGCCACATCATTACAGCCCCATAAATAATCCAGTTTTAGCTTTGCAAGAAGTCCCCGTAATTCTTTTAGCCATTCAATGCAATGAAAACGATCAAACTCAACAACATCTGCCAGAGCTGAAGCATAATGATTCAGCTCTGGAGTCACCATCAGTCGTCTCCAATATAAGAGTGGCCGTAGCCTGGCAATATCCTCAATGTTTTTCCTGCCAAGGTCCAATTTCAATGGAATTGTGGGTGTGCTTTGGGGGACCATTACAAGCCCTCGCAAGAATCTGTTTTCTGCTCGTCCCAGCTCTCCCAAGTTTGAGAACCCCCATAATTCAGAACCATATAGACAGGCGCCCAATACTTTCATATTATAAATTTCAAGTGCACAATTTACCGGCTTGGTTAACGAGGCTCGATGTTTTAGAGCAACTGCGCCTGCGAGCTGGTTAAACTTCAAAACTGTCGTATTTATGTGCGACTTCCACTTCATGTTTCCCTGTAAGATGATGCCTAAGTAAGAAAAAGCGTCCACTTTCTCTAAGGGAATACCTTTATATTTTATTACACCTTTAAAAGTGGAGTGTTGATTTAGGCACATAAATTTACTTTTCGTGGTATTCAATTCAAGGCCCTTATTGTCACAAAATTCTCCAAAGGCATCTACCACTTTTTGAAGACCGCTCGGTGTACGTGAAAGCAAAAGCGTGTCGTCCGCAAACATAAGGACAGGGACACGGGAGCCTGCTATGATTGGGGCATCACTTGAGAGTCCCTTTAGGTGGTCAACTATGCCATTTATATAAATTGAAAATAGTGTTGGAGCTAAGACACATCCTTGTCTCACCCCTCGTTCTACTGGAAACGGGTCTGTTGCTTCTCCCTGCTTGCCCCATCTAATTTTAGCAAAATTATTTTCATGAAGGCGAACTAGGAGGGTAAGGAGTTCCTGGCTTAGTCCTATGTCAGCCAGGGTCTGCCATAATTTTTCTCTAGGGACCAGGTCAAACGCTGCTTTTAGATCCACAAAAACGGCATACAATGACCCCTTTTTTAGTGTGACATTTCTCCAATAGATTGTTATGAAGTATAGTACTTGGTCAACACTACTAGTCAGGGGGCGAAACCCAGCCTGATAGGGTGACAGTATGTCCTTTTCTTCAATCCATTGCTGCAGTTTGTTTTGGACTAGGCGCCCCATTCGTTTTTGGGCTGTGTCGATTAAACTAATGGGTCTATAATTTTTAGCTAGGGTTTTATCCCCTTTTTTGAATATGGGGATAATTTCTGCTCCTTTCCAAGATGCAGGTACCTCCCCTCCCATCGCCACAGCATTGGCCAGCATTTCAAAATAGGTACACCAGGATTTCCGGTCCGATAAAAATATATCAGCCGGAATTCCATCCATACCAGGGGCTTTCCCCCCCCGCTATACAATCCAGTGCTTTACTAACATCCATTTCATTAAATATTTGGTGTTTGAAATAGACAGGTGGTGGGGGTTCAATGGAGATGTAGGCTGGATTTCGAGCATACTGTGGTTGGAAAAACTCAGTCCATTTATGTTTAGCTACGTGGTTTTGTGGCTGAGCAGCTATCCCGCCCCTTTCCCATTTTACCAGGGACCAAAATCGCTTAGAGTCCTTGGCAGCACAAGCCTCCTTCAGGTCCTGCCAGCATTCTTCACCCCAACGTTTCCTAGCCTGTTTCTGAGTCTGCCTATAAATATCCCTGACCCTCCTAACTGCTATGGCATTGCCTGTTCTCAATTCTATACTTAGGTTGAATCGTGCCAACCTGCAACTCTTATCATACCATCCATGCTTAGATTGTTCTTTTTTAGTTTTATTAGAATTTACTTTTTTAACAAAAAAGCTTTGGATGTTACAAAAGAGGTTTTTATGAGCCTCCATCATATGATCTTGGAAGTTGGGCTTTCCACAATGGGACTTGATATTGTTTACTTCATCAGCTACTATTTTTTTGAGAGTCTCAAGGTTAGCTACATCTTCTAATACCATTCTCCATTTCAGATGTCGTTGGTTATTTGAACACACAACATCTTGCGTGACCATTTCGATTTTATTAGTAGATTCTATACTCTCATTGTAGGGATGAAGGGTCAGGCATAGAGGGTTATGGTCACTTTCCAATCTCTTTTCCACGACCATGTCTACCATTTTAATCCAGGCCCTTACATCCAGTAGTAAATAGTCAATTCTGCTACCTGCTCGTCCGTTATCGAACGTGTTGTTCCCTTCTAGGTCAGAGGGCGAACGCCCGTTTACTGCTCTTAAACCCTTTGCTAGACAGAGGCTCTTTAGCTGGATTGCCACTGTGCTCCATTTTTTAATAACAGGCACCTCTAGTTGGGGTATACCCCACTTAACATCCTCTTCTTCAGATAAAATCCTGTCCTCTTCGCCCAAAGGTTCAAAGGTGGCATTAAAATCTCCGCCTACTATTACATGAGATTTTGCTATTGTCGCTTCAATATTCTCCTCCAAGATTGTTACGACCTCTGAGGATTTGCCACTGCCAACTCCCCTGGCATAAACATTATACAAGACAAGTTCATGGCCGTTTTCCCAACTGATATCGAGAGCTATGATATCATTAGATGGTACGAGTCTTTGTTTTATGGAACAATTCAGTGACTGGCGAACCCAAATTAGCAAGCCTCCTGAGGGACGTCCCAAGCGGTTTCTAATTGCTGACATATGGAAGTTTAGATACCCCAGTCGAAAGGTTGGAGTCACTGACCAGGTTTCTTGGAACATGATTATATCAAATTGATCAATGAAGTCCCCCCACTCTGGTATGGATATTTTATTTGCTATCCCTGCTATGTTCCATGAAACAAAAGACAATAATGTAGTCACTTGATATGGCAACACCTGGCACTTCTCAATATTATTTGCGAATACTTTGCGATCTGTAGTTATTACTTCTCCATCCGTCAGTATTGTTTTACTTTCTTTTACCTCTCTGGGTCTGTTTAAACCCTCTAAATCTGCCTCTAACACTCCTTGGACAGAGATTTGGGGTTCCCTAGGGCTTAACTCCCAATTGCACAGTTGTACGCATGTCTTTTTTCCTGCCCTTCCATTAGTTTGGATTAACTTCTTTTTGAGAGAGTCAGATTCACGACTTCCAAGTCAGTCGCACTCGTTTAGATCGGATAGAGCCGAGTAACGATTTGCCAAGTGTAGTCCCCAATCGCAGGTAGGGCCACCCCTAGCCCTTCTATTTCCCACTACTGCCCACTTAGTTCTCAAAATGCTTGGCTTGGCTACGAGTCCTCTTCTGGTGTAGAAAAAATCCAACATAAGTGGAATTATTTCTGCCGTTCTACGTTGTGGGGGAAAAATTTTATTCAGAATATCCGGTAGTACCTCAGGGCCCTTAAGATTTAATACCACACAGTCACCTGCAAATTTCTTCGGTTTAGTCCCTATCCACTTTACCCGTCTCGCTGATTGAAGATCTTCTAGTAGCTTTTCTTTTCCCCAAGGAGATATGTGCATGTTATTACTCAGCCACTGCGAGGCTTTATTTAGTAGGGAATCTGGCGACTCACTCTGGCCTATTTTCAGTGGAGGGACGTTGGCGAGTACTAATATCAATGGTGAAGCTTCTACAATTAGCTCCATGGGACTCGTTTCAGAATTAAAGTCAGGGGATGTACTATTCTCCTGAATTATCGAAGGATCTGGGACTATATGGTTGCTTAGGTCATTACTAGGTCTAGTACTAACTGGGTGGATAAGTGCTGGAATATTTTCTATTCCCTCTAAAATGTTTCCCCCTATTGCCTTTTCCGTCACCTGTTTTTCATCAATTTTACTTATAACCAGGTTCGGTATCTCTCCCACACTATCATTTGTTGTTTTTAGAAGGGTCTCTAGTTTATTAACTTTGTCGGTTAGATGATCTATTTTAGATATAAGGGGTTTAATTAGCCGGGATATCTTAGCTTCTAACATGCCCAGAAACTTACTTTGTAACATGTCATCCCGTCCTGTATTGCCATTCCCTTCCTCCCTTATTTCTTCTGAGACACTCTTGTGTTTGTTTCTAGGGAGATTTGTTGTTTTGTTCCTACTAGACCGGAGACCTTCTCTTTTAGGGGGAACTTTTGTGGACCCTCTTGTTACTCTTGGTGCAGGTACAGGCGCTTGGGGGGAAATACTCTGCTTATCTATCCCTGATTCATTACAAGACATGTTTAACTCATCCCCAATTAATAGGTCAACATTTGAGTCTGATTGTACAACATTTGATGTCGTAGAAACATTTAGCACTAAGCAATCATTCGTCTCGTCCGCATGTAGATCTATGAAATTTATTTCATCAGGGTCCAGTTGGGTTGGGCCAGGGTTTTCCAGTTGAGCACATGGAGGAGAGTCATTAAGCCCCAAGGAAGACCTCCGCACATTGTTAATTTTAGTCACCACTTGGACTAAATAATTGTCCATGGTGTTGGCAGGAGTGACGGGGGTCTTCTGTCTCGACATAAGGGGCCTCTCAAGCCTAATACAAGATGGCAAGATGTAAAAATATTACCGTGGGCAAGATTATAGGATTTAGGCACTTAAACAGTTAATAACAACTTTCCTGGGAGGCAAGTAACTCACGGCACAGCAGATGTTAGAGTCCCGGCCCAGTCCAGTCGTGGCCAGTCTTGGACTGTCTTAGACTGTCCGCCCTTTGTCCGGGCTTCGTCCGGCGTCCCGCACACGCGTCCCGCTAACGCGTAGTGCTTCCTGATCTTATACCGGGCCTGGATTAAGGGGCGGAGACGCGGGAAGAGGCGGCAGGTGTGCTAGATCACTCACGCACAGCCTGGTGGGCCTCGCAGTCCCGTCCTCCTGACCAGCAGCAGGTCTCTCTCCCTCACGGCTTTCAATTCTGGGGCTCCAAACAGCAGGCAGAAACACAGCAAACCAGAACTCCAATGCGAGCGGCTCCCGCGGAGCGGGGGCCGCGAGGAGTTTTCAAAGCGCTCAGAGCAGGGGGGCGGAGACGCGGGAAGAGGCGGCAGGTGTGCTAGATCACTCACGCACAGCCTGGTGGGCCTCGCAGTCCCGTCCTCCTGACCAGCAGCAGGTCTCTCTCCCTCACGGCTTTCAATTCTGGGGCTCCAAACAGCAGGCAGAAACACAGCAAACCAGAACTCCAATGCGAGCGGCACCCGCGGAGCGGGGGCCGCGAGGAGTTTTCAAAGCGCTCAGAGCAGGGGGGCGGAGACGCGGGAAGAGGCGGCAGGTGTGCTAGATCACTCACGCACAGCCTGGTGGGCCTCGCAGTCCCGTCCTCCTGACCAGCAGCAGGTCTCTCTCCCTCACGGCTTTCAATTCTGGGGCTCCAAACAGCAGGCAGAAACACAGCAAACCAGAACTCCAATGCGAGCGGCATATATATATCTATATATATATCTGTGACGATATGGCAAGCACGGAAATAGATATTTAAAAAACTTGCACTAAACCAGGGTCTTTCTCGTCTTTTTCGTTCCGTTGAAGGTGAGCCTTGCAATATATATATATATATATATATATATATATATATATATATATATAGCGTTTATACTTACCTGTAAAATAGTTATATTGTAAAACGAAACTTTTTCCACGCATATGCCTTTGTTGTAAAGGCATTTGCATGGTAAAAGTTTGCATTGTAATGGTAACGTGTTGTAACAGCACTTGAGTTGTTACAACCGCGTTGTAAAGGCATGCATTGTGAAGGCTTGTGTTGTAATGTCATACATGTGTGCGATGCTGAAGTTGCTATCCTTTCATCCATCAATCCAACCATCCATCCTTTCTGATTTCAATTTACTCTGCCAACCTTACACCCATCCTTTTAGCCATCATCTCAGATATTTATTTACTCTACCATCCCTTCACCAACGCATCCATCCTCTCACATTTACATTTACTATACTTTCACCCTTGTATCCATCCATTCTGATTTTCTTTTACGCTGCCATCATTTTACCCATTTAATTGGGATTTACCTAACCCACACAAAGGCCACTTTGTGTGATTTTGATTTTGCGTGGTTTAGAAACTCCAGAGTAATGAGAGGCAGAGCATTGAGCTGCCTTGAGTTACCTTGCGTTGGGAAGTCGTTTCATGGGTGGAGCTAGGGCATTCCCACACACCTGTCTATGGATTTCACGAGCACATTGTCCTCCTATAGAAGCAATTGTTAATGAACTGGCAAAAAAGGGTCGTCGCCTTGAAATGGCATTGTAAAAATTGGTTATATTGTGTTCCTAAAGTGCTTTGTAGTAAAATATATTAAATTGACCTTTTAATTCAGTACATTCTGTTCCTTTTTCATAAGACAATAGCACATAAATGCATCAAATTAACAAAAATGTGTGCTCGAATTGTTGTCCAGTTTCAAATGCAGAATTTACCACATTTTTTCTCAGCTTGACATGAGCATCCGATCCTGATTATCTGCCATTTTAGCTCCGCCCCATTGATTAACATTAGCCACGCCCCTTCATTTGCCATGTTAGCCCCCCCCCCAAAATTAAGATCTTGTTGCGCCCCTGACCCGCAGGCTAATCTGTGCATCGTGGGCTGTGGTTTCGTTGTGGGATGTGCATTTTGTACAGTCTGTCCATCACTCTTTCCTGAGCTGAGCTTTCTGAGCTGTATGTGGTTTATTGAAAGCCATCTATTTGAGCATTCATAGACATTTATAGCTCTCTTGGACTCTATGACGTGCATCACAGACTGTATATCCGTCACAATATACGATGTACTATAAAATGACGACCATGTCCGGTTTCTACAAGTCTTTTGCACCTGAGATTTGGGCAAGTCTTTTTGGGCGCCTCTCGGGGGGGAAGAGCAGGGTTTTTTCCATTTTCATCAAGCAAATTAGAGGCCACACCATTGGATCTCAGCTGCACAGTGGCACAAGCAATCTTCATCCAGGGCCTGATATGTAATTGGAAAGATATCGGCCTGCTGGTATATTGTCATCTTAACGCATCAAATAAAGCAATGGTGGCGACGGTAAGAAACTTGCTTGACAGCCTTGAATCACTTCACCTGGACTATCCCCGCCATGAAATCATAAATGCAGGAGACTTTAATACCACCGGTCTGGAGCGACCCCAGAATGCACTGCCCAGTGGAGGGCGGGATCTAACATAAAGCACTTCCTGTCAACCCATAAACTGACATCGGCTCAAACAGTCTCCGAGGCGAAAGAGAAGGAATGGTTATTTCCTCTGATTCGTAAAGGCCTATCGACCATCGATTATATCTTTCTCTCCGACTGTTTAGCAGCCCAGCTTGCAAATTTTGGAATAATAGAACAGAAATCGATCATAACCCACGGAAATGCACACTGACGCTAACTTCACTGTTATCAGACAAGTGCAATCATGTGAGCCAGGGCCGGTCCTAGAACTTCTGGGGCCCCGGGCGAAAGGGAATATGTGAGGCCCCTTGAATTTGCATGTAAAATCCAGTCGCGGCTAGCACGATTCACGGGTGGGAGGTCTCGCAGGGGTTATTTAAAAAATAAAATAAACTTACCTTCCCAGGTCTCGCGTCATCTCTGCTCCTGACCTGCTCTCTTTCTTTCCTGCCTCTGGCAGGAAAAGGAAGCAGGCAGGCTTTCTCCCCAAAGGCAGCATTGTGATTGGTTGGGACGCCGACCAGCCAGGCGCCTATGGGGAGGCCGTTTTCTCCATGTAGGGTGCATGGACAAAGGCCAGAGTGTGCATGACTGGTTAGGTCGGTCCCGGAGGGCCGACCAAACAGTCAGGGCCCTTAGCAGGGGGCAAGGCACTCCTCCCCTGCCATAAAGCAGACACGCCTACCCCCTACCAAACACTTCTGCTTTCTCGCAGTGTGAGTAGCAGAAACATAAAATGGTCGTTTTTGCATTTTATATTTCTGCTTCTCGCTCTGCGAGAAAGCAGTGGGGTGACGCTCCTCCCCCCTAGTGGAGGAGCCGCCCTTAGTAACGTCACAAGAAGTGGCATAACAGAAAGTTATACCGCAGGACTATTGATCTTATTTGGCATCTCTGAAGAGACCTAACATGGATAGCAGTAACATTGACAAAAAAATAAATATACAAATTAAATAAGTCCATATAAATTTACAACTGTATTAAATGGATTAAATGTGTCACATTGGATGGAAAAGCTAGGTGCAGGTCTCACAAAGATGTATATTATTTACTCCTCGTTAACTGATTGTTTCCAGATGAGTGCATGATACAATTTCCAGTTCTGCCTCATAAAGGGGGGCAATCCCGTGAGGTAATGAGGGGCGGTATCATTCAAAATATAAAATGACACAAGAGAAAACCTCACTCACCATGGATATAATTGCACATTTCAAAAGGCTCACTTATCTTTATGTGCCATTATTGTGCTACCTTAGGGTGACATTAATACCTCGTAATTTGTTTTAACATTAATCCTCTCTCTCACTAGTATCCCACACGCACATGCTAAGAGACGTAGGACAATCTTTTTTGTGTGTAGGCTCTTTACTCGCCAGAATTATGTTAAGTGTAAAACACAACGCATATAGTAAAAAACATAAGGCCCAAGGGAGAGAACGACATTTGGACATCGCAGAACAGGATCATGGCTGCAAGGTGTAGGAGAGCAGCCCAGCCATCGTGCAAGCAAGGCAAATTATGACTCCCCACTACCCTCTGGTCACTGACTGAGCAGTAAAATACAGCCATAATTTGGGTGCATTGGACACATAACCCCACAAGACCATGGGTGGGGCGGGGGAGAGGCAGGGTGAGGGGTAGTGGAGTCCGACATATGATGGACAGGAGTTAGGTAAGTACTTAAATAAATAAAACAATGTACGGTACCTTACGCGCGCTGCATTGCCAACTATGCAAGAAATGGAGCCATCACATCAACGTGTGAAGTCCACGGCTCTAGTTTGTTGTAATTCCTATCCTCTTACAGCATTTTCTCCCTGTGAAGGGGAGGCTGTGCTATTATATCCTTTCAGAGATCTGTGTTTTTTTCGACAGGAAATTATCTTATCCCTTAACTAATTTTTTTTCAGTAAAGAAACTGTGATTAAGGGTTTCCAATAAAAAAAGTTTGCTTTCTTTGTAACCCTCATCAAACAGTTTGTTTTTTATTTAGCACCCTCAAAATCAGTTTTGTTAATGTTTTATAATATATTTGTCCTTATTCTGAATTGGATTCCTTGTAAGATGCTGAGGAAAATATGTTGTAATTGTCATCATGAACCAAGTACTCTTGAAAAGACATACACTGAGCTAGAGGCTTCGTACTCGGATAATATGTGTTAATTTAACCCCTTAGATTGTTTAAACCTCCTTCAAGGTATGCTAAGGAGGAAAGGTCATTTTGCAGGCTCCAGCGTTTTCTTTCTCAGGTGCAAGACTCAGTGTCATCATTTTAACAATTTGAAGTCTTGAACGGGTCAAAGGTAAAGCAAATGCAGTGTTTAAGTACACAGGGGGATAATTATGATGTTGCTGTAAAATATACCTTCCAACACAAATTCAAGCAGCTGTTTGTATCAAAAGCTTCAGAAACTGTATGGAAAATTGTATCTTTCTGTAGTTTGTATATAGGTCTCACAACGTGACATTGTTACCATGTGACTGAGATATTCGCACCCCGGATGCACTAATAGCATGTATGAGTTTCAGCGACTAAGATTTAATGGTATTTTGCAGAGTTCCGCTCCGGATGGCAATAGAACACTAGGAGGTGAGATATGATGTTCTTGTTCTGGTGTTTGGAGGTAACTCTCAAGGTTGATGCTACACTGGGAATAGTGCTTTGTCTAACAAAACGTTATCAATGTACAAGGAAGAGGTTGTTACACGTACTATGCATACACATCTGTTTGCCATGTGTGAAAACTGAACCATCAAGTACATTTCCATTGCTAGATGAGGGCATAACTACCTGTGCTTAAAATGTGTGACGCCTCTGCATACTCCCACCTTCCCCCACCCACCATTGCCTGGCAGGGGAGCGGTCTGGGGCAAGACGCTTCTTTGCGGCACCAATGGGGGGCTGAGGGGAGAATTACACAACACTTAGAGCAACACCTAGCCACAATTAAGGCAGATTGCCACACTTAACACCTTCGCCCGCACACCATAGCCAGAAGTGTGATGGCCTGGGAGGCAGGAATGAAGCTGAGGCCCTTTACAACGGACCCACATGTCACCCCTTTCAGCACTGCTTGCCTTCGCAACCCGACCCTGTCCCCAATTAAAGGTCAAAGCTGCAAATGCAGACGGGCCTCGCACTACATGTGGGCTGCACAGCCCTGGGGAAAAGGGCCCCCCTCCCTGGGGGTTAACAGCCATTAACCAGTGCTGCGAGGCACAGGGGAGGGGGGCCTCTTCTCCCATTCTTACACATGCTTGCGAAGCCCAGAGGAGAGGCAGCCCTTCCCTGGGCCACGCAGAGTTCACCACAGGTGCGAGGCTGGTGGGGAAACACTTTTGCGAGCCCCCTGTTGATGGGCTGAGCTCGGGGCCCTGGGCAGCCGCCCATGCTGCCCATGCCTAACGCAGGCCCTGATGTGAGCACTTCAAAGGGGGAACAGATCGTGAATTTAGTAAAATGAATCAAGTGGGGGCCAGAATGTACAGCAACAATCACCGCTGGTTAGTTACATTTGAGCTCCCATTAAAGTTTAATCATCCAGAATCAGCCCTACTGATGTGGGAAAAGTGCGTGGTGGATCTTAGAGCACTTCTGATGAGCAACGAGACTAAGCCCAATTCTCAATTGACTGGTCAGGATAAGAGAACGGCATTTCACTATGATAAACCCATAATTTCCACAAAAAGAGCTCTTTGCAAAGCTTAGCTGGTCTACTGACAAAAAACCTTCTGCCGCCACTGCAGTGGCAGTAAAACTCATCAGACCAACCCACAAAAACAGTTTGGGAACACCAGAACGAAAGGAATCGAAAATAATGGGCTCCCGTTTTTCAGTTGCTCAAAAATCCAAACCAAGCACGCTTCTGGGATCATGTCAACAAATTAAGAAATGCCAACGTAACCAGGGAGAATGGAGTCCCGGAAGGAGCATGGGACAGGCACGTAACAGAGCATGGATTGGCCAGCGGGTTTCCGCCAGGCCATGGTAAAGGACTGAAAGCTAAGCCCCCTCGCTGCCCCAACATCCGGTGAGTTAGAGATTTAGCCGCCAGACTATGTCGAACAAGTGCATGAACAGGATGCCTATTCGGAGGAGAACCAGAGCGGGACAGGTAAACTAACAAGCTATAGAAAGATTGCATGCGTAATCAACCGCCTGAAAACCAACAGGGCTCCTGGCCCGAATAGCTTATCTGCGAGCCTATTCAAATGTGCCCCTAACAGTTGGGCCTGGTTGCTGACTCCACTTTTTAACTCTGACTTTCAATTTGCTATTATCCCTAATGCCTGGAGAGGGTCCACCCTTGGCCCCAGACATAAACAAGCATTTACAATGCAATAGTTTTGCCTTTGTTAAAGTTAGAGCTATTGGCATTGCTCTTGACATTATTTTTATTTATGTTTTTTTAACATAAATAAATGGCATTGTCATTTACAATGCCACTAGCTTTATCTCTCGCAAATGACACACACAAACACACACAGAGCCCCCCCACACACACACCCACACAGAGCCCCCCACACACACAGCCACACAGAGCCCCCCACACACACAGCCACAGAGTCCCCCACACACACAGCCACACAGAGCCCCCCACACACACAGCCACACAAAGCCCCCCACACACACAGCCACACAGAGCCCTCCACACACCCACACAGAGCCTTCCACACACACCCACACAGCACAAGCAGGCAACAGGGGCACACGGAGGCACAAGCAGGCGACAGGGGCACACGGAGGCACAAGCAGGCAACAGGGGCACACGGAGGCACAAGCAGGCAACAGGGGCACACGGAGGCACAAGCAGGCAACAGGGACACAGGGAGGCACAAGCAGGCAACAGGGGCACACGGAGGCACAAGCAGGCAACAGGGGCACGAAAACGGAGGCACAAGCAGGCAACAGGGGCACACGGAGGCACAAGCAGGCAACAGGGGCACACGGAGGCACAAGCAGGCGACAGGGGCACACGGAGGCACAAGCAGGCGACAGGGGCACGAAAACTGAGGCACAAGCAGGCGACAGGGGCACGAAAACGGAGGCACAAGCAGGCGACAGGGGCACGAAAACGGAGGCACAAGCAGGCAACAGGGGCACACGGAGGCACAAGCAGGCAACAGGGGCACACGGAGGCACAAGCAGGCAACAGGGTCACGAAAACAAGCACAAGCAGGCAAAAGGGTCACAAGCAGGAATTGTAATTTAGACGGGGCTGAAGTGGAGAACGGTCAGTAGGGAAGTAGTGCGGCTGGTGCAGTGGTACCAGGCCGAAAGGTGAGAGGGGCTGTCTGCACCCCAGTTTGGACAGTTTCCACTACCTAACAGGGATTGGTGGGAGGGGGGCGTACTTCTTGCTTGCTTTAGGGCTGTTACTTCGGGGACGCAGTGCACGCTCTTGCCTGCTGCCGCCGGGACACGACAAGAGGCAGGGAGAGGACAGGCTGGGAGAGGCAGGGAGGGGACAGGCTGGGAGAGGGCAGGCTGGGAGAGGGCAGGGAGGGGACAGGCTGGGAGAGGGCAGGGAGGGGACAGGCTGGGAGAGGGCAGGTTGGGAGAGGGCAGGCTGGAAGTGGACAAGCTGGGAGAGGACAGGCTGGGAAAGGTCATGGAGGGGACAGGCTGGGAGAGGGCAGGCTGGAAGTGGACAGGCTGGAAGAGGACAGGCTGGGAGAGGACAGGCTGGGAAAGGGCAGGGAGGGGACAGGCTGGGAGAGGGCAGGCTGGGCGAGGGCAGGCCGGGAGTGGGCAGGCCGCGAGAGGACAGGCTGCGAGAGGACAGGCTGCGAGAGGACAGGCTGCGAGTGGGCAGGCTGCGAGAGGGCAGGCTGGGAGTGGGCAGGCTGGGAGTGGGCAGGCTGGGAGTGGGCAGGCTGGGAGTGGGCAGGCTGGGAGTGGGCAGGCTGGGAGTGGGCAGGCTGGGAGAGGGCAGGCTGGGAGAGGGCAGGCTGGGAGAGGACAGGCTGGGAGAGGACAGGCTGGGAGAGGACAGGCTGGGAGAGGACAGGCTGGGAGAGGGCAGGCTGGGAGAGGGCAGGCTGGGAGAGGGCAGGCTGGGAGAGGGCAGGCTGGGAGTGGGCAGGCTAGGAGAGGACATGATGCGAGAGGACAGGCTGGGAGTGGGCAGGCTGGGAGTGGGCAGGCTGGGAGAGGGCAGGCTGGGAGAGGGCAGGCTGCGAGAGGGCAGGCTGCGAGAGGACAGGGCAGTAAGGGGGAAGGACTGGGGGTGGGCAGTAAGATAAGATTGGGACAGGGGAAACAAGGTAGTGGGGGTGGGGCAGTAGGACTGGGAGTGGCGGCAGCCGGGACGGAATGGGGGTGGCTTGGTGCTGCATAGGTAGGGACCTGTGGCAGTCGGTATAAGCGTCCACCCCACCCCTCCCCCCAGAATAGGCCTTGGGTGTGAGACAGGCTCCCAGCCTGCCCGCGGGAGACGAGTCACTGCGGCTGTAATGTGAGCCACACACCTGGCAGGCAAACAAACACCAGGCCAGACCTGCAGAGCTATCAGAGGGCGGGGAGGGGTCACTACATCAACCCCCTCCCCACCCAACCCCGGTTTGAAAAAAACCAAACATGCCAGGCTGCCTGGGTTATCAGAAGGGGCGGGGAGGTACCTCTACCTCTACATCTCCCCCCACCCCCCTGCCAAGTTTACACCACACATGCCCGGGATGTCTGGGTGATCACAGGGGGCGGATCACTACACCCCCATCCCTACACGCACAGTTTACCATTCTCCACTCCCGCAGGAGCCACTTCCGTGCATTGTCACCACAACAATACACCTGGGAAGTGAGGCCACGCCCACCCTGGTGCGTGCAGGCCCGGGTGGGGCGCAGTGCCACGTTCATTACAGCTCAATGAAGCATCACCGGCGGGACTGGGCACCCCCGGGATCACCACAGCCTGGCAGGGACCCCTCCCCCGAGGGCACCCCTGCCGAGGAGGGAGGGGCGGGCAGGTAGAGTGCACCGCGTGGAGCGGGAGGGCACAGAAGGAGGGGCAAGGGGAGGTGTGTGTAAAGAAGGGGGGGGAGCAGGGACTCAAAAAAGTAAAGAAAACATGGTGAAGAGAAAATTACTACAGTGGGTAAAGAAGGCGGAAGCAGGTGGTGAAGGGGGGCTGGCCGGGGTAAGGAAGGATTAAGAAAACAATTTAGGAATTATGGAAAGAAAGGCGAAAGAATGAGAAAGCAGAAAGGGGGGGCTAAGGAGCGTCGGGAGGAACTAAAAGCAGAAGACATAGGAGCAGAGGGAGTAGTAAGGGAAAATAAAAAGAAAGAGTGGATCTAGCAGACAGAGTAAAGGAACGAGTCAGAGGAGACGGTTCAAGGAGGGGTAAAGGGGTGTGAGCTTGGAGGGGATGGGTCGAGGTCAGACATTGGGTTAGGAGAGTACAGAAGATATAAACACAATGAGGGTGTAAGAGGTGGGTGTAAAGTGTGCTTCATAAGTTGACTGATTGAATGCTGGGGATAGAAAAGAAGCGTATCAAAGGGGTGAGTGTGAGTAATATTGTAGGGGCAGGGAGGAGTAAAGGTAACATTTTTAAAGCACATGTTCACCCCTGGGTATCTTGGCGCTGCCTAACAGATGCTTATTCTAATCCCACTCAACGGCGCTCATTGTAAGAATGTATTTGTATTTACTATACCACTGACATCACTGCGGGGATTCGAAGCGCTTCTATGTTTTGTTTTGTTTCTTTCAGTGATTGCTATTTATTAGTTAGGGGCACACTCAGCCATTAATGAATGCCAATCGGTGCTTGTCTTTGTGTGGGAAGGATGTGGAGCAAGATCCAGAGCTGCCGACTTTACCGCTGGGAAACCAGGTTCCACTCTTGGCGTCAGCTCACCATTCTGAGCCAATCACGTAATCTCCTTGCACTCACCTAAGATTAATGTGTTCTTGTGAAATGCGACTGGTGCTCCTGTAAAGCGCTTCAGTACTTTCATGTCCAAGTGGCGCTATACAAATTTGCAACAACAAAAAAACGAAGCAATCCTCTGAAACTGGTGGAGGTGCAAGGAGAGGGGAGATCAGTTTCCCGGCAGAAACAAAGGGAAATTGTTTAGGGCATGGATGGATTATATTTCCGCATGTGCACTTCTACACCTGCCACATTCCCGTATTGGGGAATATAGAATATTTACGCAAACTCCCAGAGTTTGTGACGGTCTCAAGACCGAGGGGTACCCATTGAATTACGCCTCGAGTCTAGAAATATTCGAACTTTGCTCCAAACTCTGGCAAAATTCTACCAGGAAGCATCAAACGTTTAAAAGAAGTGTCTTACGCTGATCGTTATGTTTTAACAGCAGAATGATTGCGCAGTGGGGCTGGCCGGAAGCCCCACAGCAGGCCCAGAGGGAGCACGGAATACACGCTCCACAGCAACCCTGCCGATCTCATACTTCGCAGGATCTGGTCTCAGGGGCGCGTTGCACAAGCCTTGTGAGCAGGGTTTAGT
Source organism: Lissotriton helveticus (assembly GCF_964261635.1). Lineage (NCBI taxonomy): Eukaryota > Metazoa > Chordata > Amphibia > Caudata > Salamandridae > Lissotriton > Lissotriton helveticus. Next base: position 342,108,349 of record NC_136061.1, read on the forward strand.
GAAAGGTGAAGTACGCGGGGGCTGTAGTGACAGTAATGCTGACCGCAAATCTAGTCGAGTGTTTTACACAATCCATGCTAAAAAAAGCGTGCGCTCTCACTAAGCCACGTATATTTCTTTTATATTTTCGTACTTTAAACCATTAAACCGCTCTTCGTCTCCTCCTGATTTTGCTGTTTTTCATTTCGGGAGGGGGGCGGGAATGGGGCCAGAGACACGGAGAGCGAGGCAGCGGTAGGGGGGCGGGAACGGGGTCCGGAGACATGGAGAGCGGGAGAGGGGGGCAGGGGCGGGAACGGGCACTGGCAACAAATCACCTTCCATTGTGTCGGCTCGGAGTAGAGAGCCGATCAGGTCTGCGTCCTTACATGGAGAGCCGTCCAGCTGGTGTGAGGAAGTATGCTGCAGAAAGAAGAAAAAAATAAACACGCCCACCGCCCGATGACAAGGCAAAAAGGGTGGAGAGCGAAAAATTCTCGGGAACGCCCCCAAATCTGGTCCGGCCTTGATGGACAGATCTCTGTTCCAATGGCTAGCCTCCATTTATGGAGCTAGCCAATGGAACAGAGGGCGGATTCAAGTGTCCCTTACTGAAGACTACAGATTTCTCCTGGGGGCGGAGCTAAAGCTCCGTGCCCCAGGCAAAACCTAAAAAGGGGATTGGTCACTGGCCTCAAATTTTCATCGGATTGCACTTTTGGACGTAGAAGCCAAAGTTTATGCTTGTGTCCTATTGGAACAGCTAGAGGTCTGGGTATTAGAGGAGGATATCCTGCCATTTCTTCAATCTTGCTTCCAGGCCGGGGTATCAACAGTGGATAACATCCTAACGCTATCCTTCCTGAGACACCAGGTCTTCTGCTGCTTTATAGTTTACAGTGCAGCATTTGACTGGCAGCTCTTTGGTGGAAGCTAGATGCTTGGGGCATACTGCAGGCCACTGGAATTATGCAGCAGGGGAGGGCAAAATTATGAGGCAGGGTAGGGACTTAATTATGCAGCACGAAAGGTAAAATTATGCGGCATAATGCTGCTCATTGTGTGTTAGTATTGCTGCATTATTTTGACATTTTTATGCTTGTTAACACTGTCTGGGTATTGGTTACACCTCATTAGTACCACTTTAGCACCCAAATATAGCAATAAGCAACAGTAAGGTGAGCAGTCAACCTCTGCTAAGGGACTTCCACTGCGCAGCAGCACTTGTCGCTGAGTTTTTAGTAACTTTTGAACCGTTTGAGCTAGGAACATTTTTTCTGCAGATTATGAATTATGTGGCAAATTGTGCAAATCTAGAACTATGCGAAAATGCAGCGGCTGCACAATCACATAATTCCAGTGACCTTGGGCATACCCCCAATGCTGCTCAGAGCTGTAATCTCCATAAACACAGAGACATGGGTTTGGGTGAAAACAGGCCTCCGCATGGTAACATGCAAAATTGACACCAATCGTGTCCCAGAGCTGGGCTGCGTTTTGGCCCCTTACTGTTTAATCTTTACACAGTTGTAGGAAGCCGACTATACCATAGTCAGGTATAGTGTGCACAGAGTCCAGGGAGTCCCCAGAGGTATAGCAAAGGTTAAATTAGATAAGTACTAACAGCTCTCTTTGTGGTAGTGTGAGTTACAGTTAGGCGTATCAGGAGGGTGTGCTAAGCATTTATTGTATTCCCTCAAACAAGACTGATGGCTCAAATCAGAGACAGATACCAGAGCAATTAGGTAAGTATAAAAAAGTATACTCTTGTTTTATTTGCAGGACTTGGTACAGATAAGTGAAATATACTCTCAAATGCAAGACTTTACAAGGAAATGCTGTGGTTGAATTTGCAATCTTTACAGAGTTGTATTTGGTTTCAAAAAAGTTTAAATTATGCAGTAATTACTTTTGGAATACTTTTAGATTACATCAACTTCTCAGGGTGGTAGGCTTAGATACCACTTTGTGGATCCCACAATCCAAGGTAAGTAAGACTTTTTCAAGTTTGCAGTATAATTACTTGGCACGAGTTCAACTCGACAGAACAATTTTAGGAACAAACTCGTAAATGGGTTGCTATGGGAGAAAAAGGATTAGCGGTTTCTCAGGTAAGTAAACGGCTTACGAGGGGAAGTCTCGGGTTGGGAGGAGGGGGGTTAGGACCAAGGTTCCCCAAGGTCCAGCTGGGCACTCAAGTTGCACCACCAGCGGCACTAGGTGCGACCGAGTGCAGAGTGCCGGGACCCAATGTTAGCCAGTGGGCCTTCAGTCAGGGACTGCTTACGAGCAGGCCACTTGGCTGGGGGAGCAACGCTCCTGGGGTTAGGATCAGCACTGCAGGGGCCAACTATCCGCACAGGACCTGCACCACCAGCGGCACAGGGGCGGCCGGGTGCAGAGTGCAAAGGCAATGTCGGGGACCCTGTGGATTTAAATTGAGATCTCTGGTTCAGTAAAGATGCTTCAGGCTCGGGCAGAGAGGCTTTCTGAACGTGACTACTTGCTGGAGAGATAGGTTCGGATCTTGGTGGGGGGGGAAGGTGCCAGGACACTGTCGGTTGGGCCACCCAGGGCTGTGGTGTTTTGGTATGTTATGTTAACTGAGCTTAGAATAGAGCACAAAAAGATAAGAATTAGGCCGCAGGAAAGAGGTAGGTCTTAATGGCTCTACGGAAGGCCAGCAGGCTATCCAGGCATCTGATCTGACAGGGCAGAGAGTTCCATAGCTTGGCTGCTAAACAATGAAAGGACCCTGCCCGAAGACGGTTCACTCGAGGGATCACAGCCATGTGTTGCCCCAGAGAGCGCAGCTGGCGTCCAGGAAGATAAGGTACTAATAAATTGGCCAAGAGTCCAGGAGACGCAAACTTAAGAATTTTAAAAGATAGGCAAAGAGCCTTAAAATCAATAAGTTTTGCCATGGGCAACCAATGTAATTGCCGGATAGCACTTGCTGTTGAGCATTCGCACGGGAGCCCCAGCAGGGCTCTGACGGCTGCATTTTGGACTCGCTGCAAGCGCACCACATTGGCCTGATTAGCTCCAAGGAGGAGCGAGTGGGCATAGTCAAGTCTAGATAGTATTGCCGCCTGGACGGTCAGCTGATGGGTGGGTGGGTCAAAGAACCCCAGCAGGGGTCTAAGTCCACGAAGAAGGCTGAAACAAGTCCCGGCTACCTTCTTGGTGTGATCCTGGAAACTGAGGGTGGAGTCCATCCAAACCCCTAGGTTTTTAATCGTTGTCTTTGGAATGGGCACACTACCAAGAGAAGTAGGTCACCATTGCTCACTCCACAGGCTCCTATCTTTCCCCACCAACAACACCTCGGTTTTATTGGCATTAAGCTGAAGGCAGTTGGAGGTTATCCACTCTGCGACTGCCGCCAGGCCACTTCTAAACTTGGGAGCGTCCTGCATAGAGTCGTCGGAGAGGGCCACCACCAACTGCGTGTCGTCAGCAGAGGAGACCATTGTAAGGCCATTATCCCTAGCCACCGTAGCAAGGAGTTGAACATACAGGTTGAATAGGACAGGACTCAGAGCGGAACCCTGAGGCACCCCCTGCCCAATGCAGTCGGGTGCATGGGTGTCTTTTGGCGCTGGGTTCTTCCTACCAGCTCCGATCAGGGGACCCTTCAGTTTGAGGCAGCAGGCGTTGGCTTGAAGCTTGAGGGAGGTTGGGGATCACCAGGATCGCTGGGAAGACCTCTTCGTGGTGTTGGGCCACTCGGACTCGTTCCCTGGGCGTCAGGTGCAGAGTGGTGCAAAATCACAAAGCCGCCTAGGTGAGTCTTTGTTGAGCAAATTTGATGCTCACGGGAGACGGAGTCTGTAAGATAGGTGCAGGGCAGGTCCTCCGTGCTCTGGGGGGCTGCTGAACACTCCGTGCTTCTGCTGTATGCAGGTCAGAGTTGGGACAGGCCGGAAAGGTTGGGGTCAAAGCAGTTGGTGTCCTCCTTTTCCTGGGTTAGCACTGTTCTTCGGTCCTTCTTCTTTCCTCAAATCTGAGGAGGCAAAGTTCTGAGTCGCCCCCTAAATAATAAATTTAGGGGCGTTAAAGAGGTGTGCAGGTTGGGACTAATGGGTCCCTTCCTTGCGGTAGGAACACCCCCTATTTTGCCAATCTCCAGTGAGAGGAGGGCATGAGCCTTTTCCTAATTGGCCGGGCCCCCTCATCTTCAAAATGGAGGGTACTGAGATGTGTGCTTCACTTCGCCTCCCCCACCTGAAGGGTGGGGTTGGCAAAGTTGGGCACACCTCTCCTCCTAGCTCGATTTTCCCACCGATTCTCCCACCCAAAGTGGGGGCAGAACAGGAGGGAGCCAGTTGCTGGGGGCAGTAACAGGCAGGGACTGTTTACAAAGGCGGCAGGCATTCGTGGACACAACCAGTGGAGACTCCTCCGCTAAGGGGGAGGACCGTCGCCCCTCTGAACAAAAGGAAAAATAAAATGATAATAACTATTGGTATTATCATTTTAGTTTACCTGTTTTCATCAGTGGCTGTCAGGGCTTGTCAGAGCAGAGGGAGGAGTGGACTACTTGGACCGGCCAGACTGTCCTGTGCACTTTGCATCTTCGGAAACAAACCAACGAGAAGGAGGGTCTGAGGGAATGTTTAAAGACCAGGCATGGACCTATTCCCCATTTATACCTTATTAACACTAGAGAAGATCCACGGGTCTGAAAGGCCCAGCGAGCCTTACACAATTCTATGTCGAGTAGTTATGATCCCATAAAACAATGATTAGGAAGGAAACAAAAAGCTATGAAAATTCAGGGGAAACCCTAAAAGGAGGACAGATATCCATCACTCACCTAGGTGACATGCTTCATCATCTGGGATCTCCTCCTGGTTACGCACTAAGGTAACCAAGTGCTGCGACCTCCTGTCTATCAGAAGGAAGCTCACAGATGTTTTTATTCACAATATGATAAAGGGAATTTTGCAGTACCTATCCCAAAAGAAGAGCTGAAGTTGCAGAGTGACGGGCGCAGTGCAAAAAAAGGGAATTCCTATTGGTGATATGTGCAAATTTAAAATTGAATATCAGAAGAAAAAATATTTTAATGGGTATCCTCTGATATCCAAACTAAAAACAGTGCAAGAGCAGTTTTAATAAAATAACTGCTGAAAATATCGGGTCAACATGTTTCGGCCAGTCGGATGTCAAATAGTCCAAGGCCTTCTTCAGGACCACTGCATATACTATTGCTACTGCGTTTGTAAACAAATGTAAAGTGTCAAAAACAAAAACCTAATACGCAATCAAGGTTGGAATGAATATAACCTCCCCCAAGAGCTCAGTATCGGCTTGAGGTACCAACGGACAGAGCAGGGCCTCTTTTCCTGAGCTCTTGCCAGGTGAGGTGAGGTCCGGTCCTCGTGAATCACGGGTGCCACCAGCATCCAGTGATTTGTGGAGGATTTCAACGTCTGAAATTCAGGTTATATGGTTGATTTGCTAAGGGGAGCTTGGGAGCACGGGTGCTTCCTATAGTTGGCTGGAACTGCAGGAAGAGAAGGAAGATGACGGAGAACGGAGGAGAGGTGGCAGCTGGCTGTTACAGTTAAGTGGTTTTTTCACCCTTTTTTCGTCGTGTCTCCCTCCTCCTCCCGCCACACCCACCCACCCAACCACTGGGGTCCGATAGCAGCTGTTACTGGACCGATCCCATCCTTGCGGAGGAGGCTGGACACCTCTGCCCAGGATGGGCTTTGTTTCTGGACCCACAGAGCAGAAGCCCTCTACCCAGGGGTCCAGAAACCTGTCTGGTGGTGGAAAATGGCAGGCAGCCATTTGAAAACCAGACCTGGTCGTCTTTCAGGGGGCATCTCTAAGATGCCCTCTGTGTGCACTTTACATTAAATCCCACACCGGCATCAGTGTGCGTTTAATGTGCGGAGACATTGCTACCAAACTTCCCAGTTTTTGGTAAAGCCATTATGGACCTGTGATGTTTGTAAATAGCACTCCCTCACAATATACTATTTATGGCTTTACTACACTTACAATGTCTAAGAATGGACTTCGTCACTGTATGGGGTATAGGGCTCAATTCACTGTACCCACACCTGGGGGCTAGTGCACCCTGCTAGAGGGGTGACTTACCTAGGCCCCAGACAGTGGGTTGCAGGCATGGCACACATGTGTACCATGTCAACTCTTCGCTATTCTCTGCACCAAAACATGCAGCCTGCAATGGCAGTGTGTGGGTGTTCAGGTACAGGGCTTTTAAGGATGGTTCAATAGTTGCTGCAGCTCTTCTAGGACTTCCCTGGTCACAGTGCCCTTGGTACCCATGGTACCTTTTACAAGGGGCTTTACCTGTTGCCTGAGATCTGCCATTTGGGGGTACACAGGTACAGCTTTGGGAAATAACACAGGCCCTGGGAACTTGATTGGCACGGACCTAGGGCACATCAAGTCAAGTTGCATCAGATGTCAGGCTAAAAGTGACAGGTAACCATGCAAAAAGGGGCACTTACCTACAACTGCCGATTTAGGGAATCATTGGATTCCAGCTGCTTAGTTCTTCCCAAACTAGAAAAACACCGAATTGCAAAGAATACAGTATGCAGCTAATATTGTGTTTATGGCTCACCCAAAAACTGTAATTGGACAGAAGAAATTTAATGAGGCCAATTATCTCCAGGTTAAACGGGGCAAAACAAAAGTCCTGATTTTTGGAAGGTACCAGAGCAAAAAGAATGTGACTTAACGCTTGGGCAGCAAGACAATTAGAACATCAAGGCAGTATAGTTGCCTGGGTGTCTGGTTTAGTGAAAACGGTACAGTGGAGGCGCAAGTAAGAGAGCTCAAAAAAAAAAAAAACTACCACCCTTACATACGGGATTGGCCAACTGAATCGATTGCTAAGCAGTGCTTTGGCTGCCCCTATTTTAAGAGTAATGAAGGCGACACTTATTCCAGCCCTAAAATACAGCCATCACGCTTACCCAGGTGCTCTGGATTCAACATTGGAGAAAATTCATTGCAGAACATATCACTTTTTTTTCCAACAACAGAGATACGCACGTCGCTCCAGACTAAGGGTAGAATTTGATCTAGTGAATCAATCACTAGACTGTACCTCCATGCTGCAATTTTATGTCAAAGGCCCGGAGGCCAACATTATGCATACCCTTTTATTACCGCCCAAACACAGCAGCAACAATATCTTAGAATTAGAATATAACCAAAATTCCAGAACTTTAGAACATGTATAAGTCCCTATGACCAGCAGCCATCTTCCTCTTTTGTTGCTGCTCGAACATAAGATAAGTACTCTGTTCAAATTCTTGAATTATTTTGAGTAAGTTTGTTTAAATAACCTTAAATTAAGAATGAGTATGACTGAGTAAAAGAGTTTAAGATGATATTTAAAGTCTTTTGTTTGAAATTCGATGAAAAGACTTTATAAACGAAAGAGTGAAATTAATTAGATACTAGAAAATTGAGGTTTAGGAGCGTAATATCGTTAAACGTATGTATTTTAATAATGGAGTATGTGTTAAAAATAATATTGCGGATTACCGTCGAATTTATCCATTGACAGTTGATGAGCGTGTGGTCTCGAGCACTCGCTGTGCGCGTCGATTTCTGTGGATGATTCCAAGCGCGAGAGCAAGCGCGAGAGCGGAGGCAGAATGTTACACGATGTGAGAGATCTCGAGCTCAGAGATTAAGAGGAAAGGTGTTGTGAACCAGAGGGGCCACCGTACGTGCATAACGTGCGGCGGCCATTTTAGGTGTTTGGGAAGCGTCTAGATTTTAGGATTGAACGTGACCGGCCATATTTAGGGTTTGTTTTATTGTCGACTGATCCTCAGTTTCAGTCAGAGATCGTGAGTTCAGGAGAGGTGCCGGTTCGTTGTGGTTTTAGAGAAGGAAAGCGATTTTATGTGGAAAATATTTCGAAGTTGTATTTAAGGAGTTTGGTATTCTTGTAGTGTTTATTTAAAGAGGATATTTATTTAGAAGAAAGTTAAGATGGAGAAAGAGGATTTGTGTTTGGAAGATAGAATGAAGGGATATATGGAAAAAATGTTTGGAGAATTTAGTGCCTCTATGGAAAAGAAAATGGAGAGCACTATAACAAAAAGAGTTGAAGGTGAGAATAAACAGAGATCTGGTGAAGAAGATGGTTTCTTTACAACTGAGGAAGTTGAGGAAATGGCAGGTACTTCCTCTGGAGGAACTAAAAGGAAGGAAAAGAGAAAGAATGTGGTTAAAGGAAAACCATCAAAAGAAAAGGAAAATAGAGTGCAGAAAGAGAAAGCTATAAAGGCAAAAGTGGGTGCTATAAAGGCACAGAAAAAAGGACATATTACTGTGGCATGTGATGGCAGTTCTACTAGTGGGGATGTGGAGATTACGTGCAGCTCTAGTTTGGATGATTCTGATGTGGAAGAGATTAAGGTTAAGAGAAGGAAGGTGGATGAGGAAATTAAATTGGAGTTTGAGGAATTTGTTGATCCACAAGGAGATCAAATGTTTGATCCATTATTGATACAACATCCACTATCTCCACAATGGTCCCCTGTTGAACATGTTGCCAAGTACATAAGACATTGGATCAGAAGGGAGATGCCGAAAGAAATAAGGACTCGGCTACGGTCGGAGTGCCCGAGGCCTACTTTGGGTAGTAAAGTGGCCTTTACTCCTGAATTAGATCCAAGGATGTTAACCTTTTTGAATAACAGAGGGGGAAGAGACCCGAGAAGGGGACTAGACAAAGGATTGAAGGGATGCCAAGATAGAATGCTTGATATTCTGGGACCCTTAACAAAAATATTTGATTTGTGCGAAGAAGCACACAGTAATAATACCGGAGTTGACGTGAGCGAAATGCGTCAGTGGGTTCAACGTGCAGTTTGCTTGTTGGGAAATGCAAATGCAGCACTCTGCCTGGAAAGGAGGAAAAGTATCTTGTTTAAGATAGATCCAAAGCTTGCAGATTTGGCTGGCAAGGAGTTGGGTGAACAGAGCGATGGGCTGCTGTTCGGAGATGACTTTGTAAAAGATATGGCTAAGTACGTAGGTACTTTCAATTCAATACAGAAAGCTCAAAAGGACATTAGGCGTGTTTTTGGATGGGCCGGGAGAACAAGGGGTCGGTTCCCCGGCCGAGGTAATGGAGTTACCAGAGGATTTTATAGTAGAGGTAACAGACCCTATGGTGCAGGTTATGGAAATGGATTTGGATATGGAAATTCAGGAGGATATGGTTATCAGAGAACCAATCAAGGAAGTTTCTTCCCTCAAAGACAGAGAAGGAGAGGAAGAGGAGCAAGATCAGATAGGAGGCCAAGAGGAGTCTCAGGTAAGTTTCTTTCTAGACCCTTTTTTTATGGAAGTAAGGTTGGGCGGCAGACTAGCCCAATTTGTTTCCAGATGGCAAGAAATAACACAGGATCCATGGGTTTTGGAGACTGTAACTGGTTACAGGATAGACTTTATCAGTGTTCCAGTACAGGAAAGGGTTCCCAAGGTGTTAAGGTTTTCGGAGGAGATGGAAAATTTGGTAACAAAGGAGGTGTTAGAGTTGGAGAGAAAAGGAGCGATAGAGGATGCAAGGGAAGTGCGAGGTTGTTTCGTAAGCAATTTGTTTCTCGTGGAGAAGAAAGACAAAAAGATGAGACCAGTAATCAATTTGAAGGAGTTGAACGATTGGGTGGTTTACAACCATTTCAAAATGGAAGGGATACATATGCTGAGAGACTTGTTGAGGAAAGGGGATTGGTTGACGAGGCTAGACTTAAAGGATGCTTATTTAACAATCCCGATGTGCCAGGAACAAAGAGATTATCTTCAGTTCCGGTGGTTAGGGAGGCGCTGGAGGTTCAAAAGTCTCCCTTTCGGTTTGACGTCAGCTCCTTGGTGTTTCACCAAGGTGATGAGACCGATTGCGGCTTGGTTGAGGTCAAGAGGGATTCGTCTGATAATATATCTAGACGATATTTTGATAATGGCGGAAGAGAGTGTGTTGGCAAAGGAACAAACGGAGTTTGCGGTGAAAGTAATAGAGGATTTGGGTTTTGTTGTGAACAAGGAGAAGTCTTGTATGGTTCCGTGTCAGGAGATGACGTTTTTAGGTTTCAAGATTCAGACGTTGGATTGTGTGTTGAAATTGCCTATGGAGAAGGTGAAAAAGATCAGGAAGGAGATGCGGAGAGTGAAATCTGCGGATTGGATAACTTTGAGGCAGTTGGCACGTCTGTTGGGTCTTCTGTCTTCTTCGATTCAGGCTATATTCCCAGCTCCCCTAAATTATCGTGCTTTGCAGAGGTTGAAAGCACATTATTTGAGGAAAGATGTGAGGTATTCACAGAGAGTTGTGTTGAATCAGGAGTCACAGGAGGAATTGGAGTGGTGGCTGTTGAGTCTGGAGGCTTGGAACGGTCGAGCGATTTTTGGTATGATGCCGGAAGTGGAGATAGAATCGGATGCGAGTCTGTATGGTTGGGGAGCTCGGTGTGGAGAGATTTCAACAGGGGGTCTTTGGTCAAGAGAGGAAAGACATTTGCACATAAATTGTTTGGAGTTGTTGGCGGGTTCGTTCGCAATAAAGAGCTTTGTGAAGAACAAGATAAAAAAAAAAAAAAAAAAAAGATGAAGTGCTGTGTGCTCCTGAAGATGGACAATTTGTCTGCGGTTCAGTATGTGAACAAGATGGGCGGCCCGCGTTCGAGAGGATTGGCAGAACTAGCGAAGGAGTTTTGGAAGTTTTGTCTGGAAAGGGAGATTGTGGTGCAGGCTCAATATATACCAGGGTTGAGCAACGTAGAAGCGGACTGGTGTTCAAGATACCTGAAGGATGCGAGCAGTTGGAGGTTGAAGAGAGAGGTATTTTTAAGTCTGGAAGAGATGTGGGGGCCTTTGTATGTGGATCTGTTTGCGGACAGGTTGAATGCTCAGTTGAAGGAATTTTACAGTTGGAGGCCGGATCCAGAAGCAAAGGGAGTGGATGCTTTCCTGCAGAGTTGGAAAGGGGGAAGAAGTTATGCGTTTCCCCCATTTTCAATGATTCAGAGAGTTCTGAACAAGGTCAGAAGAGAGGAGGTGGAGTTGGTTCTGATAACTCCTTTTTGGAGGACGCAAGTATGGTTCCCGGATGTAATGGATTTGTTGGTGGAGGATCCAGTAATTCTGCCAGATTGCAGGGAGATTTTGGAGGATGTTCAGGGAAATTTTCACGACCTTGTGGTTTCGGGGCAGTTGAAGTTGATGGCATGGTTGATTTCAGGAGGATTTGGCAAATGCAGGGTTTATCAAAGGAGGCTGAGGAGCTTGTGTCAAAGTCATGGTCTAAGGGAACATCTAGGGTGTATGGATCAGCTTGGAGAAAGTGGAATGGTTGGTGTGTTGAGAGGGGTTTGGATCCCGTTTCGGCACCTGTGGTAGAGGTGGCGAATTATTTATCTGTTCTTTTTTGTGGTGGTTTGGCGTATAATTCTGTGAATTTGAGTAGATCTGCTATTTCAGCAGGACATGTTTTGGAAGATGGAGTTCCAGTGGGACAGCATGCGTTAGTCAGGAGATTGGTTAAGAGTGTAAGGTTGGTTAATCCACCTAAGTCGAGATACGATTCTCTTTGGGATGTTTCTTTGGTGTTGAGAGAGCTTGAGAGTTGGGGTAGGAATGTTGATTTGGATCTGAAGTTTTTAACGTGGAAGATGACGATGCTTTTATGTTTGGTCTCTTTTAGGAGAGTATCTGATGTTAGAGCTTTGGATGTTAACTCGAGGTTTTATCAGCCTGAGGGAGTATGTTTTGAATTAAAGAAAAGGACTAAGACTATGTCTAGGACGATTTTTTTACCCTTATTTAGAGGGTGAAAGTTCTTTGTGTATGGTTAGATGCTTGAAGGAGTATGAGAGGAGAACATGTGAGTTTAGGAGAGGAGATTGTGAGCAATTGTTGATCTCATACGTTAAGCCGTTTAAGGCTGTGTCAACCCCTACTTTGGCAAGATGGATAAGAAATGTGATGGTCAAGTCTGGGGTGGATATTGGTGTTTTTGGATCTCATTCAGTTAGAGGGGCTATGGCTAGTAAGGCATTTGTGAAAGGGTTTAGTTTGGGTGGCATCTTGAAGGCTGCAGATTGGTCAAATGATTCTACTTTCAGGAAGTTTTACTTTAAGCCTGTGGAAAATGTTTTGGATAAGGTTTTGGAGGAACTTTGAACATGCATAATGTTGGCCTCCGGGCCTTTGACATAAAATGCAGATTTTCCACAGTTTTAATGTAAAGAAAATCATGATTTTATTAAAAAAGGCACGGAGGCTAATATTATCCCTCCGCTGTGCCCGCCCTGTGATTGATTAGTTTGTTTTGTTTTAAAGGATAAAGAAGAAGATGAAGATGATGAAGGAGTTCGAGATTGGAAGATAGAAGTTGAAGTTTGAGAAGATTTGGTGACGGTGGAATTTTTGAGCTTTTTTATTATTTATTGTTTTTCGCAGTCACAAAAGAGGAAGATGGCTGCTGGTCATAGGGACTTATACATGTTCTAAAGTTCTGGAATTTTGGTTATATTCTAATTCTAAGATATTGTTGCTGCTGTGTTTGGGCGGTAATAAAAGGGTATGCATAATATTAGCCTCCGTGCCTTTTTTAATAAAATCATGATTTTCTTTACATTAAAACTGTGGAAAATCTGCATTTTACATCAGAACCAGGAAGGCCCCAACAAACTCTTTAAAAGGCCACCTTAATTTGTTTTCGAAGTTCCTGGTAACCCTTGGTCCAACCAAATAAGAACCGGCATTTCGACTCTACAGATTGAAGAAGCAGCACTCCACGATGGAGCTGCTTCTTACTCTGTCTGGAAAAAAGCAATCAATCGGGAACTGAAGGCTTCCTCCGGAGAACAAGACCTACTATCGGCAGATAACTCGGTGCTGGTTCAGCCACTGAATGACACCTACCTTGTTTGGAAGCTGCGACCTTATTTTTTGGAATCCATAAACTCAGAATCGCAATGACGGGTATTGTAAATGCAATTACTTGTGCTTCCAATAAAAGACTTTAGTCCAGCCTTGGCAGGACAATGAGGAAAAAGGGACTGCAGGTTATGCAACTACAAATATGAATCATGGCTACATCTGCTATGTTGGTGTCCGACACTAGACTACCAAAGAAGACAACTGCTGAAACTGGTCTTCCTGGCCGAAGTGGCCATGGGTGGTCATTTGGAACTTCTTGCTACCATTGGTTATTAGTTGGTTGATATGGTTTGGATGGCCACCATACTTGACTAGCAGGGGGCGATGTCCGAGAGATCCACCCGCTTGGTCATCTGTGAGGTGGAGAATGCAGTCTTTCAAAGTGCTGGAACGTAATACCCGCTCCGAATTGTATAGGGCATTTGGGGTGTGTGTTGGGGGGATGGGGGTAGCTTCTAGAACATTTTAATAACACAATGTCACAGCGCATTGTGCAATACAATATTTACATGTATCTACAAAAGAGGCTTTAAAGGGTACAGATGAAATACTCCTGTACATTAATGGTATGCCAAGGAAGCATGATCCTTTCCTTAGAGTGTTCGAGGCTCACCCACACAAGATATTGTTGAGGAAGTTCCAAAGCACTGAAAACGTCCGCAAACATACCCTAAAAATGCATAAAAGGGTGACCATAGGTGATAGAAGCAGTTCAGAAAATGCAATTTCACATGACCGATCGTTTACAGAATCTACAACTCACTCACTTATTTCATTTTTTTCCATTTGGCCCATGCAAGGCTATGGTAATTGAGAATCTACTTGTAAGGGACAGATTGTGGAAAAACAAAAACGAAAGGCACATATCCTGCAACTTTAGGAATTGTAGCTGAGTTAGCCAGATTTTACAGGCTCAAGTTGTTCAGGTTACATAGACCATACAAGCTCGTGGTGCAGGGTTTGTTGCACTAATCTTGCAAATTAGGGTTTTATACAGTGGTACGATTCAACACTAATCTTGTAAATGAGGGTTTCATACAGTGGTAGGGTTTAACACTGAAGTATGTGTTTTAAATATGCATTTGGAAATGCAACCATTCTGTCACCAAACAATAACTTGACAGTTTATGAATATATGCACGTTTTGCTGTAATATACATTTCTTTTCATTTTAGAAAAATAAAATGAATCATTCCCCCACCCCTACACTAAAGCAGATTATTTTAATGAAAAAAGTTTCATTTTTAGTAAATACATTTTTGAAGCCTGGTTCTCAGTTTTCTCTTTTAATCAAGTGCATGCACTGCTGCCACATGTGGACAGATAAAGCACTCCAAGCCCATGTATAGGTATGGTGCATAGCTGTGTTACTCAGCAGTGAATGCCCTCCTGATTGTATCCAGTATCCTGGCATTTGATTTTTGCTCTGGCGTCACATTAATCCAGCAGATATATGTGTGGGTTTGTCACGTAACAAGAGTATGGTTTTGTACCTGATCCATGACTTGCAGGGGCACACCAAGCATTGAAAGGTGGTGGACTACTGTACTTGTTGTGGGTTAACACACACAGAGTAGTGGTGGCATTATAAAGGGAAATTAAACTGGTTGCAAGAAAATTCACCAAGCCACTAACTGTCATTTGATTATATCACTTCCCGTGTCTGTGACCAGTATTGTTTATCTTTATGAAATGCGTATTATAAATGAGGAAATATGAGACATTACCAAGTTTCTTGGTTTAAGTCGTGCACTGCCTTTGTAATTCCTTAAAGAGTTTCTACTACTTTCCTGTGCGCCTGGGACTCACTTCCCACCGGAAGTGTGGATACAAATGTTTGGGTTGCAGCTCTACTGCATGTAGGGCTGTCTCCCTGGGCACTAGTTCTGATGGTGTTTTAAGCCTGCTTAATTTTCGTGAACAAAAGATTCTTCTCTGGTGTTCTTTGAAATTTCAATTATATTTTTATTGCTCAATTATTCGATGTTGTAATCACATCCAATGTTTTTTCATTCTTCAATTGTTAATCATTGTTATCCATAATGTGCATAGCGATTATGCCCACATTTGCAATTATGCCCAATGCATTTCGGCGTTCACCGCCTTCATTAGAGGAAAATCTAAAAAACAATATATGCATACATTTCATTTACTACATGAGTACATCCACAATTACATACCTATCCCATAAAAATTATTGTCTTTACATCGATTATTAATCCACGTGCTCTGTGTCTGTTTTCATTAATACTCATTATGACATGAATGGTGATGTTTATGCGTTATGCCAAAACGTGGGTACTATCGTTCTCTTCGTACATCAGCCATTTTAAGTGTCTATATTCCTTTAACCTCCTACGTTAACTCGGTGATGTGTTCTAGCTACTCGCACTCTGACTGCGTGCTTTTCAGCGTCCCTCTCTATTTACTCGCTCGATATGCAGATGTTGAACGTTAAGCGTTCTTAACGATGATTCTCGGCATTACATGACTCGTATTGCCTCTAGTATACTTATTTATTATCCGCTTTACGCGCTTTAAGCCGGTACCTGCCTCGCTCGTGGCTGCTGACCTCTCCGTAAATTGAACGGCTTTCTGTTTTGCTGGCTCCGCGTACTTGATCTGCATGGTGTGTTTACCTTGCTGTCCTGCTAACGCTACTAGTGTTTAAAATGTCGCCTCGCATGACCATGACCTTGCTTACAATAATCTGATCAAATTAAGCTGTTAAAGTGAATTTCTACAAAGCGTTCTTCACAGATAACACTGAAATTCGACTCTTGCATTTAACCCATTCGGTTTCAATGAGTTTAAGTGATATATCCAGTAATTTTCTTTATTATTGAAATCCACTCCACGGAAAACCGACAATCGCATCACATGTGTCAGTAAATATTCCAATATAAGCACTCAGTTTAAATACATCATAAGAAAACATTGGGCCAGACTCAAAGTGGAACCAGATTTCAACAATACATTTGCCAGTGAACCAGTGTTTGCGCATACCAGAGCCAAGAACTTGGGTGAACTGTTGAAACAACCCAAAAATGTAATGAAACCAATGACTTACAAAGGAACAGTACCATGCACCAATTGCAGTAACTGCAATAATATAATTAGAGGTAATCAGATTACACACCCAATGAAAAGATTCAAGATCAACTTGAAAGTAAATACCACATGCGACACAACTAATATAGTCTATATGTTAAAATGCCCATGTGGCTCAGTCTACGTGGGACAAACGGAGAGAAAGTTGAAAACAAGACTTAATGAACACAAGAGTAACATTAGGACTAAAATGATGAAATCTACTATCGCCACGCATTTTTTAGAAGCCAAACATCACATCAGCCAACTGAAGGCATGTATATTGGAAGTCGTAGAAAGGAGAGAAGGAATGGACAATAAAAAGAACATGCTCAAGAGAGAAAATTACTGGATATATCACTTAAACGCATTGAAACCGAATGGGTTAAATGAAAGAGTCGAATTTCAGTGTTATCTGTGAAGAACACTTTGTAGAAATTCACTTTAACAGCTTAATTTGATCAGATTATTATAAGCAAGGTCATGGTCATGCGAGGCGACATTTTAAACACTAGTAGCGTTAGCAGGACAGCAAGGTAAACACACCATGCAGATCAAGTATATCATGCCTCACAGGGTCTTCTTTAACCAAAGATACCACCATTCCAGCAACGCGCACCAATAAAGATTTCCATTCAATAAGATGAGGTCCCTTTAAGAAATCTAAGACAGCAACACGCATGCGCGTAAAAAACCCCAGATATAGTTATGCGATAGAGCAGAGCACATTGAACGCGGAGCCAGCAAGACAGAGAGCCGTTCAATTAACGGCGAGGTCAGCAGCCAAGAGCGAGGCAGGTACCGGCTTAAAGCGCGTAGAGCGGATAATAAATAAGTATACTAGAGGCAATACGAGTCATGTAGTGCTGAGATTCATCGTTAAGAACGCTTAACGTTCAGCATCTGCATATCGAGCGAGTAAATAGAGAGGGACGCTGAAAAGCACGCAGTCAGAGCGCGAGTAGCTAGAACACATCACCGAGTTAATGTAGGAGGTTAAAGGAATATAGACTGTTAAACAAAGGGTTCAGGCAGGTCAGGTCGATTACCCCCTTTTCCATATTTGCCCGGCGTTAGCCGCTTCTCACCCAACTCATGATTACCAAATAAAGAGGCAGGCGCTGGAGACTGGAAGGCAGGAAACAGGAGTTTATTTCCGACGGAACAGAACACGTCAAATCAGACAACAGGGTATCTTCTCGAGGTGCTCTAACAAGTTTCTCTACGGCTCCGTCTTTTATACACAGGTTTATGATGCACAAACATTCCTTATTGCAATAAAGACACTTTGAAGTACAAAAGGGCATGTTTGGGATCCCAGCTCCAGGCCTATTCCCATACCGGTCGCTCTGATGTTGTTTTCCCCTCCCAAATGTAACATGTGATTGCAATCTGCAGCCGGACATTCCAACAGGACACGAGGGCAGGAGGGGGTGGTCTGATCTAAGGTTGGGCAGGCGATAAGATCACGTTTTGCTGTGCGGGGCCGGGGGGGGGTACATCCACGAGACCTAGTTTTATGACTTGGGACTGGGTCGAGAGGCCAGGTGTAGCCGGGGGGGGGGTCATCAGAAGAGAGGAAGGGTGTTCCTGGGAGGAATGCAGGGGTGTCGGTCAGATCTAGGGGTGTGAAGGCCTTTATTAATCACCGCTCCTCTGATGTGAGGCGAGGTCCTACTGTAGGAAGCAATAAACTGCATCTGTTGGGCTAGGTGATGGCCTGGGATCAGGCCGGGCAATCGGGCAGGGAGGAAGAGGTTACCGAAAGGGTCTGTTCTATGGGTGGGATGAAAGAGCGAGGGGGCAGGGGTTCAGCACGGAGGCAGGGTCGTGTTTAGAGGTGCGTTTATGGCCCGCGCAGGAGAGACCGGGGCTGTCAGGGCGCGGGGGAATACTCGCGAGGCTGGGGAGTGGGGGGAGAGAGAGAGACGCAGGCTATTGGCAGTGGGCAGAGAGGTCATGACACAAAAATGGCTACTATCTATATTCGTGATGGGGCCTAAAAGGGGACAAGATGGCGGGGCCACTGTTTCGTGACTTTCGCTTTACCTTCAACAGTGGCGAGGGTGAACACAAATGAACGCCGCTTATGTACATATACATTGTCATTTTCCACAGTCGCCGCTTTTTAACATAAGTTAGGTCATTTCCGTGTTTATCATAACTGACGGGGTGTACATATATTGCATGTGGTTCCTGTACCTCAAGAATCACCCCTGCCTCGCACTCCTTTCAGTTTTCCTTAATCAGTAACACAAGTCGTTTAAATGCTTTCATTCCTTTTTATTTTCAAATTTTCTTATTTTTTATATTCATGATTTCTTCCTTTTGTAATATTGTCATCATATTACATATTAATCATTTTTGACTTCCCAATGCATTTCAAGCAATACTGCCCTTCCTCAGGGGATTATCTTTATCTGCAAGGTCAACATAATGAGTATTAAGCGACTGGAATATCATTTTGATACTTATGCTGTGTTACAAAAAACCTAAACAACAAACAGTAAACAATACATTTTTCACAATCTTATATCCATAACCGTGAAACCAACGTTGGTGTGGTGTCTGAAACTTTTAAGTGGTTTGTGACCTTATCACCCGTTTAAGAATACGAAGAAGGCCGACTGACCTTGATTTGATGTTCGGTAGCTTTCTGCACGAAATAAACGTCGAAATCACGACCTAGTAAAGTAAAGTGCCCGACCGTTACTAATGTTGGTAAGATGTCAACACAAATAATTTAGATTGAAATATTGTCCGGCGGCGTTTTACCTGAGGGACTCCGGGTCTCTCCTCTCAATCTCCGTTCAGCAGCGTTTTTCGGTTTCCGATCATGTGACCGGACGTCGCTTAATACGCATCGTGGAACGCATAAACATAGTTAACGGACTGTTCATGTGACCGAACGTCGCTTTGAATACCGCACAAAGCGTGTAAATATAGAAAACGGACTGTTTGTTGACATTCACATGCATTAGAAATATGTTTTAAACTTTCAACGATGCTATATGTGTTTCAGGTTAAAAGACTCTTGTTGGTTATATGTATATCACCATGTTTCATGTACAATTTGCTGTTAAAATTGTAACTAAATTTATAGACAATCAATCTTACACGTGACTTAAAGTTAATGACGGTGTAGAACTGACAATAAATCATCATACTTCCCAATATCATTATTTACATGTAGTTCAGAGAAAACAATTAAAATCCAATTTCTCATTGAGTCCCGATGGGTTCATGGTATTGAGATGATTGATCCAAAAGGTTTCTCTCCTTAGCAAGTGAGTGGCATTGTCTCTCCCTGGCAGAATTGGTACGATTTCTAGGATACAAAATCTCAGTTGGCTCACATTATGATTAGCTTCATTGAAGTGTACTGCGATTGGTGACTTGTGGTTCCTTAATCGGATGTTACTTTTATGTTCGATAATCCGCGTTTTCAATTTCCGTTGTGTTTTACCAACGTATGATTTCCCGCATGGGCATCGTAACATATATATAAGGATTATCGAGTCACATGTTCCTGAAACTTTCAATTTGATAGGTGTTCCTTTTGTAGGATGATTGATGGTGTTACTTTTTATAATCGCGGAACAATTTCCGCAATTATGGCACGGTAAGGTTCCTTTGTAGGTGTGTGTAGTTTCAGTGAGGGTCTGTCTGATCAGTTCCTTGACATTTTTTGTTCTTTCATAAGCAAAAATGGGATCTTTTCCAAAAATGCCTTTGAAGTCTTCTTCCAAAGTTAACAGTGGCCAGTGTTTTTTGATGCTTCTTTTTATTTCACCACTCCGGGGTGTACATATAGTCATGTGTTGTCAATGAAATAGCGTTTGTCAATACTGGTGGACTTGCATATAACCGTGTGCAGTTGATGCGACATACGAGGTGGAATACATATAAATCTACATTTGTCGTATTTAAAAAGTGACCGATGAAACATTTTACAGGCAAAAAGTGGTTGAGGGAGGAATTTAATCCAATACAAGCAATTAGTCAAGGGGTGTAGAAAGTTCCGAAAAAGGGGGGGGGTCTTCGCCACAGTGTCTTTTTAGTAGCGAGCCATCACTGGTAGGCTCTGGTAGTTCGTTTTCTTCCGTTGGCGCTGTTGAGCACCGGTGGTGGAGCTATAGGTCCAGCTCGGATCCTTCTTTACACGTCGCAGGGTGCGATCTGTCTTCTGCTGTTAGACCACAGTCCTGTTTCCTAACTAATCTTTTTAAGGGCGCCTCATGCTGGGCACCCGCATTTCTTTCTCCTTCCGTGGCAAACCCTATTCTACCTAAATGCTGTTCTTTTTCTCTGAGTCAAAATCCACGTGAAAGGGAAAGAGGGGGGTTTTGTAGGATAATCGAGGGAAGAGAGGGCGGAGTGGGACCAGATCTTTGAGACAAACCAAGGGAGCAAAGGGTGATGCGCAGGCAGGTCCATCAATCGGGCTCAAAGGGGCGGGGACTTCTGGCACGCGTTGGTCAACAAGTAGAGGGCTTCAAGGCAGCCCTCCATTCCTTCATTTTCTGCGTTTGAGAGTGGTGCATCGTCCCGCGTCCCGTTGCTCTGCGGCTCCATCTTAGGTCGAGGTCACACGTGCCTCATGATCTGTGGCCAGGCTGTGCGTCCCGTCCGGCCCCTCTCTTCCGGTGACTGTGTATCCTTGAATGGGTACAAAACAGGATTTAGAGAACTGACAAGAGAAGACATTTATACATTTCAATTCCGTCCCAAATCTAAGTAGTTGGGGGTTCGTTCATCGGTCACGGTCAGAAGTTATCACTGTGGAGCATGTATACAGGCATGTCTACTGGGTATGTGCTAAGCCTATTTGGCGTTCATTCATGACGTACAGGGAGAGATCCGACTCTTATTGACTGTGTACTTCATCAAACTCGAAATCGGATCCTTCGGTAGAGACTCGTTTTTCTACCCCAAGCCCTGGCAGTCTTCTATCATCATGAGAGAGAGGTAGAGGCTAAACACTCTTTTCTCGGGGAGCAACAGTTAATCAGGGTCATCAGTTATACTTCGAGTTTACGGAGCTGGGGTCAAGCGGGAGGAACGGGGACGTTTTGGACATCCGTACTTGGGTGCAGAGGGGTGGGGCAATCTGGGCATAGGAGATTGTGTTTCTAACGAGCTGAGAACAGAAGGCCACTGACGTATAATCCTCCTATAAAAAGGGACAGATTAGGGGACATCAGTCGTCTTACCTGTCCTTTCCTTCATAGCCAATTCAAGTTCTATCATTTTTACAGAAAGGAGAGGTAGTAATATGGCAAATTACAATTGTTTTAGTTTCTGGCAATTTGTCGAACACCTTTGTGTTCGAAAAACCAATTAGGCTCGTGCCGGCGGGGGCACAACGTTACCACACAAAGGAAGAGGGAACAGGGGGACCCTCGGAGAGAGAGTCGTCCGCATTTTAAATGAACTATTCGGTACACGTACGACATGGAGAGAAAGAAAGAGAGAGAGAAGCGTGTACAATAATAGGCCATTTTATTGCGCACACAACACAAAACAGTAGGGGTCATGTTATATAGAAACACAGACTGAGGTACAACGTAAATCCATATACTACGTACACATGAATTCAGGCGGGGGGGGGGTACATGTATTACATACAGAACTCAAGACAAAACATAGAACAGTACTTGGCCAAAGATATTTCCTCCTGCATGCTGCGCATCCTTAGTTTCCTATTTAATTCGCCTGGCTTTCTTTTGCTGTTGGTCTCTGTTGCAAATACTTACACTTTCGTCAATTGTTCGGGAACTAACCTGGTCGGGCTAGTACTTACGGTGGGATCTTTGAATCGTTTTTAGCGAATGGGTATCCAGGCTGAGGCAACGGAGGGTGTCAGTTGGGGGAAAAATGGGCAGCTTCGAGTTTCATGTCGTAAGAATCTACTCGTAGGTGCACGTCATTCTTGGTTGCATTATTCGGGGGCCGGTTGGAGTCATATTTTTGTCATACTGCAATAACCCGCCAAGTTTCTGCTTCAGGCCACCCCTCCAGTCGCCGGGTTCAGAGAGAGAGAGAGATGGTCGTTTCTAAGTAAGGGAGTGTTATATCTATGTTTGTTCGTCGTGTATAGGTACTATGTTCAGACCCCCTTTTTCCCCATTCCATCGGCCGTTCAATCATCACTCAAGTCGTACAAAAACATCTCTCTTATCAGGTCAACGCCTGCAACGTATATCCAGTCGAGTTACACACATCCGGTCATACACGCGTGCATTCATATCACCCAAATTCGCGTTGCTTAGGTCTTCTCCACACTTTAGTCGATGTTCCGATGCGACCTGCAGAAAGAAGGGGAAGAAGAAGGGGTGGGGGCAGCGTTTAAAACACATCCGCGCGCATAAACCCAAAAGGCTTTTACTTACCACGTATTCGACCTATCTCCGCGGGGTGCAGTCCCTTCCATCTCGGCGTTTTAAGCCCAGAGGGACTGGTAGTGCGGGAGGCATAATCATTGATGGACTGTATATTGCATAGATCGCCCACGTGTGGTATTGCGGATCTTGTGTGGGGGGGGGGTCGAAACAAAAGGGCAGTCAGTGTAAAGTGGGGGTGAACTCGTGTTCTTCCTTCGAGGAGGAGGGGTGGTCTACAGTGGTACCGGGTCTGGCTTATGGGCATCTGAAACAATTTCCCTGAGATATGTGGCATATAAAGAAAAACAGAACACCGGGACCTTTGTCGATTGCTTTATGTTGCACAAAAGTAAAATAAAATAAAAAAAACAACACACGCAACGAACTTGGACCATTCATATTTGCAATATTTCTGGGTACTTTGCTTTTTAACCTTTAAGTGATCGAATTGCTTTATTTTGCCTGTATTTTACGTATATCGGAAACAATGGTCATGTATTCGAACTTACCAATCCAAGAGCTACGACTATATTTGCTTTTCACAAAAATTTTATTTAAAAAAAAAATGCTGACGTACAAATGCAGGCCTACAACCACGTGGGCCGGCCACGGAGCAGACTGGAACTGTACCTGAGGGCATATTTATTTGAGGAAAACGTAACTGAGTCGGTGGTCGTTTTATTTCATCAAGGTACGATAAGTGCAATAAAATCATATCGAAAATTCATTGTGGGCAAGTACCATAAGTGTTGAAAATTCGAACTTTCAATAATACTGTAATCAATGACGCGTCAGAACTTAATATCAAATCATTGTCCGAATGTTCAATCAATACTCATCCCCTCCCGCCATGTGCTTAAAAAAAAAACTGCATACATATCTCATGATATCAAATCTGAGCATCCGGAACACAACAGGGAGTTGCGGGTTTCGTTTGTACCGGCGCCATTTTGGGTGGGGTCAGGTGGGTCCAAGTATAGTCAAAATGTCTCCACCAACTCGTGGTCGGACCAGAACCTCTTTCGGCAGTCCAGAAGTTTCGTTAAGGGGCAACAGAAGGGACCGGTGACATGAACCATCAATCAAAGAAAAGGGAGGGGGCAACAATCTTTCCTACCGGGTCATACTGATGTTCCACCGGAACTGATCAAATCGGTAGTCTGCAGTATTTTTGGTCATTCAAAACTGAGGCTGGCGCCAGCATGAGGGCGCCAACGTCTCGTGGCTACGTCTTGGTCGTTCTGCGGGCAATCATGGCAGTCGTTCCCCATCGGGGGCCTGGGGCCCCTGCAGTTCTCGTAGAATCTTCAAAACTGAGGAGAACGCTTCTGGACGGGGGACTCGTTTTCTAGCTGGCCAGTGACCAGGCCATCCTTGCACGCCAGGCTCATTCCTGCAGAGTCGACCGCCATTTTTAGGAGTTCTGCAGCTACCGGCAGTCACTGGGTCGAAAAAGCAGACGGATTCCAGCCTGCCGGGCGAGGCGTCGTTGCACCGCCGCAGTGGACGAGACCCTGCTGGGTGAGTGGAGCGTCGCTGCACCGCAAGAGTGGACGAACCCTTTGCCGGGTGCGTGGAGCGTTGGGGGTGCAGCTGAGGAGCCTCCACCTGGGGAGGTGGGAGAGGCTCGTCTGCGCCGCCTCTCCCTCCCAGTGCACCCCACGCCGTCTCGCTGACATTCGTTATGGCTGGACCAGGCGATGAAAGGGGGGGGTCGGAGGCATATGCAAGACATCCCCCCCCGTGGCCTGCAAGGCGCCGGGAGAAGAAGGGAATGGGAGGACCAGTACATTCCGGGCCGGGCCATTCAACCCACGGCTTCTCCGGCTGATGGCAAGCTGAGCGTTGGAGGCGACCCCCTACCTGGTGGGGAAAAAGGGGGGGGGTCGTCCGCGCCACCTCCGGACATCCTGGGGACAGGCCTTGGCGCGTGGTGTCGTCTCTGGGCTGTTCGCGCAATGGCCCTCTACTCCAGTCCGCCACCGACGCTACCTCGCCAGCTGATGGCTTTTGTAGACTTTCTAACGCCCAAAAACCTACTAAAAAGTAGCCCAAAGTAGCCCAATATTGCTACTTTTTGCAAGGAGGGACAGGAACGGCGTCAAGCAGGCGGCGAATTGTGTTGTGGGTTTGGTGTTGCAGCCGTTTGCCATGTAAATAGTTGTTTAATATATAGTTGTAAAATAAAACGTTTTAACATGTTCCCTTGCTGGAGTGTTGTATATTTCTAATATTTGCCTAGGGTTTGTCGTTATTTGGGCGGGGTGGGCGGTGGAGCCGAGCTGTCTTGCAGTCATAACGTCGAGTTCGGCTCTTCTCACTAGTTTCATATTTCCTGAGGGGTTGTTCCTAATGTTTCCATTTCAGCGAGGTCGAAAAGAGATCTCATCAGTGGCCTACTGATTTTGCTCGATTCCTTTTGCTTTTCCTAACGGTTTTTATGTTCTTTAATTTGCTAGCACGATACAGCGGCTAATCCGCATTTTTCTTTATATATGTCCTTTTTATTAGGGGTGTCCTCCGGTGGAGCCAGATGGTCTACCTCTAATAAATGGTCCGGGCTGAACCAACTACTGAACAATGGGGAGAAGATAGGCATGACGGGTTACAACGGGGACAAAAGTCTGCACTACCTATCCTTCACTACTTTGCGGAGACTAGATAGAATATTTCTATTCTACAGTATTCGCAAATAGGGAATACCCAAAGAGAGAACCAATTCCAAACAATCAGTGTTCGGACAAACAATCAATCAATCAAATGAGGAATAAAAATAGGCGCGACGGGTTACAACGGGGGCAAAAGCCTGCGCTACCTACCCTTCACTATCTGCAAAGAGAGAGATCTTCCTGTTCCTCCCTGTTTGTAGGCAGAGAAGATCCTTTCAGAGAACCAATTCAGAACGATTAATGTCCGGTCAAACAATCAATCAGTGGGGGATAAAAATAGGCACGACGGATTACAACGGGGGCAAAAGCCTGCGTTACCTACCCTTCACTATCTGCAAAGACTAAACAGAGTATGGCGACTCCGTGCTTGTTTGCAAATAGAGAATGATCCAAAGAGAACCAATTCCAAAACAATAAATGCTTGGGTAACAATCAATCGAATGGAGAGGGAAGTAGGCGCGACGGGTTACAACGGGGGCAAAAGCCTGCGCTACCCACCCTTCACTATCTGCAAAGGGAGAATACTCCTATCCTTCCCCGTTTGCAGACAGAGAATCTCTCAGAACACAACAATCAAATGCGTAATACTAGTATTTTCCAATGACAATCAAACAATCAATTCGCAATTCGTCGTGTTACACGACCTTACCCGGACCGCATGGACAGTTTCTCGTCTTCCGTTTCCAGCGCCCGATCGTCCTCTATTCTCCGTAATTGCTGTGGCACTCCTGATGGTTCCCAGTCAGGACCGTAGATCACTCGAGAGAGGTCTGCTCGGAACCAGTGAAGTTCGGATGATCGGCTGCCAGACAAGGGTCTATCGGGCAGGAGCTCTTCCCGATCGTTGCAGTCGTTCACTCTGTCGTTGGGACCTCTCCCACTGGATCCACGTGTCGCTGATGGGCCCCACGTTTGGGACGCCAATTGTTAAACAAAGGGTTCAGGCAGGTCAGGTCGATTACCCCTTTTTCCATATTTGCCCGGCGTTAGCCGCTTCTCACCCAACTCATGATTACCAAATAAAGAGGCAGGCGCTGGAGACTGGAAGGCAGGAAACAGGAGTTTATTTCCGACGGACCAGAACACGTCAAATCAGACAACAGGGTATCTTCTCGAGGTGCTCTAACAAGTTTCTCTACGGCTCCGTCTTTTATACACAGGTTTATGATGCACAAACATTCCTTATTGCAATAAAGACACTTTGAAGTACAAAAAGGGCATGTTTGGGATCCCAGCTCCAGGCCTATTCCCATACCGGTCGCTCTGATGTTGTTTTCCCCTCCCAAATGTAACATGTGATTGCAATCTGCAGCCGGACATTCCAACAGGACACGAGGGCAGGAGGGGGTGGTCTGATCTAAGGTTGGGCAGGCGATAAGATCACGTTTTGCTGTGCGGGGCCGGGGGGGGGGGGGGTACATCCACGAGACCTAGTTTTATGACTTGGGACTGGGTCGAGAGGCCAGGTGTAGCCGGGGGGGGTCATCAGAAGAGAGGAAGGGTGTTCCTGGGAGGAATGCAGGGGTGTCGGTCAGATCTAGGGGTGTGAAGGCCTTTATTAATCACCGCTCCTCTGATGTGAGGCGAGGTCCTACTGTAGGAAGCAATAAACTGCATCTGTTGGGCTAGGTGATGGCCTGGGATCAGGCCGGGCAATCGGGCAGGGAGGAAGAGGTTACCGAAAGGGTCTGTTCTATGGGTGGGATGAAAGAGCGAGGGGGCAGGGGTTCAGCACGGAGGCAGGGTCGTGTTTAGAGGTGCGTTTATGGCCCGCGCAGGAGAGACCGGGGGCTGTCAGGGCGCGGGGGAATACTCGCGAGGCTGGGGAGTGGGGGGAGAGAGAGACGCAGGCTATTAGCAGTGGGCAGAGAGGTCATGACACAAAAATGGCTACTATCTATGTTCGTGATGGGGCCTAAAAGGGGACAAGATGGCGGGGCCACTGTTTCGTGACTTTCGCTTTACCTTCAACAGTGGCGAGGGTGAACACAAATGAACGCCGCTTATGTACATATACATTGTCATTTTCCACAAGACACTTAAAATGGCTGATGTACGAAGAGAACGATAGTACCCACGTTTTGGCATTACGCATAAACATCACCATTCATGTCATAATGAGTATTAATGAAAACAGACACAGAGCACATGGATTAATAATCGATGTAAAGACACAATAATTTTTATGAGATAGGTATGTAATTGTGGATGTACTCCTGTAGTAAATGAAATGTATGCATGGATTGTTTTTTAGATTACCCCCTGATGAAGGCGGTGAACGCCGAAATGCATTGGGCATAATTGCAAATGTGGGCATAATCGTTATGCACATTATGGATAACAATGATTAACAATTGAAGAATGAAAAAACATTGGATGTGATTACAACATCTAAAAATATAATTGAAATTTCAAAGAACACCAGAGAATAATCTTTTGTTCACGAAAATTAAGCAGGCTTAAAACAGCATCAGAACTAGTGCCCAGGGAGACAGCCCTACATACATTACCAAGTTTACCATAATATTGATGTTACTTTTTTGTCTTGTCTATGTACCTTGTTCTTATTGTATAGAATGACCCTAGAGTGAATGTAGACACGACAACCTCCACATTTTCCTTCCCCTCCTCCTCCACTCTTCCTCCTCCACTTCTCCGTCTCCTTCTTCTCTGGAGGGTATTCAGAGGACTAGTGTCCAACAAGAGCTGCTATCTGCCTGACAGTCCCCTTTCCAGAGGTGAGGAGACATCACCCAAGTCTGACCTTTTGCTGGAAGAGCTGTTCTGAAGCATACAGATGGCAGCCTGTCTGATGAGAGAGGAAAGGAGCTACATGAGGATTGACTGGCCCGGAAGAGCAAGCTGCATCAAGTCATTGATGGTGGTAGGACTTCTGTGAGAGTACTGTGGAGAGCGATCTGTATACCTCGGTGTGGCAGGCCTAGAGTCTCTCCAGAAGTGGTTCCTGCCTGGAATTGTGATGGCTCACGGCTGTGATCCAACTCAATCAGCCTGTGCATAGCCATATTTCCCATAAGATCATCCTGTGTATGACTGTATTGCACAAAAGAATATTGGCTTGTGTGTGGCTGTGTTGTTGAGAAAGAGATTGATCCGAGCTTGGTTGCATTGCCAGAAGGAGATCAGTCGGTGCTTGGTCGCACTTCAGCAAGGAGAATGGCCTGTGCGTTACCGCAGCAAGGCCAAAGTACCTGTCTGGACACAGCCCATCTGTTCCACGCGGATTTAAAGTCTTCCATGGGTATTTCTGTATCGACCTGCTTGACCGCCACCAGAGACCAACAGAGAAATGCAGACGAAGGCTCGCTGAAGCTCCATCTGTCAGGCGTGCACCTGAATCAAGCGAGGAGACCCCTGTTGAAGCTCTGAGTGCTCATCCTCCCAGGAACAGGAAGCATGAACACACTAGGTCAAAGCCAGGCGGCTCATGAAATAACTTTCACACCACAGGTGGTCACAGCTGAGCAACTAATGTGCATGGGACTAAAATAACTGAACTGCGAGAGACTGAGTGCAGATACCTTAAAGGGGGTGATCTGCACCTGATCTGTAATAACTCGACTGTTCTAATCCATAGGGTCACACCTTAACCACAAGGAGAAGGAACCATGTGGGGAGAACCAATAGTCGCAACCCTGCCTAACTGCGCCCAGGGCACTAAATCATGCTAGGCCTATGTTTATGTGTAGAATTGCATTCAGTTGCGCATTAAAGTTCTTTGCTTTCTTGAAAGGTAAGCATCAGGCCCGACATTTAGTTATTGCACTGCTGTGTGATTGTTGAGTCCTGACCTAGAGCACCCCCACACTAGCTCCGAGAAGCACTAGCTGCTTGCCACTCTACCACTGAGAGTCTAGTGTTCAAGGGGTTGTACTTCGCCAAGTTTAGGACGGACCCTGAAGCATGAGATGCAAATAACCCCCCCCCTCCCCCTGTACCCCCTATGCATATGTCTGCTTAATGGGCGAGCCACCCATGTCTGTGCACCACAAGCTGCTAATGTTTATATGTCATTCTCTTGTGAGCTGTTGTGACGTCTGGATTCTGCTTTTGGTGCTTTGCATTCTGTACCGTGTTTTCAGTCTTGTGCACCCTTGCATGTACAGGCTGCTTTACCTGTCTAGGCTATGTATTCTGACAGTCTTTCCTGTGTGCCATGTGACATGCTTTACTCTTTTTGTGTATGCTTTTGTACAGTCGGCTCTGTGCGTTGTTTGTGCATGGTGTACATTGTGCAGCGACCCGCTGAAAAAGCGCTTCGACGCCTCGTCAGGGGTAGTAAGCGCTATCTATATAAATGCAATTACAATACATTACAATACAATACAGCCAATGCTGTCGATAGAATGCTGATCACTGATCATTGTGCAGAGGTGCTCTTTATCTTCTACAGGGGTTAGCGTTGTTGTCATTCAGAGCAGTGTGTAATGCTATATAGTCAGAGATGTATGTTACATTTCGTTGTTTGTTAAAGTGTCTGTGTAATGGAAGTGTGTGCTATGTAAAATACACCATGTATCCTGTGCTATGTTTTATACTTTTATGTAGGCTATGTTGAGCTTTGCATTTTGTGTATTTATTGTTGTGCTTTTTGTTCTCTGCATCATGCTCGGCTTAGACTTCTAATATATTGTACCACGAGCAGCCTGCGTATTTAGTACTGTACATTTTGTGCTGTCTCTCTGTCTCTGCAGGCTGTTTATTGAATGTGTTGTACCCTATGCTTATTCACATTGTATGCAGTGTATTCTGTGGTTTGTTTCTTTAATGCACAATTTCTACATGTACTGGTCAATGACACGTCTGTGCTGCAATTGTGTGCCGTGCTACCTGCGTATTTAGTGATGTACAGTATGCGTTATGATGGGTATTTTCCCTGTCCTCTGGATTTGGCTACTTCTTGAGTCACCTTGCTTTTTATGGGTGGGTTTTGTTAGCACAGCTGCCAAACAGACATTGATAAACAAAACAAAAAAATACAGAGAGGCAGCTTTGTGTCTACCCCTTTCAGCGATTGCCATAATTTGACTACTCTCTTTCAGCCATTGGCTTGGGACTTTGTCATTCACCTCTTAGCTTAGTTCAGTGGAGTATTTATTCCTAACCTAATGCTATTGGCCGTTTAAGTGTATCCTTCGGCCTCTTCTCAAGTACCTACATTTAACAGCACGAGGGACCACTTTAGAACTATAGCAGTCTCTGCACTTACTACCTCCTTCCTGCGTGGTTGCATGTGTTACCAAATTAAATTTAGATCTGTTGGCTTTGCCAATGCTTGCTCGTCTTTGTGTTAACCCGTTTGAACATTTTCAGTCAGATAACGAAATGCGGAGACAATAAATAGACTTCTTTCTTGCTGTGACTGCTGACTTGCTTGGGGCTTTCGAATGCCATTGAGCCCCCTCTCTCAAACTCGGCGTTATTCATCTTGGCCTCCAGCTCACTAGCATCTATTGCTGTCCCAAATAAAAATAACTTAAAAAGCCACAGAAAATAACGAGTAGCGCATCATTTCATAAGTAGCCTGGTTTTGATATTCTTAAAAGCTATTGTTATTGTGTGCAGTATTTGTATACGGAGCCTAAGAACTAAATGCCTGGCCATGATTATAAGTTTCATTTTATATATGTTAGCATAGCTAGGATTACATATAAGTACATAATCTCTCTGCTAGACATTTTGCTGCATTGTAGAAATATTCTAAATGGAAGAAATACACTGAAGCTGAAGCGTTCGTTCTGTAATTATCGTTCAACACAAGGCCTTCTACATTATTTAACGAGGCACTTTCTGCCCAGACATTAGTCATTAGTGGTCAGTGAGTCTCTTAACTGGAATGTACTTCAATGCCAATTGGTTGGTATCAGCGACTGTTACCCATACCAAGTTAATTTATGTTTTTTTTTATTTTTTATCAGGGAACATTTTTAAAAGACTACAAATGTATGATCGAAATAAACTCTTGCATGTTAACTCCATTGGCGAATACAGGGATGAAACTTTAAAAATTGGCATTGTTTACCTATTTCTTGCTTCTATCCAGCTGTATTTAATCCCAAGGCAATTGCGAAATTCAAAAGAGATAATTTGGAGACAGGTAAATAATTGTTGTTAATTTTAGGTCTTTGACGAACTGGATGAGCTTGCCAGTCATCATTTGTGTTTTCACTTAAGCAACAGAGCTTAACATCATTTAGCATATGCCTCCTAGCTATCTATCCTCATTTGGTGTTAATAAAGGCCCGATTTTTCAACTGTTAAAAATTTATTTCATTTCTTTACATGTACGGTTTTTATTTTTACAATTTACCTTTGTTCAACAAGGTACATGCCGCTGATCGAAAACTTGCTTTTAAATAGCCTTAATCGCCTCATTTTTAGCTCTTTTTAATATATTTGACATTAGGAGTTAGTTCCGCTTTGAAGTTGGGAATATGTTTTACTGATAACATACACAACAAGGCAGCAAGGGATGATTAAAGCCGCAATGACTTGCTAGACACTAAATACATAGCATCAATAGTAATACTTGGTCTGGATGCCCACCTCCAGGATCCGCTGCCAAAAGACCCAATAATTGTAACACAAGAAAACAATGTACAGAGAGGCAACACAAACAGGAAAGATTTTTTATACACTTTTGATGCCACAGAATGAAATCATGAGTCTTCGGTGTGTCATGCCTGCCGTGCGGGTAACGTAGGACTCCTCGATTCGGTCCGTTAGGTATGCAGCGTCTGGTGGTTGGCGTTGGTTGGCAAAAACAGACCGGCGAGCAGAGTGCGCATGCGCTGGAGATTAGCGTCGGAGCCATAAGCCCGCCTTCCCGCACAGGAAATTGCTTCGCGTTTAGCCAGAGTGTGTTTGTCGTTCCGGGTTCACGTTGGCGTCCGAGGAGCTAGGGGATTCAGGCGTGCAGGTATTGTGCGTCGCCTTTCTTGATTCACGAAGCGTCTTGCTTCTGAAGTATTCGTTCTGCTTTTTGTTGCATTATTGGTTTTTCCTTTATCCGCGGTTGCGGTGGCCTTCTAAGTTGATTCAGATTTAGTACCTCGTTGTGTTCGGAGGTTTCCTTTTGTTAGTCTCGTCCGGGTTCTTTATTGTTCTTTCTTGAACTTGGACTTGCTTTGGAGTTTGTTACAGCGCACCTGTATGGTGCTCAGGGTGAGTGTGTTATCACATGTATAGAGTGAGAGAGCATTATACACGGGGGATAATAGTGCCTAATGAGTGTTGTGTTTATTTCAAGGGTTCAGACATTAAGCATACAGTCAGCGCAGTACAGAGTTCCTGTTATTCCTTTTCTGTTTGATTCACGTTTCGTTGCCCTTCCACAAGGTAATATATAAAATCATCACATCACATTCAGGGAAGACACGGGGAGGGATTGGTTTTCAATATTGTTTCTTTTGTATTTCTGCAGTGCCATAGCAGAAGGTTCCGCATTGCCTGCGCTAAAGAAGACTGTGGTGTGTCTGTCTTTTCTTCCCCTTCCTACCCTTGTTTTGTTCCCCTGTGTTCCCTGGGTTACGCTTTGGGCGTTAGTGTTTTGTCCTGACGCCCGGAGGGTGATCAGGGGAAGCAGGGTGTTTAGCATCGTGGATCCAGGACTCTTCTGAGACATAAGGTGCGTGCATGACACGGTGTCTCTGCTGCTCCTTTTTATTTTCCAAAATACTGTGTTACGAGACAAAC
The DNA here is from genome assembly GCF_964261635.1 of Lissotriton helveticus. Lineage (NCBI taxonomy): Eukaryota > Metazoa > Chordata > Amphibia > Caudata > Salamandridae > Lissotriton > Lissotriton helveticus. The sequence continues at coordinate 342,141,140 of NC_136061.1, forward strand.
GCATTCAGCCAACGTGTTTCACCATGAATAGGGCTTCATCAGGGCTTCAAAGATGAACATAAAGACATCTTACAATAAGACAAAAAATCAAACCGAACACAATCTCTAACAAAAACACTTGACACAAATGATATGTACCAGAAACTGTTAAAATGAGTTTGTACATGTCACTGAATTGGCTTCACCAATCATTGTTTTATTTTCTGTTAAGTTAAAGTTTATTAGAAAATTACTCCGATGCTATTTTGTGTATTCTCATGAAGAAAAGAGGGGAAAAAATGCATACCCAAAATGTGTGTGAAGCGAGGAGCAATACAGAATAGTGTTAATACCAAGTGCCAACAGAAGAATCAATGAAAAGAAAAAAGAAAAAACGTGTTTGCTACCAAAAAAGGGAGGCAATTTGCCAATACAAAAGATCATTATAACTTCCAGTGCTGCCTGCAAAACCGTCCGAAGAGATGATAAAAGTTTTCAAATTTGCAGAATAGTAAAGGAGATCAACTGGTTCCTTACCAGTATTATTTGCATAAATTGAATGAAAGAGCATCAGCTTCTTAGCATCATTATGACATACTGGAAAGAAAATATAAATACAATCAGTACCACCAAGTCTATTATTTCAGGCAACAATGCCACCAGGCACAGTTCAATCTCGGGACTAATATATAGCAAGCATCCCCACGTACATCAGTTTATAGGCACATAACGTATTCAAGATGATGAGAATAAAGCAGTAGAAACCGTACGCAACCAAGTAGAATGTCACTCTTGATAGGTGGAAAATGGCTGAAAAACGAACACAAATAAACAGAGATGTCAATCGTACACAAAATATAAACCACTCAAAGCTGTTTCTAAACAGAGTACACAGGGTGGTACCCACCGTCTTAACGTCACTCATGCCACTTTATCTAAAGATGTCCACAAATAGAAAACCTGTCTTGTAATAGAAATCATTAGGGCCAACAATACTGCCCATTAGTCATGCTGTTATATAGTGTAGAGGTAGGGCTAAGCTATCGATTAGTCTCAAAGTAAGCACCGGGTGAATTCAATTTAATCAAAGAAATCAAGTGAAACCATCATCGAGTTTAAGGTACACAGCATGTGACGAGTGACATTAGGTCGGTAGGTGCTGTGTGGTTATTTGAATAAAGCCCCAAGGTTAGATATAACCGAGCGAACAACGTCAGTAACACTACACATTAGTTTCGGAAACGCATGTCCTCTATGAGTTTGAGAGTCACATCCCCACACTGTTTTTGCCTCATTAGGTAAGTAAAACAAAAAATTAATGTTCGTTAAAAAAGCGAATGGCTAAATCAAGGCATGTCATGAAAAGCAGGTGAGTAAACACTGCGGGGGAAAAATTAAATCCCATTACCATAGAATAATCCGTAAAACTAATTCGAAACCGAACCCAGCAGTAAGTTTTGGCAAATAGACAAAAGATAGAAGAGCATCAAACCTTACTCGTGTTTACCAATATCATGCTGACATGATTCCAAAATATGCCAACCGCGGTGTGCGCAGTCCGCCTCCTATCACTGTATACCGCCTACACTTTGATTCGAAAGTTCCTTTACATCAATCATTGCAAGCCACGTCACAACGTGAGGTAAGCGAAAATATTTCCGCAGGCGAAGAAAACCTTGCCTCCCTTTCCCGCTTCAAAGGCTAAGGGACGTGTCTATGTTGTTTACTATGTCAACTTAACCCATAAATAGCTTTATTAATTCACCCCGATACAAAACTAAAAGCCAACCGAAACCGCATATGCCGGAGTTAGTTCCAAGCATCAAATCATAGACAAAATTTCCTTACAAACAACTTAATAGGACTAAAGCTCATTCTTCAGACGTGACGTTTTGCGCTTTGCTTGTAGTTATTATGTCACCGCTACTTTTACTCATCTCTGCCGACTGCACTAAAATTATCGGCAGTAAGAATAACAAATACCACAGGCTCATTTATGCCCAGCAGTTCTCTTTGCATAATTCTTGTTAGCTATGCCACAACCAAAAAATCGTCAATACATGGGCATACCAACGGAAGTCACCAACCCGACTACACTTTGTTAAGGTGGGGTTAAGAAGAAAGAAGGGAAGTGCCATGCTATTAAGGCACCACATTTCACAAAGATAGATAACAACGGAGAAAAACTCCTATATTACATTGCCAAGTCACTTATCACATAACTATGGGAAATATCTCACTCTTTAAAATACATCTTCAAATTAGGAGTGTCAAAGTGCGATTACCACGCTGCGTGTAAAAAGAAAAAAGAAAAAACGGAAAAGAGAAAAAAGAAATAAATAGCCAACTCCACCCAGAATTCAGTAAGTGAAACAAACGTGGCAATTATATGTCACAGATAGAAGGTGAAGATTGTACTATTTTCATGTGTCTATTTATAATGAATAAAAAAGACTTCATATAAAAACATAATTAAAGATAGCTAGAATTGAGGCAAAAAAACTTCCAATAACTTTTTCTACATTGCGTTGCACGTTTGTAGCACATCATTTATCATTTAAACAGCGAATTGTTCGTGAAATGCACAGAATGTTAGCATCCAGTATTCAAATGTTACAGAATACACCATTTTGAAGAACACATGAGCGACTTCCTCTGAGCAAACAGAAATGTTTATAATAAACAAATGAATCACTGACACTATTGTATGCTTACAATTTCAAAAACACAGGACCTAATTTCATTTCAATTCATTAATCATTCCCAAATGCGGAAGACTACACATAAGGAAAAACCCAACTATCGCTTTTCATCAAATTCATACCCAAGAGAATGTTTTGTTATGAGTGCCTGATCTAGCACCAACCAACCTGGTCCCCATGTATGTAACCCTCGCAATCTGAGGCACAATATACTGGTAGTGACACAGAAATTACAGGAAATAATGCATCTCATTGTCAGAATTTAATCCCAAAGTTACAGCCCTCAATTTGCAAATCCAATGAGCCTCAATCTGTCTCAAACACAGCTCTCTGTTCCCACCTCTCCCATCAGGAAGAACACAGTATATTGCATGAAACTGAAAGTTAGAGCGGGAGACACTTGCATCACACAGATGTGAACTTAAAGCATTTGTGTGGTTGTTGTTTAGACAAGCACGCCATTATTCTTGAATTCATACTCGTATCTGTCTAACTGTGCTAGCAACATAAATCTTGGAACACACACATTGGATCACATATACTACATACGTGGATTGACAGTTCAGAAATTGTTTTACACAATATATACTTTTGTTGTTTTAAGAAAAGCTAGGGGTTTTATTCATGCCCAAGAGGCAGATATTACAGTCACCGCATGTGTAGAAGCCTATAGGACGTTTTATCCAGGTTCCGACATTCTGCGAACGGACTGCAGTATATCTCGGACATAGTACTTCTCTCAGTGTTTTGGATCTTTTGTATGTAATAGAGGGATTTTTGTTCAGAAGGGGACCAACTCCTCGTGCCCCATGTAGAATTTTCCATTGTTTGTGTAGTATTTTTTATGGTTTAAATCATTTTTATTGCATTTCAAGAAATAAAACACAAAACAAGGCAGACAGTGCAATTCTCGGGGAACACCCCCGGTCTCCGATCCCCGCCCCCCGCCTCTCGGCTAATCAAAGTGCGAACGGGAGCAGAAGATGTGTCCATGCGAGCAGGAGTGGGCTTGGTGCTGAATGACAGAGCCTCAGACAAGCCCAACTAAACAGTCCCCCCTCCCCCCATCCCCCCCCACTTCCCCCCTAGATCCCCCCCCGGTGTGGCCAGCACGCTGATGGACATTGTGATCGTCAGTGACTCTAAAAGCTCTAGGTGGATGAGGCAGCTGGTCTGTGAAAATCGTCAGCGAGGCGGAGAACCTTAAGGTATTTAGGGCAGGTTAACTCATTGAATTCCTCGGATAGAAGGTCTACTAGGGGTTGCCAGGTGTCAAGGAACGTGTCTTGTGTCTGGGTGAGGGTGGCCTGTATCCTTTCCATGCCCAAAGTGTACCAAAGCCTGTGCAGCCACCCGTGTGTGTGGGTTTCAGTGTGGTGCTCCATAACGAGAGAATGTGTTGTGTCGCCACCCCCATTGCCATCCCATTTGATTACCCCTGAGGGATTTGAGCAGAAAGGTGATTTTGTTGGGCAGCCCCAGCAGTGTATAAGCTTGGAAACGAGGTATTTTTGTGTCAAAGTAGTTATCTATGTCCCTTAGTACTTGCTCCCAAAATTCCTGTACCTCTGCGCAATCCCAAAGTATGTGGGTTAAGGTGCCTATTTGTCCGCAGCCCCTCCAGCACTGAGGATCACGGCGAGGGTTATTCTGGTGAAGCCTTGCTGGCGTCAAGTGCCAATAGTAAGCTACCTTGACCGCCGACCTAGTTCCCGTTCCCATCTTTTTTGACCTGCTGAACGTGAGATGGGAAGTGACGGGCATAGCATTTTGTACAGGTCTGTTACTGCTTGCTTATCTGTCTTCTTGGTGTGAAGCTATTTTTCAAAAGGTGTGAGTTGCCTACTGACCTGCGGTAACACGTCCTTGCCCGTGAGCCTGTGACGGATTTGAAAATATTGGAAGCGTGGGAGCGCATATGTCTCCTGCAGGGTTTGCAGTGGCATAAATCCTTCCAGGTCAAACAGGTGACCGGCTGACCTGCAGTTCGAAGACCTCCAGTGAGGGAAGGAGCCTCGGGCCGTGCCCGGCTCAAACGCCGGGTTGTCGAACAAAGGTGTCATCGGTGAAGGATACGTAGTGAGGCCCCTAGACACGGCCACCCTGTCCCACACCTGCAAAATAGTGCGCGTGATAGGAGATTTCTTCATGTATGCCGGGCGGTCTTGACGCCTCAGGAACGGGACTCTCCACAGTGGCATTTGGGCCATTGCGCGGTCCTGGAACAGCCACCTCTTTTCAGATTCGGGACGGTGCCATTCCAGTAGATATCTGAGTTGTGCAGCCTGAAAATATCTCTGTAGGTCTGGGACACCCAGTCCGCTGACCGACATAGCCTGTCCGGTGAGGTCTCTACGTAGCCGTGGTCGCTTCCCAGCCCAGACAAACTGACGGATGGCATCCTGTAGCTTTTTAATCAGGCCCAGTGGGGGTGTGACTGGCAGTGTCTGGAATAAATACAGGACTCTCGGCAGCAAGGACATTTTTACCGCCGCCACTCGCCCCAACCACGATAGTGAGTGCTGGCGCCATTTTGCCAGGTCGCCTAGGAGCCGACCTAGGAGATCCGAGTAGTTCTGTTCCACTGTCTGCACAGTGCTGGGTGTCAGGGATATGCCCAGGTAGGGCACCGATAAGCTGAAAGCGAGCCCCCCGAGGCTGTGTGCTAGACGCGCGGGCATTGCGCCCCAGTGGGAGTACCAAAGACTTCCCGATGTTCATTTTAAACCCCGAGACTTTCCCAAACTCCTCCATTTCTTTTAAGAACGCTGGGATTGATTTGATAGGGTCCTCCACAGCCGCGAGGATGTCGTCCGCGTAAAGGCTTATGGTCTCCTCTTCCCCCCCAAATGTGACTCCGGCAATCGCTGGGTTGTCCCTAACCTTTTGTGCGAACGGCTCGATGTAAAGAGCAAAAAGTAATGGGGAGAGTGGGCACCCCTGTCTGGTCCCACATTGGATGTCGAATGGTTTGGAACATAACCCGTTAACCCGAATGACCGCTTGTGGGGCAGCGTAGCAGCTGGCAACCCAGGTACGGAAGCGTTCTCCCACTCCAAAGCGCGCCAGGGTGGAATCCAGGTATCCCCAGTCAACCCGGTCAAAGGCCTTTACGACGGAGACGAGGGCCGCGTCCGAGTCATTGAAGTGGGTCTTGTCAATAACATGCAACAGACTTTTTGTGTTGTCCGCACATTGCCTATTCAGGATAAATCCCGCTTGGTCAGGTTCAATGACGCCCGGCAGGCAGGGGCCCAGCCTTGCGGCCAGTATACCTGTGAACAGCTTCAGGTCCAGATTAAGGAGCGATATGGGTCTGTATGCTGCGCAGTTGGTCTTGTCTTTCCCCGGTTTCCGGCAGAACAATGACGTCAGGCTCTAGCATGTCGCGCGGTATGGAGCCTGGGCCCTGAAAAGAGTTAAATAATCTAGTCAGCACTGGGGCTAGCAGATGGCAAAATGTTTTATAGAAGCCCGCCGAATAGCCGTCCGGGCCTGGCGCCTTTAGCGGCTTGAGGCGCGCTATTGCCGTGATTACCTCGTCCGTTCTGATCGGTGCATCGAGGGAACGCGCGTTCGCCTCGTTAAGGGCTGTGACCTTCGACGTTCGCAGCTATAAGTCTGCTTCCCCCTTGTCCAGGTTGGGCTCCGCGCGTATAGCGATGCATAAAATGCCCGAAATGATTCAGCAATCTGCTCATCTTCCCGCAGCTCCCGCCAGTCGCTGTCCTGGATGGCAGTGATCTTGGATTGTAGAACCTTAGCCTTGAGTTTACTGGCGAGCAGGCAGCCCGTTCTGTCTCCGCCCACATAATATGCATGGCGCAATCTCAGCGCTGCATATTCCGCTCTGTCCAAATCAAGGCTCGCCAGCTGGGCCCTTGCCGCTTTAAGCTTTAAGCTTGCGCCATATCCTGGGGGCCCCTGTTTTGCTATGGACACGCTCCAGTTCGAGCACTTGGTTAGATAGCATCTGTCTTTTATCTCGGTTCAGCTTCCGCTGCCGCTATTGCGATCAGTTCTCCGCGCACGACCGCCTTCAAAGCCCCCCACAATGCTGTCAGTGGAACGTCTGCCGTATCGTTTGTGGCTAAATAATCCGTGATGCTTGTGCTGAGCTGCTGTGTAACCCCCTTTCGCTGCAAAAGAGTTTCCCTAAGGCGCCATCTGCCCCTCCGTATCTTGGTTCTAGGGACTCGTATGTGTATTGCGATTGCGTCGTGGTCTGAGAGTGCTGCAGGTATGACTTCCATGTCCGTGGTCAGGGTTGCCACTTCCGTGGACCCCAGGAAATGGTCTAAGCGCGCGTATGTGTGGTGTACGTGTGAGTAGAAGGTGTATCCCGGGGTGGCGGGGTGTGTCCTCCTCCAAAGATCCACAAACCCTCTGCTCTCCAACCATTGCTCCCCTTCCTTAGATATCGCCCCGTATCACCAAACCTATGGCCTGACCTGTCTTTTGTGGAGTCCATCACCAGGTTAATATCACCCCCCACTAACGTTGAATTGATGTTGTGGGACAGCATATCCGCCATTGCCCCTATGAGAAAGGGTTCTTGTTTAGTGTTGGGTGCATAAATTTACCCGACGACCGCGGACCACCCTCCCAGTTGTATTTTATAAGCTAGGAGCCTCCCCTTGATGTCCGCGACTTTGTCCCCCACCTGTCCCTTGAATTGGCGTGCAAATAGAATGGCCACCCCTGCTTTCTTCTCGGCTGTGGAAGAATAGTATTGTGTTGGGAATGCCTTGGAACGCATACGGTGCCAGTCTTTAGGCAGTAGATGTGTTTCCTGCAAAAGGCATACTTCCGCCCTGGTGTTCTCTAGGAATGACAAGACAGCTCTACGTTTGATGGGGTTGTTGAGCCATTTGACATTAAGGGAAACAATTTGCATTGTGGGTTCAGTCGTCTGGGCCCCATAAGCAGAGTCCCCTTTACTTCCGGGCATCACTGATCGGACATCCAATCCTGCGCTTCCCGCATTGCACCACACTGGAGCCCCCACCCCCTTCAACCCTCGAACAGCCCCCGTGTCCCAACTCCCTGCCCTCCCCAAGCCACCCCCGGTCCCTCCTCCCTCTCTTAGAACCCCCCCGCAACAATCCCCCCCCCCCAACACCCAAACTGTGATACTTCAATGTCCCAGCCTTGCCAGTCCATCGCAGGGCTGTGGTAACGTTACCTAGTGGAGCGTATCCAAGTGAAGGCCAGCGTGGCCTCCCAGCCTCCCCCCGCACCTGCAAAGTAGAAGCAATAGAGTTGATCCCCCCACCCCCCTTAGGAACTCATTCCGTTGGCAACGTTTCTTTGGCCACTTCTCGAATGGCTGTGGCCCTTTCTTGCGAAATGACGTGAGCCTCTGGCTTAGATTGGAGCGTGGGTGATCGCCTGCGTCCTACTCTCTGCCATCCCCCGGGGGTTTGCCCCTGGGACTGTAGCATTGGCATCTGGTCCTCCGGTTGCTCTATGCCCAGAAGTGCGCAAGTGTCCTGCAGTGACCGCAGTTGCTGCAAGGCCCCCTTCCATTTAAAAATCAACCTGAATGGATGGCCCCAGGAGTATGGAATCTCCTCCTTTCGCAGGAAGTCCGTAGCTGCCTTGAATGATTTCCGCTTCTGCAGAGTAATGGCTGACAGGTCCTGATATAGTGCTATAGGACTGTTATGGAATTGGAGTGGCTGCTTCCGTCTCGCTTCCTTGAGGATCCTTTCCTTAAGGGGGAAGTCCGGCAAGAAAGCCAAGATGTCTGGTGGAGGGGCAGGCGAGCGCCTATGGGGTCCTACTCTGTGCGCTCTATCAATCCTGATCTCAAAGTCTGATGGTTCCCCCAAGACGTCGCGGAAGAGAGCTTGTAAATAGGCTGTGATGTCCGTCCCCTCCTCCTTCAAAGGGACCCCCCAGACCTGTATTTTGTTTCGACGGGACCGGTTTTCCAAGTCCTCTGCACGCGCCTGTAGGTCCAGTTGTTGGTCCCTCAAGCGGATGACCTCCTGTTGTAGTTGGTCTATCTCCTCGCTCCTAGCCTGGTCCGTCTCTTCGATGGCCATCACTCGTTCTCCGAGGCCGTCCACGTCTCGTCTGATCTCCTTGACCTCTCCCGCCACTTCTTGTTGCAACGTTTTAAAGTCATTTCTGAGCGAGTTGAAAAGCGATTCCAGGAAGGACTTGGTGATCGGCATTTCTGCTCCGGGTGGGCTAGGCTGCGATTTCTTGGACTCCGGCGTGGTTGGCCCTCTGTCAGTCCTTGTCTGGCCCTTAGGAAGCATCTCTGGGAGCGTGCGGTCCCCTTTCTTACACTGGCCCACCATTGTGCCCCCCTCAGACCTTGTGCAGGCCCTCCCCAGACGTCCCCCTAGCTCTTCTCTTGCCTTTAGGCTGGCTGGCGGGTTGGCCGTAGGTCTTCCTGTTAGTTATGGGAGCCGGGGCCCGGTCAGGGTTCGCGCGAGTGGAGCGCCGTTCACCCCTTGGCCTCTACTGATAAGAGCTCCACACGTGGCGACAACCCGCTGCAAGGTCCGTGGCCCCGGTTTCCGGACCCTCGGGGAGGGCCCTCGCCGCATGGGCTCTCCTTCGCCCACCGCCGTCTTCGTTGTGGGTCCCCCTTGTTGGCTGATCTGGCTCCACAAGACACTTCCGCGCAGGCCCACGTTGCGCCCCTGCTCCGTCCCAGCGGGTGTCTGGTGGTTGTCTCGTTGGGGCTCTGCTATCTGTGGCCCCCTGCGCCACCGCGCGGTCGTTTCTTTCCCAGGGCGTGCCGATGGTTATGTCTCCCCTGCTCTGCGCTGCCTCTCTATGCCCGCGCTGGGGTTATGTGGTTGGTAGGCCCCGTTAGGCCCTACGCCGGGGGGCTCGATTATGCCCCCGAGCGGACAGCTCCCACCAGCCTTGCGACACACTCCTCACCTTTATGAGGGCCCTGGGGGGCCGCAGCTCGACCGGCTCTCCTATGTGCTGCCCGGGCCTGGTTTCCGCAGTCCTCCGCCCTCCGAGGTGCCTGTGGGCTCGCGCAGCGGCCCCCGTGCAGGCACGAGGCCGGGGCCTCGAGTTCTGCGTCTCCCGGCCGGCTCCTTCTCCCGCAGCTGTGAGTGTCGCGGCGGCGGCCGCTCGCTCCGCCCGCCGTCCACACTCGCCTCTGCCTTTAATCCAGCGGGCAAAGATCGTGTGTGGCCTGCGGCAGGGGATCTGGTCGGCCACTATCACTCGGCGGTACCGGCCCCCATTTCCCTCCTCCACTGTCCGGGTGAGTTTCCCACGGCTTGGAGGGAGTCCAGAAGTCCCGCTGGTCGACTTCTGGTCACACCGGGCCAAGCACGAAACACCCCGTTAAGGCAGCCGGGCTTCAAGTGCTCGGGGGGAGGGGGAGGGGAGCAGGGTCAATCAGGTATAGAAAGGGGCGCCAAGGGGGGTTAGGATGGGGAGCCTTTGACCCAAACGTCTACTCAGGCCGCCATCTTGGCCACGCCCCCCAGCCTGTTTGTGTAGCATTTTAAACAGATCTTGATTTAACTTTGAATAAGTGATAAGTGTTTCTTGGAGCTCTTTTTGGATTTGGTCATGAGTGTATCAGCTTGGGTGATGCGATGTACCCTTCTGAGTGCCTGATTGAGATCCTGTTTCCTATATCCTCTTGCCTTTAAACGCTATATAGAGCCTCTAGCTTGTAACTCAAACTGTGTGTCATCGCTGCAGTTTCTACAGACCCTTATTAGTTCACCAAAACGAATAGAACGTTTCGTGCTCATTGGATGGGCGCTGTCAAAATGTAAGGTGCTATTGACAGCAGTTTCCTTTCTGTAAATGGTATAATGGAGTTTGTGATCAAGAATGTACAGTTCCAAGTCCAAAAATTGTATCTTGGTTTTGGACATGTTCATAGTAAGGCGTACATTGAAAGGGTTGTCATTAAAATAACAAAAATATTGATGTAAACTTGTTACAGTGCCTGTCCAGATCAAGATCATATCATCTTTATATCGTCCCCAGATCCACTCTCCGGCTCTCAGGGACCAGAGAGCCGGAGAGTGGATGAACGATGTGTACTTCTGGGGATGACATAAAGATTATATGATCTTGATCTGGACAGACACTGAAACCAGTTTACATCAATATGTTTATCTTAATGACAACCTTTCAATGTACGCCTTACTATGAACATGTCCAAAACCAAGATAAATTTTTTTTGGTTTGGAAATGGAAGTCCCTGTTGCTTACTGCCGCCACCAAATGCTGGAGGCATGCGTCCTTGACCCCTCGTTTCAAGGTTAGGCTAAGTAAGGACACCGTCTGAAATAGCCCTGCTCACCCCCATAGTAGCTTGGCACGAGCAGCCAGGCTTATCTCCAAGGCACAAGTGTTCAGTATGTGCAACCACGCTCACAGTAACACCATGATGTCATCACAAATAAACTCCACACTAGTATTTATAAAAATGAGTATAATCTTTATATAAGCTATTATACGACACGACCACACAATACAAAATCAACATATAAGAATGGGTAGTATTCTTTCCAGTGGGTTTGGTAGGTTTAAATCCCAACCACCGCTTTTTACCCAACAGTTAAGCTCACTTCTAACCGTTTCCCAAAAGGTTAGGCAAGTCGTGTTGCTAGAATCACAAACGTTGCAAAAGAAAACAATACTGCAATGCGTAACGATATTCTCTTATACTGCGCAACAGAGAAACAATGCCATAAGCAGCGCCACAGTCATGTACTTGCAAGTTAAGGAATAATGCAATGCGTATCACCATCAGCATGCCCTGTACCAGGAAGAAACAAAGCAATGCGTCACGCTACAATCCTGTATGTGTATGGTGCAATAAAGAAATAATACACTGCGCCACGTTATACTCAGATACTGTGCACTGAAGAAATAATGCACTGAAGAAATATTGCACCACGTTACAATCAGGTAATATGCAATAACATAGTGCGTAGTGCACCAAGCATAAAGTGCATCACTCACAAATGTGGTCAGGCGTCATATGACAGTTAGATAGTTCATTAGCAGCAATTATGCAAAGTGTAATACAACAGTTTTACGTGCTCCGTTAACAGTGTCTCCAATATGGATCAAATGTTGACACACAAAAAGAACTGCTTCCCACTCCGGCCCCAGTACTGCCCCGTCCTGGGTCAGCACGGGCCGGGATCCGAGCCGAAGCAACAGCTCATGGAGCTGACTGAAGCAGGAGGGCGAGAGAGTGTCCCTCTGGGCCCGCACCCCACCGCAGGTGTTGATCCACGTTACCTGGGGGGCGCGATCCCACTCTCCTCCACCAACGTCAGCGACTTGGGCCTTGATTCAGAACTCCGTCAAGGGGTGCGGCGGACTCGGGCCAGCGACTCAGTTCTTCTGTGGCTGCAGGTCCAGGCCGCTGCTGATTGACTCCGAGGGCCCCAATGACTGGGCCCTCACTCCTGCAGTCTCAGTCCACACCCGCCCTCAACACTGTGGAGGCTTTACTTCAATTCGGTGCACACCCGTACCTGGTACTCCTCACCAGCACCTACAGGTTGCACTTCCACACGCACACACGCTTCCAAGACTCGCCTCTTCTTTGGTGCTCACGACGATCCAGCGCTCTTCACCAACGCTCCGCTTGCACCTCAACACGCACCCTGCACGTTCAAGCCTTTCCTCTTCTCCCGGTACACACAATGTCCAGGCTCTCATCCCCAACGCTCTGGCTGCCCTTAGACACGCACTCCTGCACATCAGAGACTCACTTCTTCTTTTGGTGCTTACGAGGCCCAGCACTCTTCACCAACACCCTGGCTGCACCGCGACACACACCTAGCGCATCTGAGACTCACTTCCTCCAATGGTGCACATGATGTCCAGGCACTCCTCACCAACGCCCTGGCTGCGCCATGACACGCACACTGCGGGTCCGAGTCTCGCTTCTTCCTTGGTGCACACGAGGCTCAGGCGCTCCTCATCAACACCCGGGCTGCACCACGACACACTCCCAGCGCGTCCGAGTTTCCCTTGAAACTCCAGGTGGCCAAGATCACAGGGCACAACTTGCGACGGTCTTAGGCTAGGAAGTGCACACACACCCACAGCGTATCTGAGAGTCTTCTCTGTAAACTTTTATATTCCTGGGTTTCCGAAACAGGGAGCCAGCTGACCTCGGACCCTTGGGATTACAAGACACAGCATAAAACACAGTCTTCTTCAAGCAGGGGGACCCAGCGCCTCCAAGCACAGTCCCAGCAGACTCTTCCTTTGTTAGAACAGCAAACGGCAGACCAGCGGCAGATCATGAAGCAAGGATTGGTCTATCCACAGCAGTCTCTCCAGTTGCTCCTTCTTTAGCAGAGGTTCCTCTTGACCACAGAATGGGTCCAAGCCTTTTCATTCTCAATCCATATCTGTTTCATTCCAACGTTCAGGGGTTTTCAGCTCTCATAGTTATACCTCTTACTTTCTTTGGCGTTTGTATGTGCTCAGGGGTCCCTGACCCCTCCCTAAGTCAGTTCTGGGTGTCTCCCTCCCAGTGTCACCTCTCTCCCTTTGATAATGGGGATCTGGATCCTTAATCACTCAGCAGGAGATGGGTCAATTGGTTTATAGCACCAGCCCAGGCCTTTTCACCTCCCGGGCTTCTCCTCCCCCTACTCTCTAGATGTAGGTCAGCCTGGTGCCATCTCAACCCCTCCATAGGTCAAGACCTCTCCCAGCTCCTCTCACCTTTCAGTTCCAGACAGGCAATCCACATTTCAGAGACACACAAAAATGCTCAGAGCTCAAACTCAGCCACTTTCTAAAAGAGTGGTTAATAAACACCCAGTGACAAAACCACCTACACAGAAAGATGCATTATGATGCTGTGAGTCCATACATACCAAACTTCACCTCTCCATTATAAACTGACAAGAAACTAGGCTAACAAACACAACACTCAGCCTCCCCCATTCTGTCCTATGGGCAGAATGGCCTTTCAGCAGTAAAAAACTAATTGGAGAGTTTTTCACTGTCGGAACATAACAAACACACAGTTTATGTTCTGCCTTTTATCTACACTGCACCCTGCCCAGGGGTTACCTGGCACCTACCACAAGGGGTGCCCCATGTGTATGTAAATGGGAAAGTCAGGCCTGAAAAGTGGTTACATTTGTCAGGACTACATGCTAAATTAGCATCCTGCACGCAGGCCCTACCTACACTGAAGGCGTGAGTTCCCTTCTCTGCGCGCCCTTGTATTACTAGCCCTTGCACACACAGTGCACATCATTAGGGACTTTTACTAGTAAGGCAAAATACCAATCATGGCCAACCAATCACCATTACATTTTACATAGGGAACTCCTGTACTTTGACACTGATCAGCAGTGGCAAAGTATCCAAAGCCTCTAAAAGCAAAGGTGGTAGAGGCAAAAAGTCAGCGGTAATCACGCCAATAGGCCAGGTCTAACAGTATCAAATAATTTCTGAACTGTCAATCTACGTATGTAATATATGTGATCCAATGTGTGTGCCAAGATTTATGTTGGTAGGTTGCACAGTTAGACAGTTACGAGTACACCTTTCAGAACATAGGCCTCCGTGTCTAAACAATGACCACATGAATGCTTTAAGTTCACATCTGTGTGATGCAAGTGTCTCCTGCTCTAACTTTCGGTTTCATGCAATAGACTGTGTTCTTCCTGATGGGAGAGTTGGGAACAGAGAGTTGTGTTTGAGACAGATTACGGCTCATTGGATTTGCAAATTGAGGACTGTAACTTTGGGATTAAATTCTGACAATGAAATGCATTATTTGCTGTAATTTCTGTTTGTCTCTACTACTATACTGTGCCTCAGATTGCGAGGGTTAAATACATGGGCACCAGGTTGGTTGGTGTCAGATCAGGCACTCATAACAAAACATTCTTTTGGGTATGTATTTGATGAAAAGTGATAGTTGCGTTTTTTCCTTATGTGAAGTCTTCCACATTTGAGGAAGATTAATGAATTTAAATGAAATTAGGTCCTGTGTTTTTTAATTTGTGAGCATACAATAGTGTCAGTGATTCATTTGTTTATTATAAACATTTCTGTTTGCTCAGAGGAAATCTCATGTGTTTTTCAAAATGGTATATTCTATAATATTTGAATACTGAATGTTAACATTCTGTGCATTTCACGAATATTTTGCTGTTTAAATTATAAATTATGTGCTACAGATGTGCAACGCAATGTAGAAAAAGTTATTGGAAGTTTTTTTGGCTCAATTCTAGCTATCATTAATGTTTTTATATGAAGTCTTTTTTATTCATTATAAACAGACACATGAAAAAAGTACCATCTTCACCTTCTATCTGTGACATATTGTTGACATATTTGTTTCACTTACTAAATTCTGGGAAGAGTTGGGTTTTTTCTTTTTTTTTCTCTTTTCCTTTTTTGTTTTACACGCAGCGTGGTAATCGGACTTTGTCACTCCTAACTTGAAGATGTATTTTAAAGAGTGAGATATTTCCCATAGTCGTGTGATAAGTGACTTGTCAATGTAACATGAGTTTTTCTCCGTTGTTATCTATCTTTGTGAAATGTGGTGCCTTAATAGTATGGCACTTCCCTTCTTTCTTCTTAACCCCACCTTAACAACGTGTAGTCTGGTCGGTGGCTGCCGTTGGTATGCCTGTGTATTGACGATTTTTTGGATGTGGCATAGCTAACAAGAATTATGCAAAGAGAATTGCTGGGCATAAATGAGCCTGTGAAATTTGTTATTCTTGTTGCCGATAATTTTTGTGTGGTCGGCAGAGATGAGTAAAAGTAGCCATGACATTACGGTAATAACTACAAACAAAGCGCAAAACGTCCCGTCTGAAGAATGCGTTTTTGTCCTATTACATTGTTTGTAAGGAAATTTTGTCTATGATTTGATGCTTGAAACTAACTCTGGCATATGCGGTTTCGGTTGGCTTTTAGTTTTGTATCTGGGTGAATTAATACAGTTATTTACGGGTGAAGTTGTCATTGTAAACAACATGGACACGCCCCTTAGCCTTTGACGCGGGAAAGGGAGGCAGGGTTTTCCTCGTCTGCGGAAATATTTCCGCTTAAGTCACGTTGTGACGTGGCTTGCAATGATTGGTATAAAGGAACTTTCTAATCGAAGTGTAGGCGGCATACAGCGATAGGAGGCGGACTGCGCATACCGCGGTTGGCGTCTTTTGGAATTATATTCACAAAACACTCCCAAGGGTCAGAGCTATGCTAGACCAGCACAGATTTCCACTATTTGTGACGCCTATCTAATATTTGATTCCTTGTGCGATAGAGTCAGGGATGTGACCCATATACACCCCCTAATCGTGATTAAAAATCACTTGAACACTTGACAAAAAATGACCCGCACCAAGGTACATGTATGAATATTGTATTGACAAAATTCTATAAATCACAATACTAGTTGAAAATTCATTTGGAAACTTCCCACAGATAAACAATTTCAAAGTCTTCATTGAAGGTTTCAAATTTTCTTTATTCAATATTTCATTAAAAGATTACAGAATTGCCTGTCGCCAACGCGTTTCGTCACATCCGTGACTTCTTCAGGGCTCAACTTGTAATTTTCTTGACAAAATCACATCATCCTTCATGTAGTGTCTGCATTGACAGTGTCTTATAGGTAATCATGGTTTGTGCCACTCTATCCAATTGTGCGTGACAGGGAAAGTGCCTCCTGCGTTAAACCAGCCTGTAGTAGTCCTGTTATCCAGTAGCAAGCATTTGTACGTTTCGTCGTCGTCCGTTCCCGAGGTTGTGGTTTTGATGACGAAACGTACAAATGCTTGCTACTGGAAGAAGTCACGGATGTGGCGAAACGCGTTGGCGACAGGCAATTCTGTAATCTTTTAATGAAATATTGAATAAAGAAAATTTGAAACCTTCAATCATGACTTTGAAATTGTTTATCTGTGGGAAGTTTCCAAATGAATTTTCAACTAATATTGTGATTTATAGAATTTTGTCAATACAATATTCATACGTGTACCTTGGTGCGGGTCATTTTTTGTCAAGTCTTTGGTAATTATGTCAGCTTGCTATTGGCAAACACTGGTAAGGTTTGTTGCTCTTCTATCTTTTGTCTATTTGCTAAAATTTACTGCTGGGTTCGTTTTTTAATTAGTTTTACGGATTATTCTATGGTAGTGGGATTTAATTTTCCCCCCGCAGTGTTTACTCGCCTGCTTTTCATGACATGCCTTGATTTTTCTATTTGCTTTTTTAACAAACATTCATTTTTTGTTCTACTTACCTAATGAGGCAAAAACTGTTTGGGGATGTGACTCTAAAACTCAAGGAGGACATGCGTTTCTGAAACTAATGTGCCGTGTTATGGACGATGTTTACTCGGTTATATGTAACCTTGAGGCTTTATTCAAATAACCACACAGCACCTACCAACTTAATGTAATGGGTCACATGCTCTGTGTCTTAAACTCGATGTTGGTTTCATTTAATTTCTTTGATCAAATTGAATTCCCCCTGTGCTTACTTTGAGACTACTCTATAGCTTATCCCTACCGCTACTCTATATAACGGCATGACTAATGGGCAATATTGTTGGCCCTAATGGTTTGTTTTAATGACAGGTTTTGTATTTGTGTACATCTTTAAATAAAGTGGCGTGAGTGACGTTAAGACGGTGGGTACCACTCTGTGTACTCTGATTAGAAACAGCGTTGAGTGGTTTATATTTTGTGTATGATTGACATTTGTGTGCATTCGTGTTTGTTTTTCAGCCATTTTTCACCTATCAGAGTGAAATTCTACTTGGTTGCGTACGGTTTCTACTGCTTTTATCTCATCATCTTGGATACATTATGTGCCTATAAATTGAGGTAAGCTGGGATGCTTGCTATATATTAGCCCCGAGATTGAACTGTGCCTGGTGGCCTTGCTGCCTGAAGTAATAGACTTAGTGGTACTGATTGTATTTATATTTTCTTTAAATTATGTCATAATGATGCTAAGATGCTGACGCTCTTTCATTCAATTTATGCAAATAATACTGGTAAGTAACCAGTTGATCTCCTTTACTATTTTGCATATTTGCAAACTTTTATCATCTCTTTGGACGGATTTGCTGGTTCCACGGGACGTTATAATTATCTTTTATATTGGCAAATTGCCTCCCTTTTTTTGGTAGCAAACACGCTTTTTCTTTTTTCTTTGTATTGATTCTTCTGTTGGCACTTGATATTTACACTATTCTGTATTGATCCTCGCTTTACACATATTTTGGGTTTTCAGTGTGTTTCCCTCTTTTCTTCATGAGAATACACAAATCAGCATCTGAGTAATTTTCATATAAACTTTAACTTAACAGAAAATAAAACAATGATTGGTGAAACCAATTCAGTAACATGTACAAACTCATTTTAACAGTTTCTGGTACATATCATTTGTGTCAAGTGTTTATGTTAATGATTGTGTTCTGTTTGTCTATTTGTTTTATTTGTAAGATGTTTTTATGTTAATCTTTGCTGCCCTGATGAAGCCGTAATCAGGGTGAAACGCGTTGGCTGCATGTGTTTGTCTCGCACCTCAGTATTTTTGAAAATAAAAAGAAGCAGCAGAGATACCGAAGACTCCTGATTTAATTCTGTGGCATTACAAGTGTATAACTAAATCTTTCCTTTTTGTGTTGCCTCTCCGTACATTGTTTACATTGTTCTCGAATATGTTTTACTGTTGACATTGATTTTGGTTTAATCACCGAGCCATCCGTTCATATATCCTGCACCTTAGAATCCTGCACTTTAGTTAAAGTGGCCTGAAGCGCTGACAGAGTAATTGCAAGGACCAATCCTCAGAAGTAGAGAAGACCAGAAGTCTTTCTCAACCAATAGGAACCTTAGGTGCTGGACATGTTCAGTGCCTCACCTTTGGGACACTTTTGGTCGCCATTTTGGTCAGTGCACCTAGTTGCTGCACTTTTATCCATTTTGGGTGACAAATGCAAAAACAACAGTTGATGGACAGAATGCAGTTTGGGCTGGACTGTTCCCATGAGGCACAGGGTCAAGGATGATATGCATATGGCCATGTCTGAACTGGGGTGGTGTGGAGTGCAAAAAAACGATGGATTTAGGCCCAGATCTCTGTACTGGGGTGAATGTATGACATTGTTCTGCATTCTGTCCATCAACTGTTGTTTTTGCATTTGTCACCCCGAGTGGGACGGGTATGCTCAGACGTGAGTCCCGTGCTCTCCACACCACTGGAGTCAAGCTATCCTGGCTGATGACGGCTGATAGCCAGAAACCGGTCCTAGGATGCTTGATTCCGGTCCAGGGAAGACATGGCTTGGTAGTTCGGGCTGGACTGTTCCCATGAGGCACAGGGTCAAGGCTGATATCTATATGGCCATGTCTGAACTGGGGTGGTGTGGAGTGCAAAAAAACGATGGATTTAGGCCCAGATCTCTGTACTGGGGTGAAATTATGACATTGTTCTGCATTCTGTCCATCAACTGTTGTTTTTGTGTTTTTTTGGTTCAAAACATTACATTGGCACAAACTCTCACCTAACTATAACATCACTTTAACATTTGTTTTTTTTCAGTTAATTTTGAAAGTTTTTTTAATGTAAATTAAGATTACAATTCCTAACTATAATGTCACTTTAATCATTGTTTTTTTTTTCAGTGAAGTTCTATGATTTTGTTTAATGTAATGTAATATTCTATAACCATGAGTAAAGCCAACTGCCACCACACAGGGTTCTGGCCATGTGTGGTGAGGGGTTGGTTGCAGGGCATGACCTGCAGTCAGGGCCTGTGGTCACCCTCTAGCAGTCAAGCGAGCCCACGTGTGCTGAATTTATGTTGGCCGCAGGAACGGACCTGCAGCCTGCACCCTGCACCAGAGTTCAACACCCGGCAAGTACCTAACCCCCTTCTGGTTGGAGAATGGCACAGCCACCTCCACGAGTCAGTATTGGTCCCAGGGCCCTTTTATTCTAAAACAATGGAAGGAGTGGGCGCAGCCCACCTCCCTAAACCACAGGTTTTTTAAAGTATTTTTTTTAAAATAAATATTTTTATTGAAAACAAGGCATGATCAATGAGAATATCACGTAACATAAACAATGGCAATATTATTATATCACAATTGATACTGAAAACATGGCAGTCACAGACAACACTTTCAATCCCCCATAAGATAAAATCAGGTCCCACTTATAACATCTTCTCTTGATCTTGGAGGTTTACATATCTCCCCCTAATGAGTGTTCCATTGCCCCGAGATCTGCGTCCATTTATTCGGGCACCTCCTGGCTTCATAAATGGACTTTTCCATGACCATGCACCAGTCCATATCTTTACCCCAATCTTCGATGTACTGTAGGCTCTGAACTCTCCATAATCTTGCAATATTGCGTTTTGCCACCATCAGCCCCAAGATGATCCAATTAGGCTAACTGGAGTTTAGATCCGCAGTGGCTCCCCCAAGCCACTGTTGGCCATTACCTGGGGCCCAAACATATATATTTTAGGGGCAGGGTGCGCTTAAAAGGCCCCAGGAAAACCATCCACCCGGCCCAAAATGCTTTAACATTAGGGCAGGGGGCACATGGCCCCGTGCCCAAACGGGCCCTGAGGGCCCCATTCCCCTAGGCCTTATTTTAATTATGGAGGAGGAGTGTGCATGGCCACACTCCCTGAGCATTAGAAGCCCCAGGGAGCCCATTCCCTGGAGCCATATTTTAATTATACGAGAGGTTGGTGTTCTGCCCCCCTCCCTGCCTCCCCGAGCATTAATAGGCTCTGTGGACCTCACCTCCAGAGGCCAATTATCATAATTAGGGAGAGTGGAGCCTCACGGCCTCTCTCTCTCCAAGCCTATTGTTGCCTCTGTGACCCCATCCCCTAGGGCCAAATTCTATTATTAGTGAGGGGGGCAGCGGCCTCCCTCCCTGAGCTTTAATAGGCCCCTAGCGCCAAAAGCAATACAAAAGGGGAGGGGGATCGTGTGGCCCCCCTCCCAGAGTCTTATTGGGCCCAGGGACCACATTCCCTGGAGCAAATAGCAATAAAAAAGGAGGGGGCGCGGCCCCTGCTCCTTGAACCTTCTCAAGCCCTGGGGATCCCATTCCCCTATGCCTCAGGTGAGTGCCCCGGTGCACCCACAAACCTCCAGGTGAGGGTACTGGGGTAGCTCCATGGCCCCCGTGGCCCCAGCAGGTTCCCTGCATGGTGCAGGAGTTGGCATTGCGCCTGCCTGGATGGAGCATCTATTTATGCTTGCTCCCTCTGGGTTATAGCAATATCTGTTCGGTTTCCTTGCCTGCAAGAGTGCAAGCAGGGAAACAGAAGCCTGCTCATACCGCAGGGGAGAATCTTTTAAACTCCTTCTGAGTTGGAGCAAACATGCCTTCCCTGCCCGTACTCCTATCGCTTTAACTTTTGTTTTTTCCAGTGAATTGTGTAAGGTTTTTTTTAATTTAAAGTAAAATATAACAGTTCCTACCTATAATGTCACTTTAACCTTTGTTGTTTTCAGTGAATTTCTAGTTTTTTTTTAAAGGTTAAGTAATACTTTAAAGCCACCCCCATCACCATGTATGGCCAATGGTCATGCGCGGGGAGGGGGGGGTTGGCTGCGAGGACTGGCCTGCAGCCAGCCCCCCTATAGGCAGCCAACCCCAAGGGCCCCACAGCCTTGTGTGTGGGGGTTGGACGGACGCAGGGCCTGACTACCAACCCCATGCTGCGGCCAAGACCTGTGCCCGAACCCACCCTCCCAAACAGGCAGCCCACCCCATGCAGGCTGGGTTCGGTGTACGGTTGGCCTTCTGGCTGCAGGAACCCCATTCCAGGGGGTATTCTTTTTTTTAAAGGAGAGGTGGCCTCCCTCCCTCTCCCATGCTCCCCTTCCCCAAATCTTTTTAGGCCCAGGCGCCCCTATCCCTCAGGGTAAAATTCTAAGAGGAATTGGCCCCTTACCCTGGGGTCTAAAACAATTAAAAACTGGTGGGGGGACCATGCTGCCCCCTTCCTCAAGCCTTATTAGGCCCCAGGAACCCCATCCCTCTGGACCAAATTCCGTAATTAAAAGAAGGGAGATGCGACTCCCTTCCCCGAGACTTCTTGGGCTGCGAGTGCCCCATCCACAGGGCCAAATTGCATTAAAAAGCGGTGGAGGACTGCGTTTGGCATCTCTCCGAGCCTTACTAGGCTCCAGGTCCTCACACCTTGGGACCAAATTCTAATATGACGGGGCAAGTGGCTTCCCTCCCTGAGACTTAATAGGCCCTGGGGATACCACCCCGGTCTTAATTGCAATAAAAAATGGGAGAGTGCCACCCATCCCACCCTTCCCAAGCCTTATTAGGCCCTGGGACCCCATCCCCAGAGGCCAAATCTAACGCACAAAAAAGTGGGTGGGCTGCTCAGATTTGATTGTGGGAGGTATAGTTGGAAACAGTAGAATCTCCCCTTTTCATTGATATCTCTCCCTAGTGGATGAACCCCTGGACATGGACCTGTGCTCCCCCTTCCAGGGGCTCCATCAGTCTTTCTGCCTCCTCAGGGATAGATTGGGATGTTCACCCCCCAATCTGCCCCCTCCCGGGGGGGGGGGGGGGGAAATGGGCAGAAAGCCCACTAGACACCAGGGATTTTTAACCTACTGTTTTTGGGGGGTAGGGTGGCCTCCCTGGGCATGGGCCTGTGCTCTCCCTCTGCCCCAGGCCTGATTAGTCTTTCTGCCCTACCTGTTTTAGATGGGGTTGGTCACCTGCAATCTGCCCGGTGGCAGGGCACAAAGCTTACTATACACCAGGGTTTTTTTGTTTGCTGTTTATCTGGGCATGGAGTGCCCCCGGGCATGGGCCTGTGCTCTAACAGGCCCCCGATTCGTTTTTCTGCCCACACTGGGATGCAAAGCCCCATTGCCATGTCAAGCAAGAGGAAATGTTGATTCTTATGGCCATATATTTGACACGTGGACCCGCAGAGTAGAAGTAAATTCCAATGTTCTCCTATTTGTCCTGGTGAATGGTTGCACTATTCAGGGCCATGCTCTACTACCTAGGAAAACCAATCAAACCCAGACTTTATGAAAAGTAGACATCCAGGGGACAACAGGGTGGTGTGCCTAACATGGATCCCACTGTTTTATTACCCATAATCCCCTGCAAACCCCAAACTTTGCCTACAATCATGAGTTTTCCTCACATTTCTGTGAAGGAAAGTTCTAGAATCTGTGGGGAATCACGAATTTACTACCACCCAGCATTCTCCCACTTGTCCGGATAAATATGGTAGCCCACATGTGTGGCTGACCCTAACCCTCTTCACGAAGGGCCCCAAAATACATCATGAAGAAATCGATACTAGCGATAACAGAGGTATTTAGGCCTGGGCGTGATGGCATCCCAGGGAAACCTACCAAACCCAGACATTTCTGAAAAGTAAACATCCAGGGGAGCCCAGTGTGGTGTGCTTCTTACCCACAATTTCCTACAAACCTCAAACTTTGCTTGACATCTCAGATTTTCATGGTATTTTTGTGTCGTCAACTTCCAGAATCTGTATGACTCCACAACTTTTCTAACACCTAGTGTTAACACACTTGTCCTGGTAAAAAAGCTTACCCTACTAGTTTGTCTGGGCCTAATACCTGCAACGGGAACAATTCAGGGTAAATGGGAGTTCCATCATGCTGCGTTGTGTGAGTTTTGTGGGTAAAAACACGTTGTTAGCTGCACAGAAATCACATGACCCTGGACTCCTCAGGTGTCTAGTTTTTAGAAATTAATGGGTTTGGTAGGTTTTCCTTGGTGCTGGCTGAGCTATGTCTCAAATCCTCAGCTACTCACATAGTAAAAAATGCATGGATTCTGCTGGGTAAAATATGATGCCTTCAGGTCGCATTTTGGGTGTATGGGAACACAGAATAGTGGAACATTTGTAATTACCAATTGGATTTCTCTGCATTTGTGCCCCCCAGATGTAATCTACTGTATAAGAAAGAACACATTTTGCAAAATGCTCTCTGAATCACATGCTAGTATTAGTACCCACAATCAGAGCTGTACAAATAACCCCTGCTCCTAAATGCAGCACCCGGTGTACATTTCAGAAATGCATCGGTTTCCTTCACACCCATTTTTTTCTCTTTATATTTTACCAGTTTTCTCTGTGTACCTGGGTTTCTTGGAGAACCTACAAGCCCTATATATCCCCGTGACCAGAAGGGTCTAGCGAACGTACCAGTGTATTGCTTTTGTAAATTGTCCATCGTGACAAGAAGTTACTTATGAAGATGTTGTCACAAACGGCTGCTTTTTCCTATTCATTTTTCCTATTTTTTTTATATTTCAGCAGTTGAAGACCTCATTTGACATCATGATGACATCACTTGATTTCAGCAGTTAGTTTATTTAGAAAAACTTTGAGGGATCTATATAAATGACCTCTTGCTAAATTCATAATTTTGTGTACTTTTTAGAGATGTATAGCTTTACAGTATCACCCATGGGTGCGTCACCTCTTTCCACCACAAACTGGAAGTAGGTTGAAAGCACAGAAATTCGAAAATATGGGCTACCGCATAAGAACTGGTGGTAAAAACTGTTTTTTTATACAGCTGTGCATGTTCCTGAAAACTGGGCAGATGGTATTTTTAGCACCGCATACCTTTGGTTGATACCATTTCTAGGGAAAATAGTAGGCTTTTTTACGAAGAATGTTTCCCTTTTTTCCGAACTAAAAAACCAGAATGTATCTATATTTTGGCTATTTTCTCGGTCTCCTACAGGGGAATTCCCAAACCCTTGGTACCTTACGAATCCTCATGATGTTGGAGAAAAAAACAACACTAATGTGGCGTGAGCACTGGGGTGGAAAAGCCTCAGCAGTTAAGCGGTTAAGGATGCACGAAGTTGTTTTCCTAGGGAATATTGCGCCAGCCTTATTGCAAGATGTAAGTACTGTCTCTGCAATACACCCACGCACACATACACTTGGTTCTTGTGGTGTCACCTACGCATACCTTTGCTGCGCCACTGCCTCCATCTCTCACAAAAGAAACTGTGGGTGCTGGACTGGATGAAACATGAAGAGAAGGAACAACACATTCAGGCCCATTCTCCTGTGCTAAAAATTGCACTCGTCAAGTTTGGATAGAAGCAGAGCGAGCGTCCCTGGATATTACTGTGTTTGAGTAGCAGATCGTCTCTGCGGAGCATTAACAGGTTTCTGATTCTTTCCTGACCCAGCTGGACTCACTACCAAGAAAAGCCTGGCCTGCTGTGTACAGTTCACCTGCAATCCGGATAGTGATAGTGGCTTCTGGTGCACTAAATGCTGAAATGACTAATTAGTTTTGATTTGGTTATCTCGTTCCCAGACGAAGATAGCCTTTCAAGTGCCAATCTTCTCATTGTGTTCACTCGTGTAATAATACTGCGATACAAAAATAGAATGGAGGAGTAATTTTGCACCCACGCACTCCTGTAAATCACAAACTATGCGAATTAAAAAGCCCTGAATGTGCTGGGAGCAGTGGCGGCTGCCAACTCCGGGGAGTGGTGTGGCGGGCCAAGGGTAGTGGGAGACATGTCAACTTTAAACTTAAAGTGACCGCCTACCATTCTTCCCTGCTGGTGCCACTCAGCAGTGGCCCCGCCCCGTCCTAACACTCAGCTCGGGACGCAGGTAGTGAAAAATAAAATGGTAATAAATGAACTTCACTAAAATTTTATTTTTTATCTCCGGGGCATTTTAATTAGTGGAATGACGCTCCTCCGCTCTAATGGAGGAGCCGCTCCTTTCTGGGAGACAGGACTACAATGAACACAGGCGAGCAACTAGAGCCAAATTTCGGGGGGGGGGGGGGCTGAAAAATATTTCGGGGGGGGCTAATCTTTCCAACAGGCCCGGTTCTAGCGGGTGGGCCGGGTGGGGTGGGCCAGGCCCACCCAAACCCCAGTTTAGCCCACCCAAACAGGATGCTTGGCCCTCGCAGTGAGGGCTTGGCGGCAGGCGCGCAACGCCTTTGGGATCAAAGTGCTTCAACCCTCCCCTTGTGTGTGTCAGCCCGGGCCGAGGGGCGCACACACACAAAGACAGTTTTAGAGATGATCGCAGCCGCACCCCAGTACTTCACAGGTCTTTACAAGACCATGTACATGTTAACGAGGCTTTGTTTATTTTCTCACCCCTTCATCTCTGCAAGGCGCAAGGTGACAAATCCTTTCTTTGACAACACGGTAACCTTTGGTAACCTTTTCCTACTGTCCTGCTGCGTTGATATTTATTTTTCTAAGCACCGTAGAAGTAAATAAGTTTGTTTATTCCTATTCACCTTTCCTGACCCCTGCAGTGGCTTATCACATAAGGCTGTGACACAAAGTTTGACTAATGGAGTAGGTAAGAGAATGTGTTACTATATTTTTTTCTTTTTGAAATCTGCACGTGCCCAGCAGGACACATACTTCGTGTGTGCTTCATTTAAACAGTTTTTATCATTATCATGGCCGATGCAGGACAACAATAAGAAAACAAAATGCCCAGATAACGCTGGTGATTAATAATCTTGCTGGAGAGCAATCATTTGTCTCTTAGTAGTTTTTAAATGCAGATGAACTGTATTTTATGTGGATAGCTCCAGGGCTTTAAGTGGGATGAAAAAACTGGGGGGGGGGGTCTCTCAAAGGGGCGTAGCCAATGTAATTGAGGATGTGGCTTAAAAACAGTAAGTTAAAAATCTGTGTTAAGCAGCGTGCGGCCCAACTTGTATTTTGCTGTTTCTGTCATTGCATCCAGGTATATGATACAACAAGTAACATCATACCTACAAGTCAGGACTGTTGCCTTTGTCAATGGTTGTTAGTTGCATAAGATAAATACCAGCAACTATGGCTAGTATATAATATTGCAAAAGCTTCCACTTAAAGCACTGGTGACATCACAACAGTGTTGCTGTTCCTGAGTTTCAAACAGAGAAGGGAAATCCAGAGAGAAAATGACTCTCTTTAAAGGATTTCCCTCCCCCCTACAACACTCAATCAATCAATCAATCACAGCATTTATAAAGCGCACTACTCACCCGGTGGGTCTCAAGGCGCTGGGGGAGGGGAGGTCCGCTACTGTTCGAACAGCCAGGTCTTGAGCTGTTTCCTGAAGGCAAGGTGGTCCTGGGTCAGTCGGAGGTGGTTCGGGAGGGAGTTCCAGGTCTTGGCGGCCAGGTAGGAGAAGGACCTTCCTCCTGTGGTGGCTCTTCGGATGCGGGGGACGGCGGCGAGGGCGTGGCCGGTCGAGCGAAGTTGGCGTGTGGGAGCGTAGAAGTTGAGGCGGCTGTTGAGGTATCCTGGGCCTTGGTTGTGTAGGGCCTTGTGTGCGTGGGTGAGGAGACGGAAGGTGATTCTCTTGTTGACCGGTAGCCAGTGCAGATCTTTCAGGTGTCCGGAGATGTGACTGCGACGGGGGATGTCCAGGATGAGTCGTGCTGAGGCGTTCTGGATCCGCTGGAGTCTCTTCTGGAGTTTGGCGGTGGTTCCGGCGTAGAGGGAGTTGCCGTAGTCCAGGCGGCTGGTGACGAGGGCCTGGGTGACCGTCTTCCTGGTCTCGGTGGGGATCCATCGGAAGATCTTACGTAGCATGCGCAGGATGTTGAAGCATGACAAGGAGACGGCGTTGACTTGTCTGGTCATGGAGAGGGAGGAGTCCAGGATGAAGCCCAGGTTGCGTGCGTGGTTTGTTGGTTTGGGTGCGCTGCCTAGGGCGGGGGGCCACCAGGAGTCGTCACAGGCGGAGGGTGAGGATCCCAGGATGAGAACTTCCGTCTTGTCTGAGTTCAGTTTCAGGCGGCTGGTCGTCATCCATTCGGCTACGTCTTTCATCCCTTCGTGTAGGTTGGCTCTGGCGGTGGCGGGGTCGTTGGTGAGGGAGAGGATCAGCTGGGTGTCGTCAGCGTAGGAGATGATGTTGAGGTTGTGTTGGCGTGCGATGGCTGCGAGGGGGCTCATGTAGACGTTGAAGAGGGTTGGGCTGAGCGAGGAGCCTTGAGGAACGCCGCAGATGACTTCGGTAGCTTCTGAAGTGAACGGGGGGAGGCGGACTCTCTGTGTCCTTCCGGCGAGGAACGAGATGATCCATTCCAGTGCCTTCTCCTGGATTCCGACGTTGCTGAGGCGCTGCGCTAGGGTACGGTGGCAGACAGTGTCGAAGGCCGCGGAGAGGTCTAGGAGGATGAGGGCCGCTGTTTCTCCGTTGTCGAGCAGGGCTCGGATGTCATCGGTAGCTGCGATCAGGGCGGTCTCGGTGCTGTGGTTGGCCCGGAAGCCAGACTGCGAGATGTCGAGGGATCCGTTCGTCTCGAGGAAGGCGGCCAGCTGCTTGTTGACGGTCTTCTCGATGACTTTTGCAGGAAACGGGAGCAGCGAAATGGGGCGGTAGTTCTTGAGGTCGGAGGGGTCGGCTGATGGCTTCTTGAGTAGAGCGCTGAGTTCGGCGTGCTTCCAGCTCTCCGGGAAGGTAGCGGTGTCGAAGGAGGTGTTGATGATGTCCCGCAGGTGGGGTGCGATGACGGCGTCGGCCTTGTTGAAGACGTGGTGAGTGCAGGGGTCGGTCAGAGATCCGGAGTGGATGGAGTTCATCGTGCGGATGGTGTCTTCGGTGCTGATCGGGGTCCAGGCGCGGAGGGTGGTGGTGGGGGGCGGTGGTTCGGTCATGGCGTGCGTCGGTTGGGAGCTGAAGCTGTTGTGTATGTCCGTGATCTTGTTGTGGAAGTAGGAGGCGAGGGAGTTGCAGAGGTCTTGCGAAGGGGTGATGTCGTTGTTTCCGGCGTTGGGGTTGGAGAGCTCTTTGACGATGTTGAAGAGTTCCTTGCAGTTGTGGGCGTTGTTGTCCAGTCGTTCCTTGAAAGCAGTTTTCTTGGTGGCGTAGATCAGTTGGTGGTGTTTTCGGGTGGCGAGCTTGAGGGCAGTCATGTTGTTCGGCGCTGGGTCTCTGCGCCAGGCTTTCTCGAGGGCTCGGCAGTTCTTCTTGGAGCTCTTGAGTTCGTCGGTGAACCATGGGGCTTTCTTGCTACCGGGTCTGCTAGGCGGGGTCTTCAGAGGGGCGTCATCATGCTGTAACTTTCCACTTGTGAGTAGTGTGAGCAGGGTACACCGATGTGCCTGCTGTCTCGAAATGGGTTTCTATCGGGCTCTGTTTTGTGCCCTGGCACTTTTTGGAAAAAAACGGACTACCTGTGACCAGCGCACAAAACAGAGCCCGAAAGAGACCTGTTTCGAGGCCCCCTTCAAAAAGTTGCCGGTGCTCAGACCCAGTGAGACAACGGCCTACTTAAAGCCCTGGATAGCTCAGTGAGTTACTGCCTTTGTCACATAGATCTTTGTGTTACTTGCAGTTCAGAAGTTACAATCCTAACATAGGACAGTAACCAATGAACTGTCATCAAAGAGCTGCATACAAACATGGATGGTATAGTTAGAACTTCGCTTTTTTTGTTTTGTGATATAGTTAGAACTTTCCCAGTCTTTCATTATTCTAATGTTGCTAAAATGAGTATGTTTGGACAGATATACATTTTTATCAGTAAAGTGACCCCCATGGAATACTCTTTAAATCCTAAGGTTGTGTTTCCCCAGACCAAACCCTCTTAAAATATCCCACCCACCAGTATGGATGACATGTGATTCCTACACCTTGTAATCCTCATTGGCTTATGTGACATTCCCTATAGACTGATTTACATACTTGTGTGATTCATTGTCTCTGTATAATGTGTGCGTTGTGTAAAGTACTGACACACACTACACTGATATGAGTAGCACTATGCAACGAGTCAAATGCATATGAGAGAGGGGCTATGTAAAGATAAGGGGCACTGTTGGAGGGTGGCAGTGAGGGAATCCGAGGAGGAGGTAGTAGAAGGGACTATGGAGCGATGAGGGGCACTGGTGGAGGGTGGCAGTGAGGGAATCTGAGGAAGAGGTCATGGGGTGGAGGGGGAGTCATGGAGAGATGAAGGGCACTGGTGGAGGGTGGCATTGAGGAAATCCGAGGAGGAGGTCAATAAGGGGAGGGGCTATGGGGAGATGAGGGGCACATGTGGCGTGTGGCTTTGAGGGAATCCGAGGAGGAGGTCAATAGAGGGGGCCATTGGGTGATGAGGGGCACCGTTGGAAGATGGGAGTAAAGGTATTTACGGAGAAAGAGGTTATTGGTGCGGTGCCAAATAAGACTTTCGCATCAGTGCTGAAGCCGGCCTTTCTGTTTTTGTTTATTTAATTAGCAGTCGGGTCATAAGGGCTACTGTGGAACATACTTTAAAGTGCGTGCTAATTACATTTACTGCTATATTCAATGTTTTAAGTTTGAAGGTGATTTTACTAATGTTTTTACCGGGAAAAATGAAAGTGGAGCCTGATGTTGCCTGATATGGGGCTATGGCCCAAGGTCAGCTGTGAGATAAGGTGCACTGGAGAGTAGTGGGTAATCAAGCCTGTAAGGGAGCGCGCTGCAGAGTCCGGGGTCAGGTGGAGGTAGTAATGAAGAGGGATTCTCCCTGAAAGCTTGCACAGAGGGAGCCCGAGAAGTGTCACTCGCCTGATACTCCCACCTCAGAAGCCTCCTCTTCCCATCAAAGGGACATTTCATGGAAAAAACACTTTTTGTGAGTGATCACATTTAGAAAGAGATTTGGGAAAGAGTGCATTTTACTGGGTCTTGTAAGACTAAGAAGAGATAACGGAGGGCCCTGAAGCAGGCCTGCCTAGACATATATGCAACAAATCGAGCCCGAAGTGGCCCACCCGAATACACCCTTGGCCCACCCAAATAAAAATTTCTGGAACCGGGCCTGCTTTCCAACCATAGACAGAGTGGCTAAAAGAAAGGGAGAAAACACACCAAACGCTTAATTTACACGTAAATGGTCTTTTAAAGACATGTTAAGCACTGGGTGCGGCTGCAATTAGATGGCCGCCAGCCTGCAAAGCTGTGTCAGCCCGGGCTGACACACACGACTGGGGGGGCTGAAGCCCCGTGAGCCCAATGGGTGTTGCGCGCCTGAATGAACAGTTGCTTTCTGTTAACCGGGGTGGGGGCCTACTCTGTAACGCCTGCTGCCTGAAGGGCTGTAGTCTAATGTACTGCTCTCTGTAACCTGTTTTTGGATGGACTTTGATCCACATTTAAGTTTTTGCGCCTGATCCAGCCATAATATTCAGATGCCTTATAAATGCTACTTCACAGTATTAATCCTGGATTTACAGGCGCTTGTGAATAAATGATGAATAACTTACGGTAAAACTGTCCCTACATATTTTTTTGCATTTACATGCAGTGTGTTACGACCACTACCCTTTTGCTGGTGGTTATGTGATGCAGTATTGCTGTAGATACTGCATCACTCAGAGTCTGTATTAATGGCAGAAAATTGCAAAACATGGGTAATCGCATAATTTGCTGCACCACATTAAGAGTGAATGAGTTGCAGCGAACACAGTGTGTGGGAGTCAGGTAATCTTGACTCATTTACATTGTTTTTGAAGTTTTCACTCCTGTCCTCATCTTTAAGCAGGCCCTGTCTTGGAATCCGATCGATTGTACCATGGTCCTATCTCACTGCAAGCCTTAGCCATTTATACCTGCAGTGGCTCTTCTGTTTATCTACATTTTTGCAAGTGATTATACAATGGAGGTTGTATGAATGATTTCATTGATTGTATTTGAAAAACTAAGTTACAATAAATATGACTGTTAAAACAATAATGTGAAAAGAGCAACAATGTATGTATTCAAAGTGGTGTCAAATGCATCCTCTATCAAGCCAATGAGAAATTATCTTTAAAATCTAAGAACATTTGAATGGGATTAGGAGAATGTTTTAACATTTTATAAGCATAATCCAAATATTTAACAAACTTCATAATAAGGCATTTTGAAGTAGAAAACAGCATCTGATAGTTTCTTTAGGTGACCTAATATTATTTTTTTGTATGTACTGCATAGACATTTTCTCCGTAAATGTAATAATTTTGAACATAAACCGATTATATGCGTCAGCGTCACTACCCTGCAGCTATAGAGCATGCAACCAGATTGCTCAACGCTTCATAAATTCCATGATCCGCCAAACTGTTGTAAAGGGTTGTATAATAGTCAGAATCCTAAGTATTTCTTTTGTGTTTCTAGATTTAATGCCAAGGCTATATATTCTTGACTTTCACGTGAATAAGAATCTAGTACTAGGTTACAGTTATTATACTTTATTAAGGATAATTAATCATTACCTCAGTTGTGGTCCCACAAGACATTCCATATTATATCTTTACGTTTGGGGATACTCATACTAAGGAGCAGATACAGAGAAGGAAGATTATAGTCCTGTGAAAATTTTCCAATCCCTATTAAATTTAAATCTGTGTTATCTTCGGCTTTTGTTTTAACTCAGCAACGATTACCTCTGTCTCTGCAGTTACACTCATGCAGAGACTAACATAATTGATTGTTGCTGCGATATGACAAGTGGTCAATGATGTAAGGTTAAATTCCAGTCTGATTTACAATGTGGGTTGAAGTGCGTAGATTTAGCGAAGATCTGATATTTTAAATGTAAATTTTATTTAGAGCTGCTATTCTTTTTCAAGTAAGAACCAGAGATGCACATAGTAGTCGAGGGAAGATTTCAGAACTCAAGGTTACTATTAAAGAACCCATGGCTCTACCACTTTAAGTGTTTACACATTTTTGATGGATTTGGTTAAAATGTTTAATTTTTGTTTGTTTCCTTTTAAAAATGATCTTCCATGATGACTTGTCATCAGTGGTTATTCTCAGATAGTCATTAGCTTTACCAAGGTCAATCAATTATTTTCATAATCTCCAATGTTGTTGTTGTGTACGCTTTATAAACCTCAATACATTGACTATTAAACCATTGTCAGAATTAAATGTATGTACTCTTGACAATCGGTGTTGTAAACTGGCGAGGTTAATGAGAAAATGACTAAATCATCAGCGTAAGTTAAATTGATTATTGGATGGTTACATAATTATCTGGCTGTACGAGTACTTTTAACAGACATACCCCACACATCACTGATCACTACTGTTTTAACCAGGGGTAAACCTCCGGCTGGAGGATGCATAACTACTAGCCCTGTGATTATGCAAACACGTGAATAAGCAGCGGAGAATCTAGATATACCGCTCAAACGTAAGACCAAACACGTGTATGAGGATTTTTAATTTTGGGACAAATCGGTACGCGACCTACATTCCCAGGTTATGCAGGACAAGTGATCCTTCCCCACCTGATTTTGAGATACATAATTTTAATGGCATAGCTTCTGAAAGAATTTAGGTAAGAAAACAAATCTGAGATGTAATGAAAACAGCTTTGAGGCTAAGATGCACCGTGGCTTCACACCATTCTGAGTGTACATCTTCGAAGATAAGTTATTCATCATTGATAATTTTATTTTTAGCTATGTTTTACCATATAAAGCACTTATAAGATCTAAAAACAAATAGTCGATTCCCCCTATTGATACATTGTTCCACAATTGGCAGAAATTTACTTTTTCAAAGGCCGTACTGTAGTCTATGTAGCAAACATAGAGAGTTTTCTTTTTGTTTATTGATTTATTTGCTAACAATGTGAGGGTTATGATGTCAGTGGTGGAACTTCCTTGACAAACTCCTGTTTGGTTTTGGTTTAACTGTAAAAGGTTTAGTCTGTTGACCAGATGGATAATTTGTTCAGCGAACATTTTGTGAATATTTGTCCTTCTACATCAAGAAAACCATGAACGCATAATTTTTGGGTTTGTTTTTCAGTCCCTTTTTATGAATTTGATTTCCATGATACTCGAATCTGCCCGGTATTCAACACTTTTGAAAATTTGCTATGATCTTTGCATTAAACGTGATCTGGCCCAATTGAAACGTCTCCTATTTTGGATTTGGATCTGGTCTACTCCAGAGCGGTCCAAATATAGATATTCTCTACGAAACCTAATGAAACTGGATCATTCGTTAAAGGTCCCTTGGCTGAGATTTATTTGCAACTGGTGCAGGAAGCTGAGCTTATCCAAAATCTGGGATACCCCTGAACAATTGTGCAGGGCAGACGGACAGGCTTTTAAAGTTAGTATATTGGTCCTTTGTATCTGAACATCTAATTAGAACTGATAATCTGGGCCATTTGACTGATAGATACTTAGAGATTAAACCAGCCCCGGCTTTTGAGCTTTTTCTAGATATCATTAAGCCACCTTTTGCCAAAAGCCTTTACCTAAAGATTATGTATGGCTGATTACCTCATTCAGCAGCAATTTGAATAACAACCAAACTAATGCAGTCTGTCCAGCTTGTGGACAGTGGAACATATTTTGGTTGTTTGCCCTGCCTATCACAGTTTGCGCCACAAGTGGTTGCGGCCAGTTTGTCTGAATATGTGGGTTATCTATTGTGGAGAGGCTGTGTGAATGTTAACAAGTGATACATCTGGCTCCATTGAATTTTCAGGTAGTCGATTCCTGACTAGTGCCTGATTTAAATGTGAGAAATTTCTAATACAAAGGTCAGCTATAGTAGAATGATCTGAAGCGTGCCCCTCCTGCTATGTATTATCATGTTTTTAAAATCGGTAGCTTGTAATATGCTATAAGTTAATCAAGCTGCCTGTTGGTTTTTTACTGCAATGAGTGCCATATCGGTAAAATGTATTTTAACAAAAAATTTTTTTGTAAATGACCGTGGTTTTATGATACTTTTTGATAGTTTGCATGCATACTTTGATGGTACACAATTAGCGAATAAAGTATTTTTGATGATGATGTTAAACAATAAAATATTCCAGAGCAAGAGATTCGATTTCTGTACAGCTACCGGAATGCCGTTCTGACAGACTTTTTTTAATCAAATTGAAAAAGCCATTTAGGGAAATACAAAGGTTTTTTTTTTTGCAGTATGTTCTCATAATGACTACTGTTGTCGTTTTGCTACTAAAGCCGTCTTTATATATACTTCTAGCTGGTCATTAGAGATGAATAAGCCAGTGGAAGTTTTTTATGTGCATACTTCCCAAAACCAATCCAAGACCTAAAATTGTTTTTGGTTTCTTGATTTTATTGCATCTTGAAGTTCTGCTTTGTCTTCATGAGCGTACTTAATATCGTTTATGGTTTGGCTGTATTATTTCTTCTAATAAACCTTTTTATTGTTTTGTTATAAGTAAATCAACAGTCATAAACAGTGTGATGACACATTGTACACAGGCACCCCCTGTCCCAGGCCCGCCCACCCCTCTAACCCATGCAGCAAGTGAATGAATTCAGCCAGTCTCCCATACCGGTAAGTTCCTTGGGCAGATGGTTCACATCCAACTTCTTCCCTTCTGGGCGGTTATGTGAGTCTTCAAAACCATACCCTCCCGAAGTTCCCCCATGCTCTCCACCCTCTCCTTCTGTGGTGTCCCCTTTTCTTTTGTGGTGCCCCCTTTCACACTGCTGTTAACACTAGCACCCACTGTCTAATCCTCACCCCCCCATATTTTTACAAATTTCTGCGGGCAACCCCTGCCCTTGTATACCTCTCTCTCCAACAACATGCACCTATCCATACTCGTCACCCAAATCCTGCTTTTGGGGGGAAGCCCCTTTTCCCCATTCTTGGCTGTGTCCCTCTTTAGGTCTCGCGACCTATCGATGCGCGCAAGCGCATCGAGCGGAGCGAGAATTCAAGTAGCCAAAATCCTCGTGAAACCAAGGGCTTCTTGCGCTGCAGTTTTCTTGAAGTTCACGTGAATCACGTGAGCAAACAAGCACGCGCATTCACGGCCAGCCCAGCACATCAAAGGGTTCTCCTCCCCTAATTATTCATGGCCGGCCGCAGGCCGGCCGTACTTTCAGTTTCCCGGCCGCTCACCCCAGCCAGCTTCCCCCAGGCCGTAGCAGCACTCCTCCCACACCTTTGAAGTGAAGAGCTTCACTTCAAAGGCCCCTGCTGCTTCACACCGTGTCGCATTTCTCCTCCCCCCTCCCCTTCTCTGCCTTCCCTCCGTCTTGTTTGTCTTTGTCTTAGCCTGCTTTTGACTTCAAAACAGAAAGAGCCACTGGTACGTTTCATTAATAATATTGTGCATGGGTATTTCTTACACTTCGTTGTATAAAATGCTTTTGACTTCAAAACAGAAAGAGCCACTGGTACGTTTCATTAATAATATTGTGCATGGGTATTTCTTACACTTCGTTGTATAAAACGGCAGTCAAATCTTTCTAAAGTGTCCTCATTTTAAACGTCATTAACTTGTGTGTGCCAGTGCACGTGTACTAAGTACCTGGCACACTTCCGACTTGTTGAAGCCATGAAAGTTCACTTTGTCGTTAGATTTGACTGGTCTGCTCACACTGCTGGTCGTTCCGACCCAATGTTTAGATTGATTCTGGTTCGTGTTGTTGTTCTTGTCATCCTTCCGTGACTCACAGTACTTTGCGAGCGCGGTGGGACCGCCCCGGGCTGCACAGTGAACATCTCCAGCGATGGGAGTGCACCAAAAACTCTGCACACAGTATGTTACCAAAGACCATCTGGCTCATGGAAAGGAAATGTTTGCTCAACTTATATCGATAGAGAGAAGGTGTAAGATTGTCCTATGTCATCATCTGAAAATTAAATCACGAGTGTGGATAGGCGATCTTAATTTTATTTTACACAGGGGCACATTATATATTAAGCGAGCGTGATTTACGAATCACAACTGCAATCGATCAGACACTTTGAAACATACACATTTTAAAAGGTGAAAGCGGCAACTAATAACTTTCCTTTTGAAGCAATCCCTTGTTTAAAGAGGAGTTACATTGCTACAGCTATGAGATAATGTAAACAAAGTTGGTTCCTGCTGAATGAGCTAAATAGATCTGTTGGTTTACATTATGATAGCTGTTCAAACAACCGCCTTTATTACGAAAACTAGATGAACTCTCTTCTGCGCTAACTTGCAGTTCCGTCGTTGCTGTCGGCGTCTGACAGAGTTCTCCTATAAAGCCACTCCCAGTAGTAACGATTGTTCTCATGGTTTTGTTCTGATGGTTGTAAAATCAGTTTTATTCTTTTGAACTTTTATACAACACACCTACAGTTCAGAAATTATATGCATAGCTGACACGTTTTTAAGATTGTGTGTTTTGAAAGGGAGTCAGTGATACAACCAAACGTGCACCCTGCGGCACTGACACCAGGAAAGCGCTTTGATCTATATCTCTTCCCCTCTCCCACTCCCTCCTCCCACTTGCTCCTGCTGAGCCTCACAATTGGTTGCATCTCACCTACAGACTTCCTGGCTCGCACGCGTTATGTTAAAAGACCAACAGTCTACGTTCCTAAGCCTCCCGCAACGGCCATATTAGACGCCGCTTCTCATTCTTGTTCCTCACCCCCTGCCCCAACAGGCTCTCGTTTTTTTTGTTACAGCATTGCCGTCCCATGCCTCACAGTATTACAACTGTGTAACATAATCACACCACGGGACACTCCTCCATCAAGCGCTTCGCATCTCAATCACCCAAGAGGCATATTTGGTGCTTTTTTAGCAGCCTGTGCGTTACAGCGCAAGTCAACATCTCGACAGGAATAGTAAGGCGCTATGTAAATAAATATATACATCCTGTTCATGCCACCCTGTTAGCCTATTGCAATTGCGTCACATTGCATGGCAATACTGCATCTAGCGCTTTGCATCTCACCAGACACCTCTAACTGCGTCAGAGGTGATATGGTGTTTCCCAGCCTTGTGAGTGGCACTCAACAGGACACACACACAACCACACACACGCACACAACCCCCCACACACGCAACCCCCCACACCCACCACATACAACCCCACACATACAACCCCACACACACATACCCACACACACACACGCACACACACACACACACAACCCCCCCACACACACAACCACACAAACACAAAACCACACAAACACAAAACCACACACACACACACACAAAACCACACACACAAAACGGCACACACACGCAAAACCCCACACATGCAAAAAAAACCACACAAACCCACACACACACATACACACAACCCCACATACACTCACAACCCCACACACACACAACCCCCCCCCCACACACACACAACCCCCCCACACACACCCACACACAAACACACACAACTACACTTACACACAGCCCACTCACACATTTCCCACTCACACACTGCCCCCTCACACACTGCCCCCTCACACACTGCCCCCTCACGCACTGCCCCCTCACGCACTGCCCCCTCACGCACTGCCCCCTCACACACCGCCCCCTCACACACCGCCCCCTCACACACAACCCCCCACTAACAAACACAACCCCCACACACAAACACACAACCCCCCACACACACAACCCCCACACACAACCACACACACACACAACCACACACACACACACACATAACCACACACACACACACAAGGATAGCAAAACATAGCATAGCAAAACAAAACATAGCATAGCATAACAAAACATAGCATAGCATAACAAAACATAGTATAGCATAACAAAACACATACACTCCAAATACCACTCAGTGCCACATAATTACGCGCAACCATTCAACAACAACTGGTTTAAATATGTTCTCTCAATGTTTCAAGCTTTAATACAAATGTCACAAAAAGATGTTAATATTTCACTTCTGTTCTTGGATTTTAATCACAATAAAAAACACTGAACATAATCTTCACAAAAGTTATTTACAAAAGTTTAAGCTATTTCCATTATAAATTAAAATCACTTTTATTTAAGCATTAATTATTTAAACAATTAAAAGCCATTGTAATTTGTAATATCAATACATCTAAGTCACGTAAATACAAACATGTTGCATTGCAAATACTATAGGTGTCACATTTGCGAAAGTTATAACTATTGGCATTGTAAATGACAAAGCTATTAATTTAGCTATTTTCAAAACCAACACATAAATAATAAAAAATTTCATTTACAAGACCAATAGCACAAACTTTCCTACTGCGAGACCTATTGGCAACGCCAGTGCTTGTTGCTACCATATATCTGATATTCACCAGGATCTTCTCATATCGTGTCGGCTCCGTGGGGTCCCATTTCCCAAGCAATGAAGCTTGGGCAATGAAGCTTGGGCTGCATCGCGATACGCCCTCCCAATCGCAGCGTCCAACTATTTGGTGACTGCCTCCCAGAAGGGCCACACCCTCAGGCAGTGCCACAGAGTGTGCATGAAAGAGAGTGTAGTAAAATACCTCGCCATAGCCAATAAAGCCATGATCTCTTCTGTGTTCAGTAGTGGATATTTATCTACCACAACTTCTTTATTCAGTGCTCTTAGATTGATGCATAGTTTAATTTCACTGCTGGCCTTTTAGGTGCAACTATGCGTGCCAGGCAATGTATTGCCTGTACTAGGACTGTCACTCCAAACTAGCACACTTTTTCCAACTTCTGTCTCACTGGTTCTTTATATAGTCAGAGTACTTCCTTAAATTCCACCTCAGAACCAGCGCTTACTTTCGCTATTTCCTGCACAACCATTTGCTGCATTGAGTTCAGGATGAGAATTGCTCCCAATATTATTTTATGGACCACCCAAATATCTCTCCTTCTTTGCGATATATGTACACTGTACCTGTGGCATATTGTAAAGATCAACCTCAGGCCTGATGAAGAGAAAAAGATGATCTTTATTGTAGAGTTAATACAGGTACCTCCAGCTCCGCTTCACATCTGCAAATAACTGAATTCTTTTCAAGACATAACATTCCAGCCTAGCATCAAGCTTGACATCCTATTATATTCACAACAACTCCAAACATATCTACCGCCAAACATGCTTTAAAATAACCTAACATACTTAAAGGAATTCCTCCATAACTTCCCAGCCTATTCTTCCTTTTCTTGAAGTTTTTTTTTACATAAAGATTTCCTCAATCATGGATTTCACTATAGTAGTCAGATGTTGGCATGAAGCAAATTTCAACTTCAACTGAGCTCCATTAATTTGATCTATCTCTGTTGGGAGTTCTCAGCTTGTGGATGGAGGAAAATAGAGACTGAAGCATGTGTAAAGGCTATATGTGATGTTTTTACCATTTTTATTTTCACTGTAGTTTCTATGTCTATACTGTGTGTCAGCTGCTGTAACAGCAAAATCACACATTGTACCTCTGCCCAGTTGTAGCTCAGCAAAATGTATTCTTGATTTACCGGACACGACAAAGGTCACTGTCAGCTTTGCCTGTTCAAAATCCAGTCAGATTATAAATATAGCTGCCTGCTCAACTTGTAGCCATAAACCTGAGAAGAACACAGAGTTGGTTGAAACACATAAAACTTGCAACAAGAAACATGTCTGGGACATGAAAAGAGCATAAAAAGAACAGACACTGAGAATAAACCTCTGCAACTTTTGCAGATTTGTTAGATTTGCTAACAAGGACTACAGTGTAGCCTGGAAATAGAGACAGATTTATAAGGAGGTTAGGGGAGGGCGAAGACATATTCCTGGACATGTATACAACCTGTTGTTTGTTTCTGATCTGGATAATTTGAACCTTTGAGAGTGTTTGTCTTAATTTCAGAAGCTGTGTCTACTGTGATTCACGTTATCGCAAGGCGTGGACTTAATATTACAGTGAGACCTTTTGTGACAACTGAACTCACCCGTCTGTCAACCTGTTGGATTCAGACGTTGAGCAATCCCATGTGGGGAATCATGACAACGTCTCATGAGAGATCATGATTGACACCTACCAACTTAATCACAGATCTATCTCACACAACTGTGGAAAAGTCTCTTGTGTTTTCTTCTGCAGCATCTGAAATATTGTCCCTTTTGCCACTTTTATTACAAGTCGCATTAGTAGCAGGGCATTTCCTTAGTGTTTGCTTTAGGTTCAACACAGCCACATCAAAAACTCTCCCCACTAAACTCTTTCTTACTCTTTTATCTTAACTGTTTATTTGATCACACTATCCTTCTCATTGCACATACTGACTAATCAGCGATAGAACCAGTACAATTTTCCCACTTCTAACACCACTCAACTTCCACACACATTTTAGCATATGTTCAATTACCTCTTTCCAACTCTAATTAATTTCATCCAAAGTTCATCCATGGTTTTGTCACTATTACACTTTTGTACAAATTGGTCCCTTAGCATTCCTCTGTTATAGCTCTAAACCTACAACTCTCCACTAACATCCTAAGACTGATTACATAGTCTTCTACAGTCTCTTTCTCACTTTGTGCTCTCAAACCACAGAGATAGTATTCACGAACAATGTCAACTTGAGGTAAATAATGCATAACTAATTCCTTTTAGCATATTCTCGTCTCTTCCAAGACCTAATTTTGGTGGATTTTCTAGTACATTCTGCCCTTCTTCTCCGAGAACGTATACCAGCAAAGAATACATTCTTTCAGCACAGAGTAGTACAGCATACACTTGCAAAGTTATTGAACGTGTTTCCATTTACTCCAACGTATCACTGTGCAAAAAACAAATGGAGGAATGTCACATTTAGCGTGTTCATTGTTGTTCTTTGCTACCCAACAATGGTATGTCTATTGATCTCAACATTTCTATTTCCTCTTCCAAATCGATTTTCGTTTAGTCTTTGTAAGAGTACTTGTTCCAAGAGTACTTTTACCTTAATCACCAAATACTCACTAGCTCTGTGGAATGAGCTAGTGACTTCTGTTTGTATTCCACAATAGTAGCAAGGCACTGATTAACCACTTCTGTAATCCTCTTTCATTTTCCACATGCACACATAATGTAGCGTATACTTTTAGATGGCACATAAATAAATTATTCTCCCCTATTCTTTTTTTTTAATTTCCTCGCTTTATACTTATACAGAGTAGGAATCGCTACTAGGAAATCACTATTAAGGAAATACCAAACCATTCGTTCCAATGGTCCTACAGGCCTAAAGGTACGAATGATTTTAAGTTTCCTAATTTGTGATTTTCTAATGGTAAATCGCAAATTAGGAAATGCTAAAGCAAGAGTGACTATCAGCCTGAGGCCCCCCTTGATGCCCAGCGAAAAAGGTTTCACATTTCTTAACGGGCTAAAATAGGGATTCGGTCTGTTAAGAATTGCTAAATGCTTTTGTACATCTGGCCCACAGTGAGCTGCTCTTGATAAAGCCTAATCAGTGAAAAAGTTGTGTTTTCCCCTTTTCAGTTTATTTCACAAGATGGCCAAGACATAGGTGCTTTTCTTGCCATTTTGTAGGGAGGGTCTGGAGATGGTGAAACTCTGAATCCAGATTTTGCCACCTGGCAGGCAGGGTGGTGCTGTTTCTGCACAATGCTTGGGTATTATGGGGATGTTTGGGTTGTGCACTGACAGTTCAGTTCTTTCAATTAGACTAACTCTTCAATAACAGTCACCATTGTTTTTTTGCATCTCCTATGAGGCGTGTCTTGATGGATTCTGCCCTGTTTAAGAAAGCTGCTATGGTTCTTACATGCTGGCCTAGCAGAGGGTTCTTGCTCACCCTCTTTTTGATCAAAAGAACACTCAAGAGTGATGGCAAATTATCAAGCTAAGGGAGTTAAGTAACAGGTTGGTGTATTGCCACTTCAAAATGGGAAGGTATTTGTTTTACAAGAGGCTTTACTTTACAGACTGGCTTTCTCAAGGACACACTTCTGTCAGTTTTGCTCTTCATTGCGTTTCTTTACAATTACACTAGAAGAGACTGGTACAGGTATTTTCCAGCCTACACCTCAGTCTTTCATCATCCCCTTAGTATTCCACCAAGATTCTCTAGCCTCTGATTTTAACTCAGTGAGCCACGTACAGATGATGATAGACCTGCTTCAAGAGATAGGGCTATTAATCAATTGGAAACATCATAGTTCTTCCTGACCTTTTCTGTGATCTTTGTGTTATTTTATAGGGTTGATATTGGATACCAACATTTCAGTGCTTAGCTGTCTCAAACATTAAGGTAGAAAAGTCACACACAAACAAGCAGTTCCATCCTCTTCCTCCGGGTCCAGCGGCTACAGGGGTGGATGAATCCTCTGTCTGTGTGGTGGCCTTCATCTTCTTGACACCCCAGACGTCACCTTAGGCCTCAGCTTCTCATCAACACTGTCCCAGGCCGAGGGAGAGAGATCTCTGAGCATGTGTCTGCTCAGGTTTAGACCCTGCAGGCTCCTTCCTAGCTCCAGACACTGGCCCTCCGATTAATTTTTTTTTTTATCTTCGTCCACTGTCTGTATGCTGAGGGTGTCGTTGAGACTCCTCCTCCTTAGAGAGGAGATTCCTGAACACATAATAAGATGAAGAGTAATGAAGAAAATATGACCATACTGGAAAGGCATCTGATACCAAAGAAGAACCAGAAATGATGCCAAACAGTAATTCGGTATATAACTCAGTAGAAAACAGAGAATCTTGTACATGAACAGGCGTATGCTGCAAGAAAATCAAGTGCAATCCGGCAGCTACAAGAGGCTGAGGACATCCAGGCTGCTGGTCCCAAAACATCCAAATAAATTAAAATCACATAAATTACACTGGCAGACCACATCCAATATTAACACATGCTAGATACCACCCTTTATCTTAGATAATTATCAGGTAGTTACAAATCAATGCTCCGCGCTCTAACGTGATAATATCAATGCAGTGGTTTTAGTCCATCATAAACACTGTTTTAGCTGGTCCTTACAATCTGTAGAAAGAGACCATAGGTGTACAAAACCTGAATCGTGAAGCAGACATCTGAAAGTTCAAAGAAGTGTTTGGTTACTTGCAATGCACAGCATTATTCTAGAACACAATATCTTGGTAATGAGTTTTGATCCTTGTGTGTATATTTCATAAATATTGTCCATGAAACAGACTATTTAGATAAGCTGTGAGTTTTATTCTTTGCACACATCCTAGAAAGTTCTTAATGCAGGTTGAAAGCACAGCTACTTATAGAAAGACTATACATATGTTATCAGTCTTGCAGAAATTCCAGTAACTATTCAACATTACTATTAAGAATAGATGCACTGCAAATACCAAATATTAAAATATAGTTGGTTATTTAGGAACTACAATGGTCATTCAACAAACACATTAACATGATTCATGCCGAAATATAATCAACGCTTAAACTCTAAACCCCAAAGAAAAAAATATACACACAACGTAAGACGAGCTTTGGCTTCTCCTCAGTACTAAAGTAGCATCACCAAACATGCACAGGGAAACCCCATGAGGACCAAGTAAATGTTGCAATAGTGTTTACCAGCCATCACATCTAAGAGTTCATTAACAAACAAAAGAAATAACATTAACGTTCTGTGTTTGTGAGAAGAGTTTTAATCACTCATCCCTACAGTGCCACCAGTAATGTAATGTAAGGAACACTTCTATAGCGCTAATTTCACTCCAAGGAGGCGCTCTATCCAGCCTAGGTGAAAGGGATGGAGGAAAAGAAATGACCTGAATACTCTACTACACACTACACCAATTCCCAACACGTCGCTTCAGACAGGGTGAAAATCCAAGTTTTCAGTGCTTTCCTAAAGTGTGACTCTTGAGAAAGTGTTCGTAGGTGGGGCGTAAGCTTATTCCAGGCCTTGGAACCTAATACAAAGAGTGATTTACCACCTTTTGTTACCAGCTTGAATCGGGGGATTGTGAGAAGATTCTGACTGGCCGACCTCAAACAGCGAGTGGGATAATATCTCTTAAAACCATTACACAGGTATTTTGGACCCTGTTGATGGAAAGCTCTAAAAGTAATTATGAGAATTTTAAACAAAATTTGTTTCCCTATGGGTAGCCAATGGAGCAGTTTGAGTGCTGCTGAGGCTGAGGATCTACGGGGCCAGCGCAACACCAGCCGAGCGGCTGCATGTTGGACCATTTGCAATTTATGGAGAAC
This sequence comes from Lissotriton helveticus, assembly GCF_964261635.1. Classification (NCBI taxonomy): domain Eukaryota; kingdom Metazoa; phylum Chordata; class Amphibia; order Caudata; family Salamandridae; genus Lissotriton; species Lissotriton helveticus. The sequence continues at coordinate 342,185,751 of NC_136061.1, forward strand.
GATTTTGTTGGCTCCAGCATATAACCCGTTGCAATAGTCCAACCTGGAATTTATTAAAGCCACTGCAACTGTTTTCCTGGCCGACAGTGGGAGAAAATCAAAGAATTTTCTCAAAGCTTTTATAATCTGTAAACACGTTCCAGCCACTGTCACTGCTTGATGTTTGAAAGACAGTTGGTCATCGAATTTGATGCCTAAGTTGCGGGCAGATGTAATAGTCTTGGGAGGTGTTTCCGCATCCACTGGCCAACACACTCTAGGGGAAAACAAGTTGTTACTTCCGAACGGTAGGATTTCTGTCTTACCAGCATTACATTTCAAATGATTGTCAATCATCCATTTGAATGTTGCTGCTAGACAGTCCTTAAGGTTTTCTTCAGCATTCGGCCGCTCCCTATCCAACACCAGAATGAGTTGGGTGTCGTCAGCGTATGAGATTGAACTGATCTGAAATGACGCGATCAATTCTACTAGGGGTGCCATGTACAGGTTGAACAGTACTGGGCTTAAACTCGAGCCCTGAGGGACCCCTGAGCTGACGACCTTTGCTTCAGATTGGTGTTGACCCAACACTGTGACTTGACGTCTACCACTAAGAAAATTCGTAAGCCACGCCAAGACTTTCCCCCCTACACCTGCGGCAGCCAGACGGTCCACTAAGATGTTATGTGAGACCGTATCGAAGGCTGCCGACAGGTCGAGTAGAATTAGGACAGCCTTCATTCCCTGGTCCATGTCTGCTCGAAGGGTCTCTGCTGTATAAAGCAGGGCTGTTTCTGTAGAGTGTTTTGAACGGAACCCTGACTGGTTAGGATGGAGAATATTGTTCGTCTCCAAAAAGTTCGTCAATTGAATATTGACGAACTTTTCGGCCAGTTTAAACAGCACAGGCAACAGGGAGATGGGCCGCAGGTTGGAAAGGGTAGTAGGGTCGGCCAGTGTCTTTTTTTGGCGGGGCTTAACAGCAGCACACTTCCAGTCGTTCGGGATATCAGCCGTGGCTAGAGACGAATTTATGATCCCATTAATTATGGGGTTAACCGTCTCTACTAGAGTATGCAAAACCAGGGGGGGGCAGGGGTCCAAAGGTGATCCCGATTTAATGGCTAAAATAGCCTTCAAGGTCTCCTCAAGAGAGACCAGTGTAAATTCTTCCAAGCGTGCGGTGGGCCTCATCGCCTCACTCTGTGTAGGGACAATCGACGTAGTCGAAGCTGAGGGAAAAGTTTTCACAATGGCCAGAATCTTGTCTTCGAAATAATCAGATATCGCATTGCAGAGATCCTGAGATGGAGGGATCTCCTGCGATAAAGCTACTGGACTCATGAACTCCTTTACAATTTTAAAAATAGCTTTTTGTTCCTGACCTGCGACCTGCCCTAGTGACCGCCTGTAGATAATGGGCCTTCTTAGCAGATTTTAATTCAGCATGATATTTTCGTCTTGCTGATTTATAGATGTTATGGGTGGAGGCATCATATTTTCTACGCCACCTTCTTTCCAGGGTTCTTACCTCTCCCAATTCTAGTTTCAGGGCCAGTGAGAACCAGGGGGCATTCTTTTTTATTTTAGTAGATCTTAAGGTGTTCTTATTAGATGATTTTAACATTGCCCCTGCTCTGGCAATCCATTCGTGAAAAATTTGATTATCTGTAGAGGTATGACCGGATAAATCCGGTATACAAACTTTCAGTTGTGCTACAACATCAGGTCTATTGGCTAACTCTTTCCAATTGGGAATATGTCTGGCTTCAGGCTTTATTTTGCTTATTGCAGGGGAGACAATAGGTAGGGGATTCAGGATGATATGAAAATGAATAAAAAAATGATCAGTCCAAATCTGAGGACTGGGATCTCCAACCCTCAACCTAGTAAAGTTAGAACAAACGCAGTCCAATAGATGTCCTGCCAGATGTGTAGGTTCCCTGTTGAGGAGTGTAAGTCCTAGAACTTCAATAGTATCCATGAAATTACTCGCTCCAGGTTCTTTAGGGGAGTCTAGGTGCAGATTTAGATCGCCTAGTATTGTAAACTGGGAAAATCTAAGTGTTAGATCACTCAAGACTTCACCCACAGTATCCAGGAACTTTAAAGAAGGACCCGGAGGGCGATATATAAGAGCACCTGAGAACGTAAGTGAGTCATGGATCCCTAAGGTGAAGGCCAACGCCTCGGCTCCTTTTATATCCACCAGTTCTTGAGTGGAACATTCAAGAGACTTGTGGTGTATTATGGCGAGGCCCCCTCCTCTTATTTCTGGTCTGTCCAGCCGTTTTTTTAAGGAAGTTCTGTGGGATGGCTAAAGCTAGGTCGGGATTGCACCAAGATTTTAACCATGTTTCAGTGACTAGGAGTAGGTCAAGATTATTCTCTACAATGAGGTCGTTGATGTTTTGTGAGTTTTTGACTAGGGATCGTGCATTGATTAGGCCCCCCCGTAATACAGGTACATCTAAGGGTGTTTCCAGAGAGGGCTCGGGGATTAGCGTGAGCTGGCACTGGCTACAACAAGCCGGGCCGACCCATGTGTCAGGATGTAACACATCGTGACAAGATGCATAGGGCCCTTTACAGGATAGCAAGAATTCCCTTGACATACCTGAAAAGGGAGTGACGATGACGAATAGTGGCACAGAGTCCTCCGCCTCCCCGCCTCCTTAGCGCTGACGGGCGCAGACGGGCAGGACTCTGGCTTGACTCAGGCGCGAGTCAGGCGCTCCCGCTGCGCGTCACCGCTGCGCGACCAGTGGGAGGGTTAGGTACAGGCTCACCTGACTGTTCGTCTGAGCACTAGAGCGCTCAGCCCAAAGTCACCTCGAGAGTTCCTCTTCCAATATGGCGGCCAAAGACCACGAGCCGTGAGAACTAATACAGTTTTTATCCGCTCCAAACAGCGGTGGGGTCACAATTATTGTGCAGGAGTGTGGGCAGGATACTACTAATTAAAAACAAGGGCTAAATAAAGAATAACAGCAAAATATGTTAAACGCGGTAAATTGTTTTAAAAAGCGCTAAAAATCCTGTTTCACGCTCGCATTAGGCGCTGGTACAAAATTATGCGCAGCAAAGTTCAAATACAGCCTTTCCCTAGGATAGGCTTGCCAAAGTGGTCGCCTTAAGTACAGGCTCACCTGACTGTTCGTCTGAGCACTAGAGCGCTCAGCCCAAAGTCACCTCGAGAGTTCCCCTTCCAATATGGTGGCCAAAGACCACGAGCCGTGAGAACTAATACAGTTTTTATCCGCTCCAAACAGCGGTGGGGTCACAATTATTGTGCAGGAGTGTGGGCAGGATACTACTAATTAAAAACAAGGGCTAAATAAAGAATAACAGCAAAATATGTTAAACGCGGTAAATTGTTTTAAAAAGCGCTAAAAATCCTGTTTCACGCTCGCATTAGGCGCTGGTACAAAATTATGCGCAGCGAAGTTCAAATACAGCCTTTCCCTAGGATAGGCTTGCCAAAGTGGTCGCCTTAAGTACAGGCTCACCTGACTGTTCGTCTGAGCACTAGAGCGCTCAGCCCAAAGTCACCTCGAGAGTTCCCCTTCCAATATGGCGTCCAAAGACCACGAGCCGTGAGAACTAATACAGTTTTTATCCGCTCCAAACAGCGGTGGGGTCACAATTATTGTGCAGGAGTGTGGGCAGGATACTACTAATTAAAAACAAGGGCTAAATAAAGAATAACAGCAAAATATGTTAAACGCGGTAAATTGTTTTAAAAAGCGCTAAAAATCCTGTTTCACGCTCGCATTAGGCGCTGGTACAAAATTATGCGCAGCAAAGTTCAAATACAGCCTTTCCCTAACAACTCAACAGAAAGCTTATTTAGGTGTAATGAATGTAAGATGACGTATAATGAGTCATCTGCTCTGTGAGGCAAATATCGAACAAATACAGCAGAAAAGACAGACTTAAGCAGTGAAAATGAAAAGAGCTTTACTCTCTCAGCAAACCTAAAGATCCATCACCAAACACACAGAAAAGCTATACACCTGCGGTGAATGTAGAAAGATCTTTACTTTATCAAATAAAATAAAGATCCATCATCAAACACACACAGGGGGAAATGCAGAGAGCTTTACTTGTGCATCACACCTAACCATACATCTGTGACGGCATATAGGAGAAAATGTAAATGTAAATGTAAATGTATTTCGATTTCTATAGCGCACGATTCACCCAGGGGTCTCAAGGCGCTTGCTTAGGGAACCCGTCCTGGTATTCCCCTGTGAGAGATACCCCAGCAGGGTATTCACAAGGTGAAAGCCAGGCATCCCACCGCGAGGGGCCGTAGTGGAGATTAAGCAAGCTATTGCCCAGAGTCGCAGAGTGTGACCCCGTGAGTCGAGTAGGCACCGGAGCGAGAATTGTCGAGTCCGTGGAATTTTTTAGCCCGAGACCCGCCGAGGCGGGGAATCGAACCCTGGTCTACGGCTGATCTCAGCTTCCGGGTCTGCCGCCTCTAACCACTGAGCCACACTTCTCCAGAAAAGCCATACACTTGCCAAGAATGTGGAAAGAGCTTTAGTAAATCCTCAAATCTAAAGAGCTACTACCTAACACGTATAGAAGAAAAACCATACACATGCAGTGAATGTGGAAAGAGATTTGCTTGGTTATCAACTGTAAATATCCCCCAGCGTATGCAAACAGGGGAAATACCTAACACTTGCAGTGAATGTGGAAAGAGCTTTAGTAGATCTACACATCTAGAGAGCCACAGGTGAACACATACAGGGGCAAAATCATACACATGCAGTGAATGTTGAAGGAGCTTTACTCATTTATCAACTATAAAGAGACACCATCTGACACACATTGTGGAAAAACCATACATATGCAGTGAATGTGGAAAGCACTTTAGTGGATCTGTGCATCTAAAGAGCCACCTTCTGACACACACGGAGGGAACCATACACATGCCGGGAATGTGGAAAGAGCTTTACTGAAACATCGGCACTAACCATCCATCTGCAATGGCATACAGGAGAAAAACTATAAACATGCAGTGAATGTAGAAAGAGCTTTACATACGCATCACATCTAACCATACATCTGAGAAGGCATACAAGAGAAACACCATACACATACAATGAATGTAGAAAGAGCTTTACTCAAGCGTCAGGCCTAACCATCCATCTGCGATGCCATACAGGAGAAAAGCCATCCAATAACGTAAATGTGGAAAGAGCTTTAGTAGATCTTCACATCTAAAGAACCATCAGCGAACACACACATACAAAGGAAAAACCTTACACATGCCGAGAATGTGGAATGAGCTTTACTCATTTATCAACTATAAAGATCCATCAATGCATGCGCTTGAGAAAAATATACACATGGAATGAATGTGGAAATTTCTTCACTTGAGCATCATCCCTTACCATCCATCTGCAAAGGAATGTAGCAGAGAAACCATAAACTTGCAGTGAAGGTGGAAAGAGCTTTAGTAAATCCACACACCCAGAGAGCCACCATCTAACACACACTGTAAAAAATATACACATGAAGAGAATGTGGAAAGAGCTACACTTGCGCATCTGACCTGACCATCCCTCTGCAATGGCATACACAAGAAAAAACATGCAAATGCAGTGAATGTTGAAAGAGCTTTAGTAAACCTGTGTCTAAAGGTTCAGCAGCTAACACGGAAACAGGAAAAACCACACATGCAGTGGATGTTGAAAGAGCTTTACTCAAGCATCAGTCCTTACCATCCTTCTTTGAAGGCATACAGAAGAAAAGCCATACAAATGCAGTGAAGATGGAATGGGCTTTGCTAGCTCATCATTCCTAAAATGCCACTAGCAATCGCACATAGGAAAAACAACATAAAATATGAAGGGAGTTCATAAACTGTAATACACCTCCTGCAAACCAACATATGTAGTAAATGAGGGAAGAGCTTTCATGATTTATTGTGCCTTGTGGTCAATTAGTGAACACATAAAGTGGAAATAACATTCTGTTGTAATGGATGTGGGAAGAGCTTCCATGCTTTTTCGCAACTGCATGTGCTTTGGCAAATGTACACACAGGAAAACTCATACATAAGCTTTCAATTAGGTGTGTTTCAATCTGTCATGAAAGTATAAGTTGCTGTGAGCAACACATCCAAGAAGATAATTTTAGCTACAGTAAACGTGGGAGGGTTCCATTCACTTTTCAGCATGCAGTGGTGTAAGGTTTATGAAGAAACAGTGTCTAGACCTTGCCAATGTCAGGTAATAAATTATTGCACTTTCTAGCTTTGGTAAAACATAATAATATGTTGAAACTGTGGCAGTTTACTTGTGCATGCTGTAAGGAGAGATAGTTCTTTGATCCTGTTAAGCAATATATTAACATTTGACATTGTTGACCATGGGGCACATTTTTTTATTCCATTCATGCACTTGGGGATGGTGGACGCTTTAAGGAATTATGTAAACATTAAGGTCCAGGTATATTTCAATCGATATAACCTTTGTTATTTTTACAGTATAATAATAGGTGAATATGTAATAAGGGTCCTACATTTCCTTTGTGGAGTTCTGATGATCTTATAAACCACATGGCCAAATGCCATGTTGTTTGTAAATATCAGCAGGTCCCTTAGATGGGAATGTAGGGTCGTGTCATAAATGTTTGTATTTTTTTTATATTGCACTAGCAGCCCGCCCCAGCGTTGCCTGGGGCAGAATGGGGCTGGGGGCAGTACACCCGCTCCCGCCCCGACCCCCTCCCGTCCCGACTCCCTCCCGCCCCCACCTCCCGCCTGTCCCTCTGTGCACACCCGCTCGCGCCGCCCGCCCGCCTCCCGCCTCGATTTCAATAAATTACCTGAGCTGCGATCTTCACTTCACCGCCGCTCCTCTTCGCCATGACGTGCCCGCGCTCCTCACTTCACACCGCAGCTCCATGTCTCTCCTCCTCGTCATCACACACGTCCTCATCACGCACGTCGCGGCCAGCGCTACGTCACCGCCAGAGCAGCGTCGCGGCCGGCGCTACTTCCAGGGCACTACTTTGTTTTGAAACTTAATTTTTTTAATTTACTTTTTATTTTTTTATTTATATAGCCTATGTCCATCTACACACCCTGACATTTTCATAGATGTATCGGGTGTGTAGATTGGCGCTGTGGTTCCCGAGTTTACCTGGCCAAAAGGTGCAAGTTCTCTCTTTATAATAGTAGTATAGATAGATGATTATTTTAGGGCAGCTGGGATGGAAAATTTATTTTTTTCACATGGGAATGTTTACTAAAAACAGTAAGTGAAGTCTGCATAATGGTGAGATTGTTAATGGCATTTCCACTTGAATTTTCATGATGGGAATAGTGAATCAACAAAACGCAATTGTAAAGACCTGCACACTGGGTTGAGGCTATTCATTTGCTGATGAAACCCATATTTCATAGGGACAAAAAAGATTTTTTCCAGAGACCTACTCGCTGTCAAGATTTCCAGTCTTTAATGATATGTCTTCTTTGGCTAGGATTCTTGCACTTGAAATGCATTTAATGAAAGAGGGATTATGAACGCCTGTTGTGGTTGGGAAAGAGTTATTTATCACCTTGGGGATTTGTGGACCTTCTTAGTGGTCCAGTCTCTGATGATTTTGAGTTGTTTGTATCTGTTTGGACAATAAATCTTCTTGAACAAGAATGATGGGTGAAAGTTTTGTTTCATCCAGGTGGTCCAAACTAACACAGTTTCAATTCCTTGAAAGCAAGGAGTATAATAGTGGCTTGTTTTTTTGGGGTGCCAATATTGAAAGGGGCATAGGCAGTAAGTCTTATGAGGACTGTGATATAGAGTGCCTCTGGGTGGATTTGACAGTATCAAGAACAATAGAATCTATAGTTTGCCATGAAACATAATTTCTTAGATATGCATACTACTTCTTCTAATCCTACTTAAACTCTTATATAAGTTCCTAACAAGGTACTAAAATTCATAATACACTGATGTAATTTATCCATGATTAAATATGTTTTCAAGACAATATTCATTTTGTGTCTGTGTCTCTCAATCATACACCCCAAAGTTTAATAGATAGCACAGGTGATATGTCACTGTCATTAGTTTCCTTGCCTATAGGCAACATATTATACTATGGCTTGTTCATTTATCAAGGTAATAAACACACAAATCAAAACACACTGGCAATAACACAGATCCAAATTATAGTCCAGTTAGGTAGTCTGAATGACACTCCATGGGTGTCCCTCTAGCAAAAAAGAGAAAAGGAATTCTTGAGGTATGCAATCTCAAAATCATTACACAATCCTTCCAGTTCATCCTTGTTGTCAACTTGTTTCAACCTCTCATGGGACAACATTCTTTCAGGGTTTACATAAGGGCAATAAGGTATATTTAAACCTTGAACACATAGTTAATCTTAATGGTGAGGAGGTCAAGTTTATTATGGAGAGAGCACTTGATCAGTCTTATGTTCCCCTTCCAGCTCCGCCTCCCAGCTAACCAGCCCCCCCACCTCTACTTAATGACAGCAGCTGTGCGGTGAAGGAGAGACCTTGCTGACCCTCAGCGTCCATTGCTTTCTCATAGGACAGCTCCCCTGGTAGCTGTTGACCCCTCTTTGCTCCAGTCCTCGAGTTCGAGGTCCCCCTCCACCCACAGGTTCCCACCTATGCCTCATCCCTGGTGGTCCAGTGGTGAGTTCTGTCTCTGCTTATCTGACTTTTCATGTTTCTGTATTTCTCTTTATTCTGTGCCGCCCGTTTTTTTTGGCTTTTTCTGAGCCATGTTGTACCTCTTCACTTACCCGCCCCTGCTCTGCCCCCCCATTCCCCACCGCCTCCCAGCTGACTAGCCATTTCCATCTCCCTGCCACTACTTTCCAAAGTCGCAAAGGCAACCCCGTCTGCATCTGGACCACCCCACGAACCCTGGTACCCGTGCATTTCACCAATACAACGCCAGCACTCTCCACGCCCTCAACCCTGGACGCTCAACCGTCTGCCACCCTGCATCGCCAAATGACAACCAAGGACTGTTCACCTGCCGAAACTGTACCTTCTCTAGCCTTCGCACACCAGAACTACCTACCACATGCCCCCTAAGAACTGGACTCGACCACCTCAGCTGCATCCTACTGAACACACGCTCCCTCAACAAACACACTGTGGAAATCTTGGAACTGCTCGACTTCATCTCCCCCGATGTCGCCTTTTTCACAAAATCTGGTTAAACCCCACTTCATCACGGATATCTCCACCGTTATTCCCTGACAGATACAAAATCATCCACAAAGACCACGACAACTGACCAGGAGGAGGCATCGCCATCGTACGCAAAAACATCCTCTGCCTCACAACTAGCTCCGACGACCATTCACCTGACATGGAGCCCCTCCACTTCCAGATCCAGACCAACCCGAACTCCACCCTCCATGGCACCCTAATCTACAGACCCCCCCGGACACTGCCTTCCTTTCAGCGAATCCATAGCCGACTTAATCGCACACCACACCCTCTCATCTAACAGACTACATCCTCCTTGGCATCCTCAATTTCGACCTGGACAACGTTCAGCGACCCCCAACACCTCAGCCCTGCAGGAGAACCTCGCCACCATCGGACTTAACCCCCCAACGTACTCAGCAGGACGCACGCTTAACCTCATCTTCTCCGCCTGCCACACCTTTGAAGTCCAATGGACTTCTTCACCAAACACATCCTACACCCCACCGCCCACCGCTACCCGCGCAGAAGCTGGAGCAAGGTCTCCGAAGACCAACTCACCACCGCGCTCAGCAAGACACCACCGCCGACCTCTAGGGATACCAACACATCAGCATGCAACCTCCACTTATGGATCTCCAACTGCGCCAACACACTGGCCCCCCTCAGGAAATCCTCCGGCAAACAGCCCGCTGAGAAAGCCCGATGGTTCTCCCCCGCCCTCCAAGAGTATAGGAGCACCTGCAGACGACTCGAAAGAAGATGGAGGAGCAGCAAGACCCCAGCAGACTACGCAGCCTTCGAAACCGCTGTCCCCATCAGAGCCACAAAAAACACTGCCATACAAAAATGTATTAACGCCAACGCACACAACAGCAAAGTACTCTTCACCGTGGTCAAAGAATTTGCCAAACCCAGCACTGACGCCACCACCCCCAAACCCTCAAGCCCTCTGTTAGAAAGGCGAACCCAGGGGAGGCAGAAGGTGTCTGACTGACCCACCCCTAGGTCTACCCCTCCTTCAGAGAAGGGACCGAGCGATGTCGAGAGGCCTCCGACGGGAGGGCCCTCTCCTAGAATCGTACAGCAGAGTAACCACACCACTACAAATATACACCACACGTAGATAGAGTTTTCAATCTTTATCGGGCAATAAAGTATAGTTTCAATATATACAGCAGATCCAGAGATCTGGAAAGTCTCGTGGCAAGGGGCAAGGTAGCGGGACAGTCTTATAGTTGGTCGGTTGCAAGGAGACCCTACGCACAGCTCTCAATCCTCGAGCTGGGGGGTTCCGGAAGGTTGGGCCGCGGCAGCGCCAGCAGGCTCCAAGATGGTTCAGCGAGTGTGGACCGCGGCAGCGCCAGCAGGTTCCAAGATGATTCAGCGAGTGTGGACCGCGGCAGCGCCAGCAGGTTCCAAGATGATTCAGCGAGTGTGGACCGCGGCAGCGCCAGCAGGTTCCAAGATGGTTCAGCGAGTGTGGACCGCGGCAGCGCCAGCAGGTTCCAAGATGGTTCAGCGAGTGTGGACCGCAGCAGCGCCAGCCGGCTCCAAGATGGTTACAGCAAAGATGGACCGCGGCAGCGCCAGCAGGCTCCAAGGTGGTTACAGCGAAGATTGACCGCGGCAGCGCCAGCAGGCTCCAAGGTGGTTACAGCAAAGATGGACTGCGGCAGCGCCAGCAGGCTCCAAGGTGGTTACAACGAAGATGGACCGCGGCAGAGCCAGCAGGCTCCAAGGTGGTTACAGCGAAGATGGACCGCGGCAGCGCCAGCAGGTTCCAGGTAGAGCAGCAAGGGGAGTTCGTCTCAGGGTCAGCCGCGACAGCGTCAGCAGGGCTTCTCGACTCCGGGATACAACTGCTGTCCTACTCCGGGGCTGGCCCAGATGTAGGTCTGGAGTCCTTTGATGTCCGGACCCTCTCGCCTGGGGGTCAGAGGGGCCGGGATGATGGTGTCCAGACACCCAGCAGGGGGTGGGGCCAGCGCTCAGGGAGGCCGGAGGTCGATCGAAGCCAGGCATCCGGGGACGGTTGGAGAGCCATCGAAACTCCCCTCTCCTTGTCTCTGGTTGAGTGGCCACTCGACCACCCGGAGGGTTCTTGGTGCCTCGATGGCGGGCTCGCTGGGGCCGTGGCCGCGGCTGGTCCGGGACCACGTGTCTGTGACGTGATGGGCCCAAGATGGCGTCGGGCCTGGAATGAGGGTCCGGGGTGGGCACCGGACCGGTAATGCTGGGGCGGCCCGAGTGTGCCGTGTCAGTGGTTGTGGGCCGCCGGGTGGCGGATCTGGTGGTTTGGAGGGCGTGCAGAGGTGTGCCCGAGGCCGACCCGGGCTGGATGGAGGGCCGATGTCGTCCGGGGCCCACCATGCGGGAGGGGTAGGACCACGCCACGAGGCCGGGTCCAACACCCTCTGTTACAAGCTCGTCGCCTTCTTTCACCGCAAGATTACAGACATCTATGACAGCTTTACAACTCTGAAACCACCCATCCCACCCGCAACCACCACACCCATATGCTCCACATCCCAGCCGACCCTACTCAACGGGACAAACCTTACCACCGACGACAACGACCACTTATGGATCATGAAGACCATCCCCTCTGGAGCCCCCTCAGACTCCTGCCACCACCATATCTTCAATCGAGCCATCACCATGATTGCACCCAAACTCTGCTGCACCATCAACTGCTCCATCAAATCTGCCACGTTTCCTTGAAGACTGGAAACACGCAGAGATCAACCCCCTGCTGAAAAAACCCTATGTCGACCCGACGGACCTCAAGAAATACAGACCCATCCCTCTGCTCCCGTTCCCAGCCAAAGCCATTGAGGAGGCCTTCAACGCCCAACTCTCCAAATTCATCGAAACAAACCACATCTTGTACACCTCCCAGTCATGCTTCAGAAACCACCACAGCACCAAGACTGCTCTCGCCGCAACAGACAATATCCGCAATCTCCTCAACCGAGGCGAAACCACAGCCCTCATCTTACTTGACCTCTCTGCCATTTTCAACACCGTCTCCCACCACACCGTCTACGCAAAACTCCACGACGCGGGCATCCACTGCAGAGCCTTAGTATGGATCCTCTACTTCCTTACCGGCCGTATCCAGATAGTCAGGCTCCCACAGTTTTCCTCAGAACCTACAGAGATTAGCTGCTTAGTCCCTCAGGGATCCTCCCAGAGCCCCTCCCTCTTCAACATATAAACTTGTTAGCCATTGTCAGAAAGGACCACAACAGGATGAACGCATTATCCACCTGGATGAACGCAGTATCCACCTGGATGAACGCGGTATCCACCTGGATGAAGGACAGCTGCCTCAAACTCAACTCCGGCAAAACTGAAGTCCTCATCCCGGGAACCACCCCCTCTGCCTGGGACAACTCCTGGTGGTCCGCAGAGCCTGGAGCCCCCTCACAACCCGCACACCCACCGACCTTGCACATAACCTCTGCATCATCCTTGACTCCTCGTTCTCAATGAACTGCCAAATCAATGCTGTCTCATCCTCCTGCTTCCACACGTTCCGCCTGCTTCAAAAGATTTGTCAGCAGTAAACCCGACTACGGCAGCGCACTCTATGCCGGCACCACCCAGAAGCTCCACAAGAAATTGCAAAGAATCCAGAACACTCCCAACAGACACCCCCACTCTGCCAACCTGGTCCTGGCCACTATCTCACGGATCTGCAAAATCAAGTTCCCTATGCAATTATAAATCCAGAGAATACAGCAGAGACTTGCAGGCTTCAACAGGATTTTTTTCTCCGAGATAAAAATCAGGAAGAGGCAGGATTAACAGAAGCAAGGGAGCATGTTCTGGAGGTATTTAAGGCGAGTATGGAGAGAACATCTGTTTTTTCCCACCAAAAGATATTGGGGTAGTTGAAATATATTATAGGAAATTGGTGAAAGATCACAAAGGATTCCAGGGTTTACAGACAGTGCAGGGATACTGTTTTGAATTTGTGGGGACTATATTTCAGAAAGTGAAGCAAAAACAATTCGATTTGAAGCAGGATCGAATGGAAATTATGTCAGGTATTCCTTCCTTCACTCTTAGCACTTTATTTTCTTGATGTAAACTTATGGCCTGATCTAATTCTTGCTGGTAAGGATACTCCGTCGCAACAGCCTATCCTTACTGACAAAAATGTGGTCCGCCCGCCGACTTTAGATGCAGGCAACTTTTGGGTTAATGCAAACACAAGGAGATGATAGACAGAGTGCTGAAAGTTTTCAGACACTCACCCCCAGTCACAGATCTGGGTTGAATCCATCATCGTACTTTAGCTCACTTCGCCACCCCAGTTCAGACACAGCTTTATGCAAATCAGTCTTGACCCAGTGCCTCATGGGAAAAGTCCAGCCCGAACAGCCAAGCCATGTCTTCCCTGGACCGGAAACAAGCATCCTGGGACCGGTTTCGGGCTAGCAACCCTCATCAGCCATGCTTGCTTGAATCCAGTGGCAAAGTGAGGAAGCCACCCACGTCGGGCATACCCTGCCAATTTAGGGCGAACAAAGCAAACACAAGGAGATGATGGACGGAGCGCTGAAACTTTTCAGACATTCACCCCCAGTCACAGATCTGGGGTGAATCTATCATCGTTCTTTAGCTCACTTCGCCACCCCAGTTCAGACACAGCTAAATGCAAATCAGTCTTGACCCTGTGCCTCATGGGAACAGTCCAGCCCGAACTGGGTTATTCACAGTGGGGAACACTCTGTCTCCGCCATGATTAAACCCCTCCAACGGCCCTGTGGCATAAGGGCTGTTGAAGGCATTCCTCTGATTCCTCCCTCCTAATTTAGATAGTCAGAATTAGAGGTCAGTTTTCACTGCTTGTTAGCATCAAGAAAACCCTGGCAGTTAGGTGCAGTGAAAGCTGCTAAATGCTCGCCTTAAGGGGGCCATTTTATTTTTTAATTTCAAAAGGAAATTTCTGAAATAAATAAAAAAGAAGACAGTTTGGTGCAGGGCTCCGTCATGTTGACGTGGCCCCGCACCAAACTGTAAGCAGCATTGATAGGATCTGCTGTGGCTGCGGTTTCTGCCAATGTTTTAGAAATGACCGTCAGCTTGGTGGTCAGTTCTAAATCAGGCAGGCGGCATCTCTGTCAGTGTGTCGGAGTAATTTACTCCATCTACCTGGTGGAGAAACAGGCCGCCCCTCAAACAACTAAATTACGTCTTAGTTTGTTTTCTTTCTTCTGATCTCTTAAGTAAAGAAAACTAAAGCACGATACTGGTCTCTATCTTGTTAATAAAATTTAAACTTTCTGATTCGCGAGTAGGGATAAAAGCTGTTTGCTGCTTAAAAGCAAACTTTTTTTCTATATGTCCTTTCTCTTTTGAATCCTGTGCTATCTTATATGGAAGTTTGGTGTGACACTGTGTCCTAGAGATGTTGGACCTCTATATACATGAATGCTGTCAGACATGTGCATCCGTTGCTGAGTGAGAACCGTTAACAACTAGGAAATTTGTAAGCAAGTTATACCACCCTCCGTTCTCACCCACCCACCCAAAAAAAATTAACAACTTATTAACACTGACATCCTCTACTTGCTGAGCACACATTGAGAAAACTGAATCAGATTACGGTCAGCGATTAAAGTGTTTGAAAGCTGAAAGGTGCTGTGAATCCATACTAGTAATCCCAGAAGGTACGCTACTACAAGAGTTAATTAACCGCCAAGTGTGCTCCACCCATAAGCCATTCCTAACAGGTTGTGGGGTACAAGGCTGTTTATGTTGCCCCTTAAGGAGTGAACCCCCTCGCTCTGTGTTTTTAACAACATTGTTAATGTACGGTTGTTCCCTGAAGTTTGAAATTGCTAGAACTAATTTCAAAAGGAAAATAGGGAGCAGCCTGTTTTGTGCCTGTGCATACTTTGGGTTCCAAGTTACTATAGTTGCTTTCTATATAATCCGTTTGGGAAATAGGGGTGGAAGAAAATCATGTTGATGCTATTGACCTCTCACTGCCAGTGATACCCCTCTTTATTTCCATTCTCATCCAAACTCGGCTTCAAGATATGATTTGCAGGTTAGGAGCAGCAGATTGTCCCAGAATACTAACGTTTTCTAAAATGATTTTAAGCAGGAAATGCAAATGGAAGAATTGCTACCAAATTACTTATTTCACAAATTCTAGAATGCACACTTGTATAGTTATATTTCGTAATATATTGTTCAGTTTATGTAATAGAGTTGTCTCCATTTTGTATAATTTATGAATTTCACATGCTTCTTTTTAGGATTCCCTTGTACAATATACTCTTCTAGATCTTTTTTTTATTTGTTTTAATTGCTACCATGTTTGGTAGAGTTGCCATTGAATTTACATTCACTAATCCCCCTAGTGCATCTGTGCACTGTTCCCTTCTCCAGTAAAATGTTTCTAGTCTTTTATATCCCTTAGAATTGCTACCACATTTACATAATTTCCTACTTGTAGACAGCACTCTCACGGGATTCTCTTCCTATGGCTGTTCGATTATTTGTTATTCAGGCTGCAAGGTAATGCAGCTGCAAAGTCACAGAATATCCCTCTGTGGAGGCTCCTATTGCCTGAGTGGGAAGCAGGTATAACGAAAATCAAATGCACGTGACCTTTCTTTTTAGCACTTTCATTGTTTGTAAATTCCGAGAACTATCAGGATCAACACGTTTCATAGCTAACAAAGGAGGCATGTATTGAAACTTCACCCAGGGCGACTGTGTGTGTGTGTGTGTGTTGAGATGCCCATCCTCTCTCCTTCAACAATGGTACTAAATAGCATCCTACTCTTTTCACATCTTTCAGTGAAAGTAAATATTGCCCATTAGCCCATTTTATTTCGAGCACCTTCACTAATAATCGCACATTCATATATTTATTACTAGAGTATAAATGCCAAATTCCATGTTTATTACCACGGTAGAGTGAGTTTCCCCTTAGAGAAGCACTGTTTATTGTCTCACAGATTGCATATTACATTTGTTGTACACAAGGTCCTTATGGTCACAAACACTGTTCAATGTGATTTTTACCTCACTACATTAATTTAACCCCTTGCATCTGTTTTTTTTCACAGTAAAACATGAAAAATGACCATTGCTTAAACCATACATGTAGATGTGCAGATTGCAGTATACTGTTTATTACTATTTTTGAGTGAGTGTGGCTGCATCGTGACCCACTCGGGGCTTCGCTCTCATAAGTCATGGCCTCTCTCCACACGCAACAGTGCTAACAAATAGCATGTTGAACTCTGCGCAACTGCAGGTAAATAAACACACCCATAAAAACACCCACTCATGCACATACACGCACACTGTGACTTTCGGCGCATGGCACTATGTGGGTGTTTGTTTGAAAGAAATTAAGAGTCGTGAATCTTGTTTAGTATAGATTGATTTACAAGACTATAACACTATAGCTGTTGTACAGAAACTGGGAGTGGGCGTGTTGTAAATAGTCACAATGGCCGACTGAAAGAGCAAGGGAAAAGAACAGCCAGAACACTAAAGCTCATGAAACAAGTGGCCTAAATCCAAGCAATAACACAAGTGCCTTTGTAGGATGTAAGAATTAAACTGATCTATAGACACAAAGATGGATGGAAAATGACGGTGGCATCGAAACAAGGGACTATGCATTATGAAAACTCTAGAAGCAGCATGAATACATGGCGACCATGCACGTGCCCTTTTTTATGCTTCACAACCTCTTCTCTTGCATACTACAATTTAGCTTTCCATTTTTCATTTCACCTTAAATTCTGCTTCTTCTGTCAGATACACAAAATCATCCACTCTAACATTTCTCCCCTTATCCATCTTTAAGGCCCTCTCTCCTACTCTTCCTCCCTCTTATTGAAACTCTTTCCACAAGTGACCCAAGACTGTTAAATCCAGGTCCTATTTGAGCGAGAAAGTTGTGTTGCCAAAGTCAAATATTTTAATTATTTTCGGCTTCCCTTTTGATACTACCTTGCGTTGGGGCCACCTTCTGAATTTAAGATCTCTCCAACTTCATAGATCGGGAGAAGCAATCTGTTTCAATGAACAAGTCCAGGATATAATTGTAAGGAAAATATGAATTATTAAAGATGCACAATAGTGTGGCCTCCCTCTCTGCCAGTTCATGAGTAACTGCCAGAAGATGGAACGTGACTGCTCACACACTATTGGACTTACCAAGCCTGACGTTCCAATTCCACAGAAGGAACATTACAACACAACCTTTAGTTACGCCGTAAAACGACTCCTATCCTGCCGGCCCCAGAATTCTGTAACCAACTTCCATCCCTCATGCATTTTGTTCTTACCTGTAGGAAATCTGCCTTTTCTGCAAGGTCACTTTGTATTTTTTGCTTTTAGCTGGCTTCAGAACTATGTGCAATTTACCCCTGCTAACCAGTAGTAAAATGCCTGGGTTCCCCCTTTAAATATTGTTGAATTGGCATACTCCTAAGTGGCATATTTAACTTGCCTATAAGTCCCTAGTATGTGGTAAAAAAGTGTACCCAGGGCCTGGAAGTTGAATGCCACTAGTGGACTGGAGTACGTATTGTGCCATGGAATACAGTGACAGTGCAAACATGGCTTCAGGCCTACTAGGTTAACCTGACAGGAGCATTCTAAAAACTGCAGTTTGACCTGTCAAAATAAACCCTTTTGAAGGGCCAAAACCTCCCGTTTAAATATTATTAAGTAACTTCTAAGTAGGCCAACTAGCCCAAAAGGCAGGTTGCATGGCATTCAAATGTAGGGCATTTAGTTATAAAATGTTAACATGCCCTTACAGCTACTAGCACACAAAAGCTATTTTTCACTGTAGCAGGCCTAGCTGTCCAATGTAGAAAATAAGTGTACAGATTAAAATCTTGATATTGTACCTCAGGAATGGAGCCAGACAGAAAAAAAGATTATACAACTATGTTTAATAGTTATTAAAACCCAATTAAATTGTGAAGTCATATTTTAAATACAAATTAAGCAATAAAACCTTTAGAAAGCTGGCTTTTTCCTGCCTGAAGTTCCCGTGATGCTAATTTGCATTGGCTTTCTAGCTTCCCCTGCCAGTAAGTAGCCTTGGATATGTGTGAAATGCTTCCCAGGAGCAAGCAGTAGGCTGACCTAAATGTAGAGAGAGGACTCCTATGAACCTCACAAAATATACAGGATGGGAGGTGTGGACATCCATTTGACAACTACAATGTCAACTTCTACTTGAGTGTCAAATGCTGCTTGGCCGGTCTGCTCGGTTCACATATAACACTTGGGGGACATTTGAAAAGGGGAGAGAACAGGATTCTAAGACAATCCTTGTGGATCTGTTGTCTGCTAGTACAAAAGAAGAGTCCTTCATCACCAGACTTCCGACTCTGGATTTCTTGTGGGTACAGTGGCTACCTCAAACTGGATTTTAGTATTAGATGTTGGAGGATATGAGGATTACCTTAGTAAACTCAACACACACACACCCAGTCCTCAGAGCCCAAGTTTAGTGTGGCTGAAAACTTTTGCCATCTTAAAAATGCCCAGAGTGGGTTGGGTTAGAACAGAAGAGGAGTGGACCCTGCTATCTGTGACCTGAGAGGATCCCTGAAGGACTGGACATGCTCCCTCTTATTCCCCAAAACAGGGGTCAGTTTACTGGCCTCCTGGGTAAGCTACAGGGCCATACCAAGCAGCAAGTGGTCTTTTCCTAGAATTATCCAGCTAACCAGTGGCAACTCGACTGGACCCTGGGGGCATTGGCTTTTGCCTGACAACCTGTGGGTCTCTAAGTGGGCCTCTAAGGTCCTAGGGGGCTTTTGTGTGCTCTGCTGGTGGATTGGGACTTAAAGGGACTACGTTAGAAAGTAGAATCTTTGATTAGGATGAACCTAATTAGTGTGTCCAACCCGCACTCCATAGCGGTCAAGCTTAAATTGCACCTAGGTCCCGGTTTCCCATGAAGAGTAACTTTATCATTGGCTGTTTGCGCTTTTTGGCACAATTTATCTCTGGTTCTCTTTAGTAGACTTTTGTTAATTTGGTGTGATATGGTTTGACAAGTCCCGAAAATGGACTACGCACCTGGAGGCCCAGAAAGTTAAAGCCCTCGCTTCAGTTTGCGGGCTGAAAAATTTCAATAGTAGCTATGGTGACATGTCCCATAGACCACTGTTGAAGGCATTCAATGCAGTGATCCCCCCATAAATGCAATATGGTGCAGAAATACTATGCTTAGGAGGGAAAAGTACCTGGAACAGAGAAGAGGGGAAATGTGTAAAAACACTATTGTCACTACCTAGCTCATCAATGTTACAGTCAATTAGGTTAGAGCTAGATGTGACTTTGTGGGATGTCCAGGTATAAGTAGGTTTGTTAAGGTTCTGTAAACAGCTGGGAACAGGAGAAGAGTTGAAAGTGTCACGATGGTGTATGGAGGTGATTCAGAAGAGTGAACTTAGGTGGGCGAATGTAATAAGAAAGAAACTGTACTTCGTCTGTGATAATTTAAAAGTGGAAATGGACCCGCAGTCCCTGTATATTGCAGAATCAAAGAGTGAGCTTAAACTCCTAGGGAAGGAATTGTCCAAATCAAACGATATGGAATATCTGTTAAAAAAAGAGTCTGTGCATAGCGAGAAACAGAGCGCTCAATACGCAAAGAACGTCGCACAGGGTTGAGCATCTTCCAGGCTGCTGCTACGGTAGGTTCCTTCACCCTGCTAGGAAGTGGTGCAATCTGGAACTTCAAAGCTGAGCCCTGCGCACCAGCCCACTGTCGAGTTAGGATGTTGGGAGAACGCACAAGCTGGTCAATGGTTTCACCATTTTGTGACAGGGCTGCTGACTCACAAGAGTCTAACTCAGTTACAGCAGTCAGCCCCTCTTCCGGCACCAGGTCAAATGTAACTGCTTTGGCTTTCTTGTTGGTGTTTTTCATGATGTCAAAGATAGTTTCTCGTAGCTCTTCAATTGGCACTGCTCCAGAACGAACTGCTTGCTCATACAAGCCAATCACATCAAAGGTGCCACTGCGCTCCAACAGCCTGGCCTTACACATCCAGTATTTGGCAAACTTTTCTGCTTGTGTTATTTTTGTAAGCGTGGTCTGAAACGTCTCAGAAGGTAACCCCTCATCAATGAGCCGCAAACAGTCAGACAGTGTCATGTTAATCTTCATCACTAGGGAATTAAGATCATCTTCCTCCTCAATGCCAGCCCAAAAAGATAGCCTGGCCTTTGCTTTGGCAGGTTTTTTGGGCGGAAGGGTCATTGCTGGTCTTTTATATGATTTCCCTTTGGAATTCATCCATTCCTGCAACTTGCTCCTGCGGATTTCCTTGGCACTCAACTGTTTGCTATCTTGCTTTGGTTTCATTTCAGTAACTGCCTTTCTGGGAGGCACAGAGGCTGCCCATGGGGCTGGAGTGAAAGGCAAAGCTCCCCTGGACTCTGATCTGCCAAAGGCTGCAGAGTCTGCTGTGCCCAGAGAATGCCGGCGAGAGATGGGGTCCCTTGATTTGTGCAGTGTGGACTCTACAGTTCCTGTTTTGGGCTTGGAGCACATAGTAGTGTTGTTCTTCGTGATACAACCTACTGCAGTCGGCCTTGCTGTGACCTCGGTATTCATGGTCCTTTCAGTCCTTATTGTGCTCCAAGTTTTGCCCGATGACGGACATCCATTCCCAGCAGCACCCATAATGGGCTTTACTTTAGCTACCTTCCTCTCTGGCTGTGATTTCTCTGATGGCCGAGTCCTGCAAGCAGCTGCTGCCAGAACCTTCCTAGGTGGAGGCAAAGTGGCAACATGAGGCTTCTGTGCATGCCTTGGAGGATCTGCTGCCTTGGAAGTTTTTTTTAATTTTTATTTTATTTTATATATATTTTATTATTTTATTTTATTATTATTAATATATTTTAAATATTTTTTATTGAGCGTTCTGTTTCTCGCTGTCCAGAGACTCTGATGGAGCATGACACTGTGGTTGCCTCCCTAAATGACCTGCTGGACGCTGATGAGAGCTGCTTTGTGTATCTGCAAAATGAAGCCCTCCCAAAGGAAGTGGACTCCAAAATTCGAGCATTGTAGCTATTGTTCACAGGGAATCCAGTTTTCACCGTACATTGTTGGTGGCATCTAGTATAGAAGGTTTGGCACTCCCTACAATTAACTAGTAAATCAAGCATCAGAGTTTGAATTTAATGGGGTCTTGCGATGGGACCCAGTAATCGCTTGTGATGTGTGCCTTCTGTACCGCTATTTAGACTCGCTTTATGCTTTTGCACGGCTAGTTGTGGCGAAAGGAACTATATTGCACTTGTCCACAGCAAAATAAAACGATCAATTGTTTGCTGTGATCTTGTTGACAGAAAACATTTAAGAAAATACCTAAATATAAATTATATAATTAAATAAAATTCCATTAATTACTATAAACCTGTCCTAATTTTAAGAGCGCTCTGAATAAAATGAATTACGACTGTACAAAAAAAAAAAAAAAGAGTCTGTGCAACCCTTGATAAATAGCTGGAGGAAAGAAAAATGGTATCCCTACTAAGACACCCTGCCAAATCTGGGGCTTAGGATGGAACTTTTAAGGGTGAGAACTGGGACTAACCCAGCTCGGCCAAATGACAAAATAAAAAAGGAATTGTTGGGGCTAGAGGGTAGATGCACATGCAGGATTGGTACGAAATGTAATTGCTTGCATATATTAATATACTGTCAAAAATTAGTAGCCCAGAGAAAACAGTTTTTACGACTGATATTTGTAAAATATAGCATTGGGTCCCGTCTGCAAGCAATTGAGCTCCTCACAGACATGTATCACCTTGATATCGCCATTGGGGTAGGCTGTTAAAAAGTTGTTCATAGAATAGGAAATGGAGGATCAGATTGAGTAATGAAGAATACAGAATTAAGTTTTATTCTTTTAATATTTTAAAACAGGTTTTAGTAAAGCCGATCTACCCTTAGGATGTTTGAATATATTTTATTTGTTGTATGAAATTGTATTTAATATAACCATGATGGAGGATATGGAACTTCATAGTCCTTAAGGGAACGAGATGCGATTTTAGTAATTATTTTAAAATAAATGTGTATTCTTTGTGGTTTAAAGATCAATGATCTAAATAAACTTAAATTTTGACTTGACTAATTTGGTGTCATTTGTACTCTGCTTTTCTAATTTGTGGTGACAGACGAGATGCTATACTTGATATCAATGAAGTCATGAGGCCACATAAGGGTCCGAGTTTTACAACTCTCCAATTAAGTCTGAGATATCCACAGAGATCAATCCCTAAACCTCTTTGGCCTCAGGGCTTCTGAAGAGCAGACATAGTGACCTACTTTGGGGGAAAGGAGTTACCAACATAGGATTTATTTACTTATTTTTATCCCACTGCTGCTCCCGAGGTTTTGACACTGGGCAACTTGTTTTCTGATCATTTTGTCTGCAGTGCCCCGTATCGCGCATGGCCACTGCTTCTGTACTGGGTGACCATATGTTGATAAGATTCTCATGATGGCAGGCCAAGTGAATGCAGTATCCATTTCCTGCTTCCACACACTCAAGATGGTCAAGAAGATCTTGAAATGGCCCCACCAACACTCGATGAACCGTCACCCAAACCCTCACCACCAGCCGTCTGGACTAATGCAGCACACTCTATGCTGAAATTAACGCTCAACTGACCAGAAGACTCCAGACAGTACAAAAGTCATTGGCCGGACTCATATTCCTACACTGCACTCACATCACCTGCACCTCAAAAAGCTCCACTTGCTACCAGTCTGCAAACAGGCACTCTTCATATTCCTCACACGCATATAAAAAGTATACAATAAACATAACAACAATAGACATAACTTGACACAATGACCATTGTGGGACGTATACATTTGGTCCCTGTAATGGAACTTTAAACCAATGTTATGTTAAGACACGCTCTTGAAATACTGTTGCTAGAAGGCCGACAGCTGATATATTTAATTTTATTTTTGATTGCAAGCACGCGCTGGTCGCATTTAGGCATCAATATTTCTTTTTCTACTGTTAGACTTAATTTGCGTCTGCTTGAAATAAAGTATGGTACAGGATTGGATTGCAGGAATTCAAAATGTTGCCTGTGTGGCAAAAGCAGTTTGTCCAGGAGTGGTGGCGAGATTGATGATTGATAGTCACATGTACATAATAAAACAGGTGAGTATTGATTTTTAGTATTTTATGACTTTCACAACTTAGGACCTTATTTAGGCCAACGTGGACTGCCTCTTTTGGATATGTGGAGCTTGCTTGGCAGCGATTTTTCTGCTGTGAAATAAGCTCCAGCCATGGCAACTACTTTCACAGCAATGAGGTTTGCTGCCTGTGTTGGTGTGTCTTAAATCTCCTGCATGGCAAACTTTCTTGTTTAAAGAAAACAAACTCCCAAACGAGCAGTATGATCATCTCTGTGATCCGGCAGTAGGGTGGACCCTAGGGGTTCCTGCCTGAGAAGCTAGGAGCCTCTGCTCACCATGACGCAGCATTCGCCCACCTCTACATAGAGTGGAGGAACTCAGGGTTTGGTGGGACCTGTGGTGGATTTGTGCCCAGGTGTCAGCCCATTTCTGCTGTTAGCACTGCGAAAAACAAAACCAACTACTAACAACGAAAGTTGGAAGAGAATATGGTATGAAGGCCTGAGCTGCCGACTTCGGAGATGAGGAACCGGCTTCAAGTCTGGGCATCGGCTCAACATCCTATGATTCTACCCAAATCACTTAATCTCCATTGCCTACCATAAATGAATGTGTCCTCAACTGGTGCTCACGAAAAGCGCTGGTGTTGATGATCAAGTGCCGGTGCTGAGCACCGAAACCACGGACTCAAATTAAGCACTGGACTGGGGCAGAAAGACTGCCAGTACAAGCCATTCTCCCACTCCATCTCACTCTAATTCAGGCCTTCGGAGTTTTGACATTAAGATTCATTCAGGTCTTACCAGTATATAGCTTTAAGAATAGCATTTTATAGAAGCGTTTTCAAGTGGCACAGTTATGCATGAAGAAAAGCCATCAGCTTTCAGAATAAAGCAGGCACATTGATTTTGTATTCAAAATACATTTTATTTATTTTATTTTCATTAATGAGCAACGGAGTAGGCATTAAGATAATAATAAACTCAGTAGACTCCGATTAGCAATTACAGTTTTGATGTACTGTCGATGTCATCTTAACCCTTAAACAAAAATCATCTATCTCACGCACAGTTAATTTTAAACCAATATTTTTAGATTTGAAGTGGTCGCATATCTGCCACCCACACAAAAATGTGCCTTAAAATCATTGTTAGGGCACATGGATCAGCATTTTTTAAGAAATCATTTTCTTAATTTGATTTGTGTCACAAAGTCAAGGTCAAAAAGGAGGTCAATAAGTAATTAATAAAATGGCAACAATTCAGCTAAGTACTAGCATGGTATTAATGTAATAAATCATGACCACTAGTACAGCTAACACGTAGGAGGGTTTGAGGTACAATATACTACTGACACTAATTACTTTTAATATCACTTTTTATATGTGGTACACACTGGTGGTCACGAGTCTGTCCCCATACCTAGTTAGGTGGCCTAGCCAATCCTCACCTTGGTCGCCCTGTTTCCACAGACTTTTATACATTTACTGGGGCACGTCTGACTCTAGACCCCTCTTTCAGGGCCCATACACCAGTCCATGCCTCTTGCCCATTCTATGAGCACTGGCACTTTTAAGGGTAACACATTTCCTGGCTATGTCTCTTTTTGCGACTATGAGGCTACGATTGGGGAAAGATTTTTGGTTCTCGGCTCTATTGGACTCCTCTAATACCCCAAGGAGCATACACCCTTATTTCAAGGGCAAACCCTGCCAATGACTCCTATTACCTACGTGTCACTGCCTCCTCCCCCCCCAAACCAGATTGGATCTCCTGTATTATATGGATGAAGGTGCCCCGCTTCCCACATCTGCATAACATTTGTCAGTGTTGCGTCTCCCAAACCTATACATGAGTAGGCTTATGTGGCACCCACTTTGTAATACCCTGAGTTGAATTAGCCTGAAGCCAGCCTTGATCGAGCCTTCTATGGAAGATGAAAGTGCCTCTTGCCACATAAAGCCTTCAATGGTGCCTACTTCTAACTCTTATGTTCTGTTCAGTTTCATTCATTAGGCCTTTGCATGTGTTATTCACTAAAGTGTTGAATGTAAGCATGTGTGTTTTAGAAACTATTCACTAGTGGTGAGTTTTCTTTCCCTTCACTATCTTGCTCAATGCATGCAACAAGAGTTTGTTTAAGCTGTAGATATCTGAAAGTCTGAGTTGTGCAGTTTGTATTCTGTTTGGAGATGAGTGAAAGGGGCCATGCGTTTATCCCTCCAACCTGGTTCAGGGTTGAGATCCCTATATTTTACCACCTTTTCAAGCCAGCCAATGTACCCTCAGTCTGTTTGCCAACCCCTTCTCCCTATTACATTTAAGCCAGGTTTAGTAACTGGTGTGAGTGGTGCACCCCCATGTAAGGCATGTGAGTAGCCCTCGGGATCCATTTTGTGCCCTTCCATCCTGAAGGATGGCTTGTCTTGGAACACGAAGGCTCAGCAACTAAGGCGTGTCCTGCAGTGTATATATAAAATAATTTCGGAAGTGCTATAATTATCTCTTCATTCTTGGTTGTTAAATTGAGCCTTTGAATTCCCAATTCAGCCACTTTTCAGAAGAACCGTCAATCTGCATATGTGAGACATGTAAACAATGTTCCTTTTGTATAGCTTTATTTGTCGCTCTAGTCAAGCATTTGTTGGGCTTCCAATGGAATAGTTAATCCTGCTTTGAGCTGTGGACCACAAAGCTAAGAAAGCTAATTTTTTTCTCTTGTCTTTCTTGCAGTTCCAGATGAACTACTCTTAGCGTGAGTACTTTGATTTAATTATTTGTTTATAGATGTTATCAGTTCAATAAAGTCAAAAGCTAACAGGTGCGAGATCTATTTACCTATCCATGCCCATACATGTCTGGAGTTCACAATGTTTGCTTTCAAAGTGTGTCCTTCCAATGCGTTATTGTGACCTTAAGGCCCTGATTAGTGGTTGAGTGGAATTCTCCTCCTGCTGAATCACGAGTGAGCTGGGGTTCAAGCACCCGAAGTCAGGGCCGCAAATCTGGCAGGAAGAGACAGCTGGAAATATCCCATTCGGAAAGGGTGCACTGAAGCTCTGCCGTTCTCTGGCCCCGCCCAACACTCAGACAAGGCATGGGCAGCATATCATGATCCGCCTGCCAGTCACACTTCCCTCCACTATCTTCGCTATACCCCTCCTCCACCTACCGCTGTACGCCAGTCTTCACCCCCTCACCCTCCACCCAACATTTACCATCTGCTCAGAGCAGGAGGTAAAAGTTTGCCTTAAACCCCAGGGGAAATAAAAGGATCTACCATGGTAACACTCCCATTAAATGAAGGGCTACGCATTACTCCCGATTCTGTGGGCTTTAACCAGGGCTTTAAGTGGGTTGAAAAAACTGGAGGGTCTCTCAATGGGGGCGTGGTCAATGCAATTAAGTGCGTGGCTTAAAAACACAGAAGCTAAAAATCTGTGTTTAGCATAGTGTGCCGCACGACTTTAATTTTGCTGTTTCTGTCATTGCTTCTAGATATATGATGCAACAAGTAACATCATACCTACAACAAGTCATGACTGTTGGATTTGTCAATGGCTGTTAGTTGCATAAGATAAATAAGCAGCAACTATGGCTCGTTGTATATAATATTGAAAAAGCTTCCACTTAAAGCCTTGGTGACCCAACAACTGTGTTGCTGTGCCTGAGTTTCAAAAAGAGAAGCGAAATCCAGAGAGAAAATGACTATTTTAAAGGATTCCCCTTCCCCTAGAACGTTCACCTGACATTAGGTCATGCCGTAACTTCTTCACTAGTGAGAAGAGAGGGCAGTTTGATCACGCTCACATTGATGTGCCTGCTGTCACTGCAGTCTGGAAAAAAACGGACTGCCTGTGCCACGGCACAAAACAGAGCCCGATAGAGACCCGTTTCGGGGCTCCCTATAAAAAACTGCCTGTGCTCAGACTCGGTGAGACCCGGCCCACTTAAAACCCTGGCTTGAACTCATCTTTGTACAGTAAATTCTTGAGCAGCGCTTTCCTAACTCTGAAGTGTGCCAGAGATTCAGGAGCAAGCTGGCATAAGCTGAGCCCCCGTTCCCACCCTGGTCTGGAGTTTGATTTCCACCTACACGCACTTCATGGCACACCCTCTGGCTGCCATCTGCTTGTGTTCTTGCATAGGGGGCATGTTGGATTACCCCCCCCCACCACCACCACACTGGGGACCTCAGAATAGCACAAAGGTGGCATTAAGAACTATGCAAGTAAAGCACAGAAAGCCCATGGTCTGCTTAGCAGTTATGTTATGTTAGTTGCATTTGTAGAGCGCACGGTTACCCTGGGGTGTCCTGGCACTAGCACTGGTTGCTGGGTGAAAAGAATGTATGCTACTGAGCAAAGAGCCAGGCCTTTAACCCTTTCCTAAAGGAGAGGAGATCCGGGGCACTCCTGAGATATAGGGAAAGCTCATTCCATGCTCTGGAGGCACAGGTAATGAAACTCCTACCTCCCTAGTTGACTCTTTTAAATGGGGGGACTTGAACGTATTTGGCTCCTGGGGAGTGTAGCGTTCTCCCCGGGACATACCAGAGGAATTTACGCCTAAGGAAGTTGGGTCCTGCTCAATTGATGGCCTCAAACATGGTGCAGAGTGCCTTGAAGCGAACTCTTTGTTTCACCGGGAGCCAGTGTAGTTGCCGTTGCTCCTTTCTTACGGAAACAAATTTAGGAGTTCCTGACAGCACTCTTGCCACTGCATTTTGGGCTAGTTGAAGCTGATTAATGTGCTGCTTTTAAGCATGGAGATAAAGGCCATTGCAGTAATCCAGACACGACATTATAAGAGCCGTAATCACTGTCTTGAGGCTATTTTCGGACAGGAAGAACTTAATTTTCCTTATAATCCTCAAGATGAGAAAGCAAGCTGAGATCACCATGCTTATTTGGTCACCCATGTTGAGCTTATTGTCCAGCAGTACCCCCAGGTTTTTTACTTTCCTTGTGTGGGGGCATACACCAAGATCTTCTGGCCACCAGTCCGGTGTCCACACACGTGGATTGTTGCCGAACTTTATGACCTCGGTCTCGGTATAGTTCAGTTTTAGGCAATTAGAAGTCACCAAGTGCGAGATGGCCCCCATACAGTCATGGAAACGTGCCCCGGTTTCCATTTCCCTCCCTTCCATCAGTGATAGTACTATTTGGGTGTCATCAGCGTAAGAGGTGAGTTGGAAGCCAAATGATCTAATGACACCAGCCAGGGGTGCCACATAGATATTGAAAAGCATTGGGCTGAGACACAAGCCCTGTGGCACCCCGCATGGAAGGGAGAAGGGTTCGGAACTGTTACCATCCAGATCCACAGTTTGTGATCTGTTGGTTAAGAAAGACTGCAACAGTTTCCATGCTGGCTCTTCTACTCTTATATCTGACAAACGGTCCATCAATACTTTGTGGTAGACCGTGTTGAATGCCGCGGACAGGTCTAGCAAAATCAGCACGGCATTGCCACGCCAATCCAAGGCCTCTCAGATTTCCTCAGTGGATTTAAGTAAAGCAGACTCCGTGTTATGCTCTACTCTAACCCATATTGGGAAGGGTCAAGAAAGTTGTTGAGCTGCAGAAACACGCTCAGTTGGATATTCATGGCTTTTTCCAGTATTTTTGCCAGGAAAGGGAGCCTGTTCCATGCTAGCCTGCAACTATCCCTTGCATGTAATTGTATTTCTTTATTCGTATCTCAGCGCCAAAGGTCACGTGCAAACGTTCTCCATATGCGAACTGAAACTGCCCTTTAACGTATTCCCTGCTCGGTCATTATGAAAAAAGTATATGCATCTTCCAAGGCAGTTGGAATGTAAGTTACATGTATGTTCGGTAATTATAGGGTGGGTTGTAGGAAGGGGGTGGAGTTTAAAGCACACTGCTTAGGAAAGGTGAAAGGGTATCTGCTCATGGAAACACTTTTGTCGAAACTCCTACTTCAATGTCTTTCCATCGAATCAGAATTTGCAAAAGCAGTCATTTGAGGTAAAGGCTGCTGCAGCTTCTGGTTTCCAAAAACAATCCGTGTATGAAGCATGTGTAGTGACGAGGAGACAGGCAGCAAGTGCGACCAACTTGTAACTCCCTAACTTGGACCACAAAACATCCGTCATTCGGACTCAAACCTATTATAATATTGAACCCAAGTGTTGCTATCTTTTGGAGGCAAAGATGTCCCTTTATTTGATCCTAAACACGTCCCTAACATGGATCACAAATATCTGTTTTCTTGGCTTGGTTATGCACTGGCATACAGTAGTGGTAATTGCAGGATAACTTGGTGCCAGCACTCGGTGGGTGTTCCCTCAAAGTTTCACTGCATAGTCGAGCTGTGCTACGGAAGCTTGGAATTGGTCTCTGTGGGATCGCTGCATTTTTCCCTAAGTTTGTTCCTGCCAGAGCCCTTGGAAGGTAACTGAGAGGAGGACTGTGGGAATGAATATGTCTGGGGTCAGAATCTCTGACTCTAGTGGTGTGAGGACAGAGCACTAGCACAGGCCCTGGAGAGGTCAGGATGGGAATAGGAAAAGCAGATGGCAGCCTAAACATTTGCAAAACAAGTTTTAAGGAAGAAAATACTTGTCATTAAAATGTCATAGAATTTTGAATCTGGGATGCACTAAAGCAAGCCTCTTTGCAGCCAATCACATAGCTCTGGAAGACGTCTACTGTCTATTCTGAATTATTTACATTGTTGAAGTTTATAGTGGGAATCTGTTATGCATAGAAACAAAAATAACTCTCCGCCTTTTCACTGCTCTGCCAACTTATTGCTGTGTGAGAGTGGTTGTCTGTGAAATTTGGCAGACCGACAGTAATGAGTAATACCAGAGCGCTCTAATAATCCACAGAGCGTTTGCAACTTGGCCTGTGACAGTGAGAACCCACTGCCACTGCCACATGAAAGAGTCTCAGCCCTGCACCAAAAGGGCCTTTATTAGAGGCAGGAGGCACTGCATACACACAGTAGCCTGTAAATGTGGTGGTAGGGTATACTGATGTGGTTATCTGCCCACGTGCAAACAGAGGTGCCCACCTTGTTTCACACAGGCCAGTTTAGTTCATTTGTGGGCTGGGCTATAATCAAACCAGGCAGCAAAGCTTCTCCCTATCCCTAAAACTTTAGGCGTATCCTCTCAAATTCATTGATGTGGATAGTTAGAACGGTATTGGCAGTGAGACAGTGTTAAAGTCCTAGTAACCTACATTTGCAGTAGGATTGTACCACAATGTATTTGTTTTTTTTTTTGTTGAGTTTTATATAGGGTGAACTTGACTCAAGGGTATCTCCAGAGCATTTTACAAGGTCTGCATAAAGATGTATCTGTGATCTACCAGTGAACCAAAATTTCATGAGCTCAAACAGGTCTTTAATTTAGAACACACATCTGGAGAAAATAGACTTCGAAATTAAAAGCCTGCATTCCCAGAGAATGTTTACATCCACAAGCCGAGTAGAAAACGGGAGAAATATTTTGCGCTGGTTCATTCTTGTTTTGGTTTCTCCTCATGAAAGGAGAGTCCAAGTTCTTGGAGTTGTGGAACATCAGCAGTGGCCAAAGCGTACAAGTGAAGAGATACAGAGGGGCAAGGACTGTGCCCTGCTGTGTCCAAAATCGACATCCCATGATTAGTGGGAATGGACTCTTTATGTAGGTGGTATCAGATGGTTTACAGATTGAGGTTTCTCCAAAATTACTCCTGTTTCAGATGATCACCGAAGCAACTAGGGTGGCAGGCAAGTGTGATAATTATTTAAAACCTGTTTGTCCAAACTTCAGAAACGTAATTTCCCCCCCAAAGATTGCACTCCGAGAATTACAAAGTTGCTAATAACTGGCCATATATCCTTTTCTCTTTGGCGGGCTGATGTTTCACTTCTTATTTGCAAGCTAAACAGTAAGAGACTCTAATTGAATCTTCCTTCATGAAAGGATAATGAAACATTTCCTAGCTAGCGTAACAGAAAGTTTCAATTCTATTAAGGACTCGGAAGCGAGGATTATGCTTTTCTTTCTTCACTTTATTTAACAGCAGCCACTTAGAAGACAAACAACTACTATTCCCATGAATCAAAGGGAATAGGCAACACAAAACAATAGAGTGTACACATATTGACTGTCCCATGCAGAGCACCAATCAGGAGTCCCCAGGGTGCTCGGTCAGCCAATAGTTCAACATCATGCATCTTGTTTAGTGGAATCCCCTGGAAAATTAAGAGAAGGTGTAAACGATTGGAGTGGCTAAGGGTTAACCTAAATAAAGAAATTGGCAAGCATGAACATGATCCCAACAGACTCATGAACTTAGTATACCCTTCACTTGAAACACCTTACTTACCCTAGTACGAGGGAGGGAAGGCGACAACAAAGGTGTACCCTGGGTGGGATAATCCTCGCCTCCGAATCCTTAATATAATTGAAACTTTCCGTTACACTAGCTAGGAAATTTTTCATTCTATATCAGAACCGGAGGTGAGGATTATGCTCGTTTAAATTTAAAGCTTGCTTACAACCAGTTGATCCATGTCAATTACCGGTTTGACGTAAAACCGCTTAAAGGTAGAGCCTGAAGACCAGTCCGCTGCATTCAGGATGTCTTCAAGATGAGCTCCCAGGGTAAAAGTTTTGGAGGCCATAGCCCCTCTGGTAGAATGAGCCCCAAAGGCTCGTTAGTCAATACCCACTTCCTGCATAATCCAACCCAATGGGCAATAGTGGGGAGGACACTGCCTTATGAGGTTTTTTGAGTGCAATGAGCAACTGGCGTTCCCCAGGAGGTCTCAACTCCTCCGTCATTTCTTCATAAGCTTTAAGGCATGACACTACACACAGCTTTGGAGAGTCCGGAATAGCAAATGTAAATGTAAATGTACAGGAATTTATATAGCGCAAATCACCAAGCGGTTTCTAAGCGATTGCTTAGGGAACCCGTCCTGGTATTCCCCTGTGAGATAACCCCGGCAGGGTATCTGCAAGGTGAAAGCAAGGCATCCCGCCGCGAGGGGCCGTTGTGGAGATTAAGCAAGCTATTGCCCAGAGTCGCAGAGTGTGAACCCGTGAATCGAGTAGGCACCGGAGCGAGAATTGTCGAGTCCATGGACATTTTAGGACTCAAGACCCCACCGAGCCGGGAATTGAACCCTGGTCCCGGGCTGACCTCTGCTTCCAGGTCTGCCTCCTCTAACCAGTGAGCCACACTTCTCCACAGGGTAGTAGATTGATGTTGTCCCACACTTGGTGCGTCGACATATAGTAAACGTAAAACCCGTGGGAGAAAAAATCCTTCCAGAGCCCTAACATCGGATACCCTTCTGCAGGAGATAAGGCAGAGCAGCATGGCTAGTTTCGCTGATAACTCTTTCCTGGAAAGGAACCTATTTGGCTGCCAGGACTGAAAGAGATTCAAAACTCTATTAACATCCCACAGCTGAGAGTAATGAGGTTCTGGGGGAAGTGAGAGTCGTATAACTCGAAGGAGGCGGCAAACCAAAGGATGTTCCCCAACAGGGGTACCATCTAACAAAACGTGTCCTGCATAAATGGCTGACCTAAAAGTATTGACGGTCCTATAAGCAAGACCGTCCTCGGCCAAGGATACCAAAAAGTTCAAAATATTGGTCACATCTGTTGCCACGGGATTGAAACCCCATCGCAGACACCAACGACAAGTGGATCGATACCGTTTGAGGGTACTGTCAGCCCAGGCCTTGGACAAGAACGTCTCAACCGCTCCCGAAAGGCCCGGGACCGCTGATCGTCCCCTGTAATCCTCCACGCCATGAGAGCCAGATAACCCTGCTCTATAAGTGAGTGAGGACGGCCCTCTGGATTGAGAAGAAGAGTCGGAAAGAGGGGGAGTGGGATTGGAAAACCCCAGGAAAGTTCCAGAAGAACTGGAAACCAAACTTGAGACCTCCAGATCGGCGAGATGAGCACCACGGTCGCTGTCTGGCGACGAACCTGGGCTGACACCCGAGTTATCATTGCAAACGGGGGAAAGGCATAACCCGCTTCCACACGCCAATTCGGCAGGAACGCATTCGTCTGTTCCGCCAGAGGATCCGGCCTCCAACTGTAAAACCTGGGATGCTGGTGATCCAGGCAAGAGGCATAGAGGTCCACCGAAAAAGGACCCCAGAGATCTCTGGGAGTCCGCAAAGACTCCTGGGTGCAGCTTCCAGAGGATTAGGTCGTGAAAGTGACGGGAGTGGAAATCCGCCACTTGGTTGTCCTGGCCAGGAAGGTACTCCGCCGTGACGGAGATGTGATGGTCCAGGCAGTATTGCCAAAAGTTCGCCGCTAGATCCGAGAGGGCTCTTGATCGCGTGCCTCCTAAATGATTTCTATACCGGACCGCGGAGACATTGTCCATCTTGAGAAGAACACAGGACTGCACCGATTCCTTGGTCCAGCATTTGATCGCGAACGATCCCGCTAAAAGTTCTAACAGTTGATGTCTAACTGTTGTTCTGCGGTAGACCACACATCCCGGGTTGTGAAGGCGCCGCAAGTCGCGCCCCACCCAGATCTGCTTGCGTCTGATTCAATAACGATATCTGGCGCAGATCCGAAGATAGCGTGGCCATTCCACGCCTCCATGTTGGAGAGCCACCACTGAAGCTCCTCCCTGGTCTCCTCCGTTAGACCAGAGTCTCAGCCCTGCACCAAAAGGGCCTTTATTAGAGGCAGGAGGCACTGCATACACACAGTAGCCTGTAAATGTGGTGGTAGGGTATACTGATGTGGTTATCTGCCCACGTGCAAACAGAGGTGCCCACCTTGTTTCACACAGGCCAGTTTAGTTCATTTGTGGGCTGGGCTATAATCAAACCAGGCAGCAAAGCTTCTCCCTATCCCTAAAACTTTAGGCGTATTCTCTCAAATTCATTGATGTGGATAGTTAGAACGGTATTGGCAGTGAGACACTGTTAAAGTCCTAGTAACCTACATTTGCAGTAGGATTGTACCACAATGTATTTGTTTTTTTTTTTTGTTGAGTTTTATATAGGGTGAACTTGACTCAAGGGTATCTCCAGAGCATTTTACAAGGTCTGCATAAAGATGTATCTGTGATCTACCAGTGAACCAAAATTTCATGAGCTCAAACAGGTCTTTAATTTAGAACACACATCTGGAGAAAATAGACTTCGAAATTAAAAGCCTGCATTCCCAGAGAATGTTTACATCCACAAGCAGAGTAGAAAACGGGAGAAATATTTTGCGCTGGTTCATTCTTGTTTTGGTTTCTCCTCATGAAAGGAGAGTCCAAGTTCTTGGAGTTGTGGAACATCAGCAGTGGCCAAAGCGTACAAGTGAAGAGATAAAGAGGGGCAAGGACTGTGCCCTGCTGTGTCCACAATCGACATCCCATGATTAGT
The DNA here is from genome assembly GCF_964261635.1 of Lissotriton helveticus. Taxonomy (NCBI): domain Eukaryota; kingdom Metazoa; phylum Chordata; class Amphibia; order Caudata; family Salamandridae; genus Lissotriton; species Lissotriton helveticus. The sequence continues at coordinate 342,220,531 of NC_136061.1, forward strand.
GGGAATGGACTCTTTATGTAGGTGGTATCAGATGGTTTACAGATTGAGGTTTCTCCAAAATTACTCCTGTTTCAGATGATCACCGAAGCAACTAGGGTGGCAGGCAAGTGTGATAATTATTTAAAACCTGTTTGTCCAAACTTCAGAAACGTAATTTCCCCCCCAAAGATTGCACTCCGAGAATTACAAAGTTGCTAATAACTGGCCATATATCCTTTTCTCTTTGGCGGGCTGATGTTTCACTTCTTATTTGCAAGCTAAACAGTAAGAGACTCTAATTGAATCTTCCTTCATGAAAGGATAATGAAACATTTCCTAGCTAGCGTAACAGAAAGTTTCAATTCTATTAAGGACTCGGAAGCGAGGATTATGCTTTTCTTTCTTCACTTTATTTAACAGCAGCCACTTAGAAGACAAACAACTACTATTCCCATGAATCAAAGGGAATAGGCAACACAAAACAATAGAGTGTACACATATTGACTGTCCCATGCAGAGCACCAATCAGGAGTCCCCAGGGTGCTCGGTCAGCCAATAGTTCAACATCATGCATCTTGTTTAGTGGAATCCCCTGGAAAATTAAGAGAAGGTGTAAACGATTGGAGTGGCTAGGGGTTAACCTAAATAAAGAAATTGGCAAGCATGAACATGATCCCAACAGACACATGAACTTAGTATACCCTTCACTTGAAACACCTTACTTACCCTAGTACGAGGGAGGGAAGGCGACAACAAAGGTGTACCCTGGGTGGGATAATCCTCGCCTCCGAATCCTTAATATAATTGAAACTTTCCGTTACACTAGCTAGGAAATTTTTCATTCTATATCAGAACCGGAGGTGAGGATTATGCTCGTTTAAATTTAAAGCTTGCTTACAACCAGTTGATCCATGTCAATTACCGGTTTGACGTAAAACCGCTTAAAGGTAGAGCCTGAAGACCAGTCCGCTGCATTCAGGATGTCTTCAAGATGAGCTCCCAGGGTAAAAGTTTTGGAGGCCATAGCCCCTCTGGTAGAATGAGCCCCAAAGGCTCGTTAGTCAATACCCACTTCCTGCATAATCCAACCCAATGGGCAATAGTGGGGAGGACACTGCCTTATGAGGTTTTTTGAGTGCAATGAGCAACTGGCGTTCCCCAGGAGGTCTCAACTCCTCCGTCATTTCTTCATAAGCTTTAAGGCAGGACACTACACACAGCTTTGGAGAGTCCGGAATAGCAGGGTAGTAGATTGATGTTGTCCCACACTTGGTGCGTCGACATATAGTAAACGTAACACCCGTGGGAGAAAAAATCCTTCCAGAGCCCTAACATCGGATACCCTTCTGCAGGAGATAAGGCAGAGCAGCATGGCTAGTTTCGCTGATAACTCTTTCCTGGAAAGGAACCTATTTGGCTGCCAGGACGGAAAGAGATTCAAAACTCTATTAACATCCCACAGCTGAGAGTAACGAGGTTCTGGGGGAAGTGAGAGTCGTATAACTCGAAGGAGGCGGCAAACCAAAGGATGTTCCCCAACAGGGGTACCATCTAACAAAACGTGTCCTGCATAAATGGCTGACCTAAAAGTATTGACGGTCCTATAAGCAAGACCGTCCTCGGCCAAGGATACCAAAAAGTTCAAAATATTGGTCACATCTGTTGCCACGGGATTGAAACCCCATCGCAGACACCAACGACAAGTGGATCGATACCGTTTGAGGGTACTGTCAGCCCAGGCCTTGGACAAGAACGTCTCAACCGCTCCCGAAAGGCCCGGGACCGCTGATCGTCCCCTGTAATCCTCCACGCCATGAGAGCCAGATAACCCTGCTCTATAAGTGAGTGAGGACGGACCTCTGGATTGAGAAGAAGAGTCGGAAAGAGGGGGAGTGGGATTGGAAAACCCCAGGAAAGTTCCAGAAGAACTGGAAACCAAACTTGAGACCTCCAGATCGGCGAGATGAGCACCACGGTCGCTGTCTGGCGACGAACCTGGGCTGACACCCGAGTTATCATTGCAAACGGGGGAAAGGCATAACCCGCTTCCACACGCCAATTCGGCAGGAACGCATTCGTCTGTTCCGCCAGAGGATCCGGCCTCCAACTGTAAAACCTGGGATGCTGGTGATCCAGGCAAGAGGCATAGAGGTCCACCGAAAAAGGACCCCAGAGATCTCTGGGAGTCCGCAAAGACTCCTGGGTGCAGCTTCCAGAGGATTAGGTCGTGAAAGTGACGGGAGTGGAAATCCGCCACTTGGTTGTCCTGGCCAGGAAGGTACTCCGCCGTGACGGAGATGTGATGGTCCAGGCAGTATTGCCAAAAGTTCGCCGCTAGATCCGAGAGGGCTCTTGATCGCGTGCCTCCTAAATGATTTCTATACCGGACCGCGGAGACATTGTCCATCTTGAGAAGAACACAGGACTGCACCGATTCCTTGGTCCAGCATTTGATCGCGAACGATCCCGCTAAAAGTTCTAACAGTTGATGTCTAACTGTTGTTCTGCGGTAGACCACACATCCCCGGTTGTGAAGGCGCCGCAAGTCGCGCCCCACCCAGATCTGCTTGCGTCTGATTCGATAACGATATCTGGCGCAGATCCGAAGATAGCGTGGCCATTCCACGCCTCCATGTTGGAGAGCCACCACTGAAGCTCCTCCCTGGTCTCCTCCGTTAGACCAGAGGTCTTCAAACTTTTGTAGGTTGAGCCCCCCCAGCTGAATTTTTTTAGATGCTGGGTCCCCCCACCACCTGACAAAAATGTGTGGAATCTGGGACACTACATAATCGACTGCCACGCGCATATCACGAGCCATATCCGTCAAATAATGTTCTACACAACAAGAATGTTTAGTAAACTACAGGTTTGTGAGTGGCTGTGGTGAAGTGACAGAGGCTTATTATACAGTTCAAAACACAATTTTCCAAGATAAAATGTGTGCAAATTGTTTTTACTAGAATGCTTTGTTCCACACATGACATAGATTAATAATAACACCACCAACATGAATGTGACGGGTGTGCATGTTTTTCATCACAGACGGTCAATCTGTGGATGGATTTTTGCTACTGCCATCCTCAGGTTGTGCTCCACATCTAGTCTTAAACGGTACTCAGTCTTTAATACCGCAAGTGCTGAGAACCCAATCTCACATAAATAGGAGGAGCTGAAAAGCAAGAGAGTTTTGATTGCAGAATATTCAGCTTTGAGAGAAACTGCTGACATTTTCAGTTAAAACGGTGACTGTAAGGGATACAGTGTTATCAGATTTTTCGAGCACTCCCTAGCTCAGTCACGAGAAACAATTCTTCTTTAGAAAGCATTAACAATAGTGAATAGTGTGAGTGCACCGGGATTAGTGTGAGGCCATTGTGATCTCTGTGTGTGCAGGGTGAGCGTGAAAGTGAAGGATGAGAATGCGGAGCGAGTTGTCTGAATGCAGGATGCATTCCCAGACACTTGAAGTGTCTCAGCATGTTGTGGACGGCGGCGTAGGGTTTCAGATATAACAAACTTTTGTTATAATGACATTAAACAGGAATCATGGGTGTAGGAAATAAATGTGCTGATCTTGCAATAAACTTCCAGTTTTATGGTTAGGGTTGCCAGCTCGTTATTTGTGGAAGTCAGCCCGTAACAGCGAGACATCGGTCGAGATCGTGCCCACCGTCGATTGTACGCTGGAAAGTGCTTTCATAATGTCTTCCAGTGTTACTTTTTTCCCGCTTTCGCTTTCTGATGTTTCCCCGGTTGATGGTCGTCCTTCTGCTGCGGCCGGGTTTTTTTTTGTCACATGTGAATTTATCCAGTTTTGCCTGCACCGTTTGGTTTCTTGGTCTTCTGCCGGCCATTTTATTTCTCAGAGGTGCAGTTCCGTAGCTTGGCAGAGGGATCAGGCGCTAGGCTCAGAGCGAAACAAGGTATGGCGCTGGGTTCGGGTGTCGGCGTTGGCCCACTACGTGCTTCTTCACCTGTGCTCTCTACCTCCTCGAGTGTGGGCGTGCCTCGATGTGTCTCGATATGACGCTGGTCTGACTTTTTTCAGTGCTGTTGTGCTTGCTCCCCAAAGTATAGTGGGGGAGGCTGCAGACGTGCGTTGTGCCCTGGCAGGCCTTCAGGTTCACTGTCACTTGCCTTGTACGGACCGGAGGGGCTCACCAGATCGGCGTGACAGTTGCTACCCCTTGCTGTATAGTGGCTTGGATACGTGGAGATTTGTGGTCTGGGTGCTTGCTTCAGGTATGACACCTCCCTTGTGTCTTTATGTCTCATGCACGCTGGACTGTCGCTGACAGCCTCTGCGGCTGGGGATCTGCAAGGAAATCACTGCTGTGCGCGCTTCCCTATTTACGCCCTTGCTCCCTTATTTGTTTCATCAGTCCCAGTCAGCACTGGACCCAGACACTGCGCGAGGGGCAGGTTACCACCAGTTCTTGTTGTCTCCCCACGCCACTCAGCGCCAAGGCGGGGGGGGGCAGAGTGTTTCCGTGTACCGCTAGTGCTGTTGATTATGCACTGACTAGGGTGGTGCCTCAGTGTCCACACCCCATTCGCTCCTGTGCTCTGCCTCCCGGTGCACGTAGCGTTTCTTCTGCCTGAGTGCACTGTTCCGCTCCCCAGGTTCCGTTTTACTATAGGTTGCCTCTTTTTTCTTTTATTTTTTATTTATTTATTTATTTAATTTCATTTTTTTGTGCTGTTGTCGATTGGTTATTTGCATCGTACATCCATTTCTTGATTATTTCGCCCCTATGTCTGCTACTTGGCGACGCGGCGTCTTGGGATTTATTTTATCTAATCTCCCCAGCTTGTTTTGTGCCATTCGGGACAGCGCCGGCAAAGTCGTTGGTGTGTTCCTCCAGGGGCGATCTCGTCATGGCGTCCTTCCGGTTTGCCGAGCCCTCTCTACCTTCACTTCCGTCCGGACCGCCGAGCCTTAAAGCCGCTGCCGGTCGCCGTGAAGCAGGCCGCTGACCTCCTTCGGTCGCGCTGCGTGTTCCCGGTATCGGATCTTTGTCGGACGCCTGCTGGTCAATGCCGCCCAGTTCCGGACCCCAGGGACAGCCCTCAGAGCCTTAATTTATTGCGGATCAGCTAAGCCGCCATCGTAGTCGGCTGCTAGCCACGCCCCTCCTGCCTGTGTACTTTTAAAAGAAACTTTGTCACACTTTCTGCTAAGAGCTAAGCCTCCCAGGACGGGGTTAAATTGGTAGAGCTCATAGCTGCCATGGTTTCAGATTGCTATGTGTGACATTTTTATAATTTGAGTTTAATTATGACTGACATTTCAACGACAGAGTGACACTTTCTCGGGAGCAAAAATCAAGCAATATAGATGGGAGAAACATATAAATATCAGAAATTACATCCATTTGCGCAACAAGAAACTCTAAGAAGATCTTACAACTGCTGGAAAGCACCAGAAATGGAACAATGCTAATCTGAAACACACTGCGTGACTGCAGTTCTCAGTAACAAAGGACAGGCAGGCACTTACTGCTCAGAAGATGATCTGATCATTCATGACCACGCACTAGCCTAAAAAGCACATTTTATAGCATTGGTCAGCTTGTTATTGAAACTACCCTCACAACCCTAACCCTACTGAATCTCTCCCACCCCAGAGAACAGTTACTATAGCCAGATATACAACACAATAACCAACATACCCTAAAACACGCCAGTCCTGTTGGTGTAACTTATGCTTGTTAGTAGTACGAGATGAATGAGTAATTAATACATATTTTGTTGTGAATTAGAGTTCAAAATGATGGAATTCTAAAAATGTTAGACTATGATTTAAACATTACTAAGGTGTGTGGAAGGGAAGCAGTCTTCGGAGTGCTTCAATCTATCACGTTTTTCCTTCTTACTGTCTTCTGCATTTTCTCATTTTGTGCACTTTCCTTCTTTCTCTCTCAACATGTCTCTGAATGTATCCATAAGCACGTCATGTCTAACTGTTGTAAAACTCTACAGAAACATAACAGTTGGTAAAAAAGAAATAGAATAGTCTTCAGGAATGCAATATAGAGTAAACCATCTGAAATGTAAGCTGGCGCAGCGTGGGTGTTGTGGATTGCCTTCATTTAGGGTGCTAGGTTTTCTTAAGCAATCGTTTAGCACTCTTAGAGAACTTCCACTGCCAATCACAGTAGCCACTCTGCTGGTTTTGCTGCAGAGTGGACTGGCCTCCGTGGACAATGATCTGCTCTCTGAGACACACCGGCAGCCTGGGACCGAAATTGTGTTTGAGGGCTGGAGGGAGCGTTCCATCAACTGCCAGGAGGCCCGGTAAAAAAAAAAATGGCCCGTTTTCGCCTGGAATGTCTACACTACTAGTGCATAGTAGTGACTGGGGTGCCTTGCCAGCTTTTACACGGCAGGCTTGAGATGTTTTCATTTCCAGCGAAGGCCAGGCTTAGCCCTCTCACTCAGTCTCTGACTGCTTCAAATGAATTGTCTCCTGCTAGAGAATGTTCAAGGGGCGCCCACAATCGAGACAGAAATCCGTGACCCTTGCACTGTGGTTTCGAGGCTCAGTATTTGCAGAGATACCCGCAGCTTCTCCTACCTAAAGGCCAGATGAGCTCAGAAGATGACAGCCGTGGGACGGATGCACTGAATAAAGTAGGCGGGCATCGCGGTGGCTCGTGGCCTGAGCCTTAAGTTCCTCCCACAGTCCACTGTAGGCTCATGGTTGCCCCATACCTGTAACCTCCAATATTCCAAGCCTATGCACCACAGTGTCATTAACTGTCTAGCAAAGCCTCTTGCTATGGTCAAAACTGCTAGCGCCGGTTTTCTCCACTCTGCATTTTACTGGCACCTCTGCAGGCACAGTGTCTTGGGCCACGTCATGGTGAAGGTACAAGACTACGGGAAGACACACCAGAAGCAGGTGTGTGAGATGTAAAACGTGCAGCACTGAGGTATGTTGGTATGGCCCAAAGCAAGGTGGCATCCTTTTCATTTAATGCTCAAAAGGCTTGGCAGTTCTGAGCAGCTCAGAGCTGCAGTGCCTGCATGCCCTCTGTTAGTAAGTACTGCAGTCACGCAGTCTGTCTCCGGCTAATAGTATATGGGTAAATCAAACAGTGAGGGGGGAAGAGGGTATGGGTGAGGGTGGTGAACGAATGGACCAGGCAGCCAACACAGCAATAATAACTGAACTAATGCCTGCCTTGAGGCTGGTTGCCTTGCAACTACCTTGTGCCCCGAGAAAGAGCCCCGCCGGTGCCCCTGCCTTGCTATGGACGCCAGCAGCACTGAATTGAGAGAACCCGGAAAGCAGCACTGGAGCCATTCTTGCACATGCAGCGTTTCCCACTCACTGGTAAGGTTGCTAAATACTGCCATACTGGCCATTTGTTCGTGTCGATTTAAGGCTTAAGCATGACAAAATTATCAAAAAAGATTGTCTTCATAAAGTCTATACATTTTACAATGGACTTTGCCTTTATTTACTTTAATTATGAGACAGTTATCTTTAACTTCGCAGCTTTCAGAACACTGCAAAGTATGCACTGATGAGGGAAAAAAATCTCGGCTTTTTGTATGACCCCGGCGCGAGCCAAGAAAATACAATACAGATCTTGCCACTTAACACCAAGTACGATAATGTGGCCCATCCGTAGCTGCTTCCTGTGTGACTTGTTAATCCTAAACACTTTGCATACTGAGATTACTAGTTTTCTCTTTTCCTAGCAGAATGAATGCACATACAATTTCCACAGTACACAATGCACCTAGTTATGAAAAGCAGATGTTTTTTGATCAATAGGAAGTGCTCTGCAGCAGTTTAAAGATCTTTTTCGAGTTTCTCACAGCTCAAAAGGGTATAATTCGTAATATTTATCCATGCCCATGGACTTCATTGCTTTGTTTTGCTCGCGGGGAATTGTCACTCATAGTGGTTGAAATGTCACTCATAATTGCAATGAAATTAAAAAAAATGTCACACATAGCAATCTGAAACCTTGGCAGCTATGTGTTGAGCAGCACATGAAGAAAGGAAAGCCTGTGAGGCGGCGCAGACATGAGGCTTGATTGATCACAAATTTTGAACCGGGAAGGGCTTGAACTGAAATGCTTCAGCTGCGGTGGGAGGAGTCTCCTCTGAAACCAAAGGCAAGGAACAGGACTGTCTTCCTTTGCTTTCGGTTTTAGCAGAGGAGACTTCCTGCCTCCCACCACAGCTGAAGCTTCAGCTCTAACAATTAACCCCCTCCTGGGACGGTGATTAACAGAGAAAAGCATGGGCTGGTCGGCCCGATGATTTCCCCTCCCTCCCCTCTACCGGAGTTCTCTAGTGAAACTGTGAAAGACAACAAATGTAAGATTTTCGGGTGGAGTGCGCGCCCCCCCCTGAGATGGTGTCGCGCCCCCCTAGGGGGGCTCGCCCCACAGTTAGAAGAACTCTGCGTTAGACTAACCTTGAAGGAATAAGGATGGCCTTTGCGAAGATGCGCCGCTTTGAGGCGCTGCAACGCCCTGTAGTGGAGCGGGGGGGGGGGGGGGAAATCACCTGGATAGAGGCCGACAGGAGGCCCACAATCTGTGCCAACTGTCTGAGAGAAATCTGAGCCATGGATAACGTTCTCCGAATCTCGTGGTGAATTTTCGTTGTCTTGCGAGAAGGAAGGCTGAGAATAGACTCCACGGAGTCTATTAAGAAACCCAAGAAAAAAATTTTCTGGGGGGGGACAGAGTGGACTTGAACTTGTTTATCACGAACCCCTGGTTCTGAAGGAGGTCGACTGCTGTCAGCAGCTGCCGCAAGAGGGTCCTGGGATCCTGCGCCATCAATAGGATGTCGCCGAGGTATACGACAAGCCGTATGCCTGACGCTCTAAGACGCTCCACAACCGGCCGCAGAACCTTGGTGAAACACCAGGGAGCGGAGGACAGGCCGGAAGGCCGAGTGGTGAACTCGTAGAACTTCCCTCGCCAAGGAAACTGAAGGAACCGGCGACGGGGAGGAAAAATGGGAATGGCCAGGTAAGCGTCCTTGAGGTCGAGGCGTGCCATCCAGTTGCCCGGCCTGAGAATGTCCCGAAGGAGGTGGATCCCCTCCATCTTGAAGTGGCGGTACACCAGCCACTTGTTGAACTCCGTCAAGTTTATTACCGGACGTTGACCTCCGTCCACCTTGTCCACTAAGAAGAGGTTGCTGCGGAAACCCCTGGGGTGAGGCCACGTTTCCACAATCGCCCCCTTGAGGAGAAGGGCCTGGACCTCTTGATCGATCAAAGCAGCTTCTGCCTCGGAAAAACAAAGTGGGCGGGGAGGAGTTAACTGCAAAGGAGTTCCCAGAAACTCTATATGAAAGCCCTCTACAGTCTGCAGAACCCAAGCGTCTCTGGTGACAGAAGTCCACATTGGGAAAAAATGCACCAGACGGCCCCCCACTTTTAGAAGGGAAGAAGGGAGAACACTCACCAGAGGAATTTGTAGTCGCCTCCTCCTCTGCCACCACGGTTCTTGCCACGTCGTCCAAGGGTGGGATAGAAATTTCCAAAACGGGCTTGATATTGTCATTGGTTGGAGCATTGCCCTCTGGTTGGCCGGACGAGCCAGCCCCTACCTCGTCCGACTCCCCAGAAAACCCGAGGACGAAAATCTTTTCGAATGGAGGTTTGCGCCCTGTCTAAGGAGGTAAAAGTAGTCACAAACCTCCCGAGCTCCTTGATAAAGGGCTCGCCTAAAGGCCCCCTTGGGCCAGCCTCGGTGTCTGCTAGATGCCCAAGCGCAGGGTCGACCTTAATGAGGAACACTCTGCGCCTCTCAGTAGAGAGCGCGCAGTTGGCGTTTCCCAGGAATATCACCACCCTTTGAGCCCATGAGGAGAGGTGGTCGGGGGAAATGAGGGAGCCCGACACCTTCGCTTCTTCCGCCATATCCAAACTTTTGGTGGCAGGCCCCAAGACGTCTAATAATTTATCTTGACAGGCACGCCAGGACCTGCCAATACCCTTCTTGGGGTCCTTGACAAACTTTTGTAAAAAGGTAGCCATCCTGGGGTCAATTTCAGGGGTGGCGGCAACTTTCCCTTCTAGGGACGGGCGGGGGCACTCTGTCCTAAGGCAGTTCCTAGTGGTAGGTTCAAGAGGGCGACGGATTCTGCTGGCCACATACTGGGTGACTTTTTCAGAGGGGGCCCAGTCCGAGGAGCGCGGGTGGAGGACATTATCTGGGTCCAGCATGTCCGCACATAAGCTGGTGTCACCAGTAGGTGCTGGCTTCGAAGGCAACCAGGGACGGGACTGTTCAGGAGAGGCGTCCGCGTCCCCTGGATCCCCGGGGTCCCCACCAGCAGAGGTGGAGGGCAAAGGCGATGACGCTGGAGGGGGGATGGACGGTGGAGCACAACTGGACAAAAAAGCCTACTTAAGGAGAGAGAAGGCGTCGGTACTCGTGCCAGTGTCTCTAGCCCGCTTGGGCGGAGGAGGTTCAGATTCAGTGTTAGAAGCACCAGCAGAGGTACCTGCAGAAGGAATCTGTGTGGCTCTGGCCAAACGTTCGCACGCCTGATCTATCTTGCGTGACAACCGCTCCTCAAGAGAAGTCATGGCCTACTCTACAGCCTTGTGAATAGATTCATCCACTGCGTCGTAGCAGTCATCCCCCCATGGAAGGGCCGCGAAGGGGTCCTTATCCCAATGCTCCTCTAGTAAGTATCGTCATAGGAGGGCTCCATGCTGGATATATATAGGGTAGCAAGGCCCCAGCGACAGCTCACAATAGAAAAGGCTGGGTGTCAGCCGGGATGTGGGTGAGCAGTGCTTACAAGTAAGGCTAAAGACCTGGGACCCAACAGCCTTGGTGCGATAAAATTATGAAGGGCAACCTGCTCTGAAATGGTCCCTTAAGTGAAAGGCTACAGACTCTGTCCCCAGAGTGTTATTGGCCTAATGCAATACTGACCCCCACAGCCGTGAAACAAACACCGCACTGCTTAACAGCAGGTACAGACCCTTTATGGGCGTTCAAGGGGGCGTGAGGGCAGACAATAGAAAACCTGCCTGAATACAGTGCGCAGACCCGTAAGGGCGTTAGAGCAGACAAAAGGATCCCGCGGCGATGCAGCGCTGGGTTCCGTCTGAGGCTTTGAAGCACGGGAACCCAGTCGCGCTCGCCGCATCGGGACGTTGATAAACGCCCTTGAGCCAGCACCGAGGCGGCCACTAGGGAGTTAGACGCTTCCACGGCCCCAAGCGGGATTGCCGAGTAGCGGCACCCCGCTATGACAACTGCTAAACAAAAGCACAGGTAGTATTAAGCCGGCGCAAGTACGGAGCACAAATTGACAAAGTCGGGCGACACGCATCAGTTGAAAATGGTGTGCGCGCCCGTAACAGACGCGCTGAGGGGACGGCTGCCACTCGTCACCACAGCAAAGCTTCACGTAAACTAACGCATGATATGCAGGGTACATAAATAACCAAAAGGCATCAAATATCACAGGAAATATTGAGATTAGCGCAGTAAATACATAACCATAATATACTCATACAAGAGGAAAAAGAGGTGACTTATCTTAGCTGCAAGCAGCGAAGAAAGAGGAAGCATGGACGTGGACAGAGGACTATCAGCACCCTGGGGACTCCTGATTGGTGCTCTGCATGGGACAGTCTATATGTGGACACTCTATTGTTTTTTGTTGGCTATTCCCTTTGATTCATGGGAATAGTAGTAGTTTGACTTCTAAGTGGCTGCTGTTAAATAAAGTGAAGAAAGAAAAGCATAATCCTCGCCTCCGGTCCTGACATAGAATTATAAAATGGAGTATAATGTTTTTTTTAGTTTCGAGGTTAAGGTCTTGTGTACTCTTTTAGAGAAAGCTGTTTGAAAAAACTATATTTTGTGACAAACATTTGATTACAGAATTTCAGGGTAGCTTATTTAGTAAGGTACCTTAGAATCACATTCATGAACGGGAGAGGTGAAGACAATAGAGTGCCATTGGAATTGCTTGATTTAATCGGATGCTAATGAAGGTTTTCTCACAGGGTGAGAGTTGAGTACAAGAAGGGCACAGACCTATATTTTCAGGATGATGAACTTACTCCTGCTATGGAAGATGCTTCATTTCCCCATTTGCCTCCCACCAGTACATTTCTTCAAGCTCAAGAATCTGTTGTGGAACTGGTGATGAGAACTAAGCGGGACAAGAAGCTAACTTTCCAGAGCCTATTTATAACCCTGCGGGTAAGATCAGGTACTTTGTCACACAGCGGCAAGCCCAAGTAGACTCACTGCACAGGAGTTATGAAGCTGGAAAAATGTATGTTGCCTGAAATGGGAATAATGCTACAGAACTTGCAGCAAGAATTGGTTGAAATCTAAAAGGGAAATATCACCCATGTGAATAGATTTGCCGAATTTCCGGGTCAGATGTCAGAAATATTCCTGTCAGTACTCAGCCACTTTATAATACAGGGGCTATTAGTATACACCCTCACCATTCCCTTCCATGTTTAGGGAATGATGGTGCTGCGGTTCCTGTATCCTTATTCTGGTTCAAATTGTGGGAATACAACAATGCCCACTCCTGTGTCACAATTAAAATTTTGTCCGTCTTTGGCTAGCCTATTAACAGTACTTGAAAGATACTGGAGCCATTCAAACCTAAGGCTTTATTTAGAGTTGGCAGATGGGATGCTCTTTCAAAACATGGTGGATATCCCATGTACTGTGTTTCAAGTAATATATGCTATAATGCACTTGTAGTGCAGTGGATGGGACAAGCACCACGTTTGTGATGGAGAACGTATTCACAGAACTATAAATATGGCCCTCCGTGTCTTCCTGACTCAGTACGATGTTCATTTGTTTCGCCGACTCTCCGCCTAAATTATTAAATTGTTACTAGACCTGCCAGTCTAGTAACTTGAAAAATCTACTCAACCTAACTGTAATGTACTTGACCCGTAAGCTGGTCTCAAACTGTGTGATCCTATGCAAATATTTTATATTATCGAGCCACCTTTTTCTTCATAATCACCTTCATATATGAGAGTTCAGCATGTCTGCTGTACAAAAAAAACCTCTGTTTTATTATTAAACATTTACTCCTTATAAATTAAGAATCAAGCTCACATATTGGGTACACATGCCTTAGTTTTTATCATAAGGGAGAGGGCAGGAATAGTTCTCAGTTCATGTTTACAAACTCACTTTTATTAAATATATTACTAAAGCATGATGTGTCAGTGCACTGTCATTTACAGACCACTCATTTTCCATTAAAATGATCACAAACTTACCCACCATCATGCAGTTTTACTGATAAAACTATTTAGCGTTACAAAAAATGTTTGTAAATTGGGATTCAGCAAAAATATTTATCATTTGCACATTACCAAGTCAAGTGTTCTGATTTGTTTTCATCCTATAAAAAAAAAATTCGGTGACAGAAATACAAAATTATGCCTTCATAGTTACTGAAATATATTTTGAAATGTTTGTACAGTGCACTTATTAGCTATTTCAATGTTGTGTTAAAAAAAAGACTGACATCTTACAGCCTTCCATTGCACAAGCTTTACACAGCATGATTGTCACAATTCACTTAACAAAATCCTCTAACTACAGTCCGAGAAAGAAAAGTAAATTTAGGAAGACAAACTGCCTTTTGACCTATGTCTCTGAATGCAGAGCAAATGTGACAAGAAAAAAAAATTTAAAGGCATCTTTATTGCTCATTTAATTTGTGAGTGAACAGAACAGCTGTTGTTTATCAGCTCCCCAGAACAGGAGAGTAGGCCATAAGGCAAGTAGATTACTCAAGGCCTAGTTAGGGAATGCTGTTGCATGGTTAGTGCTATTGCTAGCCCGGGACATAAAAGTTTAGATTGATTCACAAGTGAAATGCATTATTTGAGTGATGCACTATTAATCAGTAAAGTGGATACAGTACTTTTAGAGTAAGAATGAGGGAAGAATTTACATTTTTTGTTTTTACAGTGGGTCTAATAAATATTTTGCCCAATGATGCCCACAAAAAACCAAAAAAGACTTGGTTCGAAACTTCCAGTCAATAAAACATTGGGAATCAAATTAGCTATGTGTCTGGTGGGATCCACACATTGAGCTTATTATACAAAATTCCAAGCACAGGACACATATCCAAAGATGTTAGTTCAGTTTGTGACCGTTTCCTTTTTCGAGAAAGAAAAAGTTCAATGATGTAAGGGCTTTAGTTAGTTCAGGAGCTACAGGGCTGTTCCCTGATTGATGGGGTTGTTCGCTGATTGGTAAAGTGATCAAGTAGTTGCGATTGAGCATACTGTCTAAAAGATTATTACATTGATTAGAGCAGTAGATGGGCCAACCGTTATATCTGTTCCAGTTTCACACTGACCTACCATCTTTCCATCAGAACACAAGGAATCTCATTTTCAAAGAATTTTGGGGTTACCCTAGTTGAAGAAATAATTTCATACACTGGTCACAAGGGTCATTGCAAGTCACTTCTCAGTTCTGAAAGGCACATTGTTTAACCAGAACATAATCTCTGCCGTTTATGATGATGTAATATATTTGATTTAAAAAAAAGCAGTGGCTCAGCCGTTGTTTGCTAAATTGATTTAATGCCAAAGGCCTCTATTTCTACATGTTGAGTCTATGCTTTCACTGAAAAAGAAACAGTATATTTAAGTCTATTTATATAAATATTTGGCCAATGGCTTTATTTGCCCATCTAAGTCACCACCAGCTTTACCCCGCTTCTTTATTCCTTACAAAGGTGATGAACTACAAACATGTTGAGCTTATCGAGCATGAAATTTTGTGACAATCAAGAAAATATATTAGTTACTGTTAATCCCCTTTCTTTTACACCAAACTCGTTAAGCTGCAATTTGTACTAAGGTAGACTTGAGATGGGTTTATCATCTGGTCCATGTAAGATCAAAGGATGAATGAAAGACTGCTTTTAGGATGAAATTTGGATTTTTTAAATACGGCGTTATATCCTTTGGCCACTGTATGCCCCAACGACATTTCAATAATTTTGTAAATCATATACTCTGACTTTCTGGATGATTTGCTCATGGTTTATATTTGTGACATATTGGTCTCATCAAACAATTAAAAAGACCACATAAAACAAAGTCAAAGCTGTAATTGATTGGCCTATACCATTAAATCGAAAAGAATCTCAGTAAACCGCAGATCTGTCACAGGACTCGTTACTGTCAAGCATTGCTAGGCGATGACTTTCCACAGCACTGGACAGCATGCAAAAAGTCAGCTGACAATACATATATTTTTCTTCTATTTATATAAAGGTTTATGATCAGTTAACCATTTGTCAAGGTACCCACAAATTAGAGCATAAAATTGAAGATATGTTTTTTAATGCCGAAAAAATCTGTCTGTTTCTTTGGGGCCTAGAACTTGATTTTCAGGAAAACAAAAAGTACCTGCCTTTCTTGAAATGGGTGTGAAGTGTCAGTACCTGATCTTCTTCAGAATATGTGTTGCTCTTCTCCCCCTTACTGTAATTTGAACTTAAACAAACACATTATTTAAGTAACAGGGTGCAGAATCTGTTTTTGGTCCAAGCATATTTTCTGTACTTCCACATTTCCCTAATGTCTCCCATTTTGTGTTGAGATGCAATAAATCAACAGTAACTACTTAATCTCTTCCTTTCATCTGTTCCTCTACTTCCACTTATGGTCTATTGTTTCTTCCGAAGTCCTCTGATTTCTTTACTTAAACACTCTTTTAGTCCTGCAACCTAGGTAGCCTGTTACGACATGTATGATGCAAAATAAGAGGAATATACAACACTTTCAAATTACAAGGACTCCCCACTCCCATATCTCCAGGGATAAGAAAAGGAATCCCACTATCTTTCCTTCTATATAGTGGTGTAGTTAGTCTTACACCACTGCTCAAAGACATGTCCTTCTGTTACCTTTGAAAAGTGGTTCTGTGATAAATAAATGAGGGTCACAGCCTTTACATTAAAACCCAGCCTTCCCTACTGCCTCCTTTACTTCCCTTTCTAACTTCTCTTTTCCACTTTATTTTATGGAGAGTGGGTGATATGAATTTACTACAAGGTCGTAGAACCAGCTTGGCGGAAAGAAACAAATTAATGTCCTAGCACAGAGGGGACCTTTACTCCAGGCAAAAGTCCTCCAGTGCATCGCACTGTCTATGTGGTAACCACAGTCTTCTCTCTGGCTATTTCTTAATACCCAGAAACGGTTGTGTACATCTTAAAAAAACATGGAATTATTCTCCATCGGTTCTTTTATTTCTGCAACCTCATCTTCCACAATAGGGCAATAGATGGATGGCTGTGTCAAGGCACAAGTGGAAGTAATGACGTGGATGCCATTCCTAAAGTTCAAAGAGAAACCAGCTGTCATTGCTCCACTGTCAAGGTGAGAAGGCTCTACTGTCTCTTCCTAATTCTGATTGGTATCTACAAGTAGAACGCAAGTTTCCAGGAAAACCATTTGTCCTGGATGGTGAGAGGTCAATAGAGTGCAGAATTAAGGCATTCTATACTCCTGGAGCCTAGGTAACCTTTTAAGTATGGTGAAATGCATGCTCTGAACCAGGTAATTTGGTGCTAGGCAATTAGCAAGTTATAAGAGTGTAGTGAATGAGGGTGGGGAGTGCATTAAAGTTATGGTGGATCCCACTAGTCGTGCAGTTTGACAGCCCTCTTTAGACCCCTCAGGATGGTGTCTCCTACCTGTGAGTTGAATTGCAGGTGAAGTTGGCCTCTTTCCTAAAATGTATGAAGCAGCCTAAGGTTCAGTCTCCCATACACCCTTTTCTTCCTACCATCTCTCCTCTTGCTAGCAAATCCTGATCATCTGGATGCCTATGCACTTCATCACCTACTACAACATTTTTACAATGGGTTGGTGCTACCAAACACTCCCCTCAAATTTCCAGCATGACCCACCATACAGGTGGGTATCATTATTTCCCAACTCCCCTAAAGCACTGCCATCATTGCATGATGTGCGCAATGTGATATGTAATTTTGCATGGTAACATATGCTGTAAATCTTACAGCTACCTTGGTGTCAGATGAATACGTATTTCTCGGACTAGAAATTAGTAATATGCAAAAAGAAGAACATAATCTGACAGACATATCAGTTTCCCCTGCTCTTCCAAAGCCGAGGCATTTATGATTTAATCGGTTACAAGGACATCTTGTATAGACCAACATCCGGGCCTTGCACCTATACATAACCTCAGCTGGATACATTGTACAAGTATTGCTGAGTTAACCACATTCTTCATACGAACCTTGAGGCTACATCTAGTTTTCAATACTTAGTATGAAGATGTTCATATGAATGTATAAATATATAACACTCATATAAAGTACAAGAGTACTTACAAAATATGCATATGGCAAGCAATCGTTTTCAGTGGGGCATTGAAATAACAGCATTCGTCTACATTGCATTTGACTCAAAACACTAAGGTCCAGATGTAGGAGCCTAAATACCGGTCGGTAACGGCCCAATTCGGCCGTTACCGACCGGTATTTAAGAATTGGCATGTAGGAGGCCAATTTTACTGATTCAGTAAATTTACCGAATCGGTAAATTTACCGAATCGGTAAAATACCGAATCGGTAAATTTGCCGATTCGGTAAATTTACCGAATCGGTAAAATACCGAATCGGTATTTTTACCGATTCGGTAACTTGCAGATGTAGGTGGGACTCTTCAGAGTCCCAAAGGCCTTACAGATTCGGTGTTTTACCACCCAATCCAATTGGGTGGTAAAATACCGAATCCAGGTGTGCATGCACATGTGTGCATGCACACCTATGCCATGTGACAGACAGACATGCCCTTAGGGCATGTCTGTGTGCCACATGGCACACATGCCTGTATTCGGGGTGCTAGAGAGTGTCAAAGTGACACCCCCTGCACCCTTGCTGAAATCGGTATTTACCGAATCGGTAAATACCGATTCGGTATTGCCCATTGATTCCTATGGGCTTCAAGGCCCATAGGAATCAATGGGCAATACCGAATCGGTATTTACCGATTCGGTAAATACCGATTTTTACAGATTCGGTAATTCAATTACCGAATCTACCTAAATCTCCCTCCTTCATATTTACCGATTCATAAATATCGAATCGGTAAAATTCAGTATTTATGAATCCGTAAATACGATTTTCCTACATCTGGGGCCAGGTATATAGTTTCCAGCATTGTGAGGAACAAATCCAGAATTTACAATAACTTCAACATTAACTTCAGTAGTCAATAGCACTTGTTAATGTAATTCTATACAATACTGATTGGAGTAAAACAGTTCACAGTACTCCCACAATAGCAGAAGGGCTATTCCCATCACAAGGAAAAACAGACCTGCCATTGACACCTAGGGGGACCAGAATGTATGTGGTGGCCCTTCTTGGCCTGATTCAGAAGTGGTACAGGTTCAACTGCTCATTTTCTTCATTTTGTAATTGCATATCCTCTGCGCTACAGTTGCAAATCACCTTTGGTATGTAGTTTACTAAGGAAGAGGTCACCAGTACTTGCACCCAGGATGCCCCTTCCTTTATTTACACAATAAGGTTTCTTACAATGAGAAGCTTGGATCGAGTAATGGAGACCCTGGCATTTCACTGCAGTGTTTGTGGTGAGCAATACCAAAAAAGGTAATTTCTGCTGGATTTGTAGAGGGGTCTTTTGCTGATGCACTTTTCAATATATCCATTCTCCGACCTGTAGTTGAGACCCTTAGTAGATACCTGCGAGTGGAAACCATAAATACATTTGATTTGAGCTCAACAGTAATTCAACACATCATCCTCATCAACCAAATGTATATTCAGTTATAGGGAAGCACTGGTGAAGTGGTTGGAACTCTCACTGGTCTCCCTGTGCGGAAGTCATGTGGGCTTAGAACAGTCCTCCCTGTGGGTCTGTTCTTAGTTGATAAGGCGTCTTGCCCCTTGCAGTCTCCATACAAATCTTAGCTATTTTGTTTTGAGCCTCTGCTGTGTCTCTCTATCTCCTGTGTGGATTGCGTATGATAAAGGCAGTGAAGGTTATTCAGTTTGGAGAGCTTTATAAATCTCGCGAAACATCTGGTTATTGAAATGTGTTCCTCTATCACTGTTAATGCTCTGGACGATGCCGAACCTTGGATTAAAGTCTCTAAACTCTATTTTAGTCACTATATTGGAATCTGCTTTAACAGATGGTTAGGACTCTGTCTATCTAGCAAACATCCAAATTATTGCCAGCGAACCCCCCCCCTCCAGATCCGATCCGGGGACATCGGGCACATGCTGCCGGGTCCCTGCTCTGGCAGGGGCCTGGCCTTCCCCGGCTTCCCCTTAAAGCTTCAGCGCTTTCCGAATACGACCTCAGATCAGACGTGGGGACCCGCTGAATATAAGCATATTCCTTAGCGGAGGAAAATAAACTAACCAGGATTCCCCCAGTAATGGCGAGTGAAAACGGAAGAGCCCAGCGCCCAATCCCTGCCCAGCGGCGGGTGCGGGAAATGTGGCGTACAGAAGACTGACTCTCCGGGGTCACTCAGGGGGCCCAAGTCCTTCTGATCGAGGCTCCCCCCGCTGATGTTGTTAGGCCGGTAGCGGCCCCCGGCGTGCCGGTACGGGGCTTCTCGGAGTCGGGTTGCTTCGGAATGCAGCCCAAAGCGGCTGGTAAACTCCATCTAAGGCTAAATACAGGCGTGAGACCGATAGCCAACAAGTACTGTAAGGGAAAGTTGAAAAGAACTTTGAAGATAGAGTTCAAGAGGGCGTGAAAGCGTTGAGAGGTAAACGGGTGGAGTCTGTGCAGTCCGCCCGGAGGATTCAACGCAGCGGGAAGGTCGGTGGCCCGGGAGTTCCGGATCCCCTCCGTGGGTCTGGAGCCCGGGTCCTACCCGGCCCCCGCTTGGTGCACTTCCTCTGCAGTTATGTGCCGCGACTGACTCCGGGTTGGCTTGGAAGCCTTTGGGGTGACAGGTGGCCCTCCGCTCTGGCGGAGTGTGTTACAGCCCCCCTGGCAGCAGCTTTGCCATGATCGTGCTCTCCCCCGGGCACCCTCTCCCGGCTACCCTGCTCCCGGCGCGACTGTCGACTGGGGCAGACTGTGCTCAGTGCGCCCCGACTGCATCACGCTTCCGGGCAGGGAGGCCCACGCTGGGCGCCAAGGGTCAGCGGCGATGTCGGTTACCCACCCGACCCGTCTTGAAACATGGACCAAGGAGTCTAACAGGTGCGCGAGCCGGAGGGCTGAGCTAAACCCTGTGACGTAATGAAGGTGAGGGCCGGTGCATACCAGCTGAGGTGGGATCCCGTGGCCCTTACAGCGGCAGGTGCACCACCGTCCCTTCTTGCCGCTCCGTCGGGGAGGTGGAGCATGAGCGTGCCTG
Organism: Lissotriton helveticus; assembly: GCF_964261635.1. Taxonomy (NCBI): domain Eukaryota; kingdom Metazoa; phylum Chordata; class Amphibia; order Caudata; family Salamandridae; genus Lissotriton; species Lissotriton helveticus. The sequence continues at coordinate 342,240,916 of NC_136061.1, forward strand.
ATAGGACCCGAAAGATGGGCAGGGCGAAGCCAGAGGAAACTCTGGTGGAGGTCCGTAGCGGTCCTGACGTTCAAATCGGTCTTCTGACCTGGATAAAGACTAATCGAACCATCTAGTAGCTGGTTCCCTCCGAAGTTTCCCTCAGGATGCTGGCACTCGGAGCCCCCAGTTTTCGCTGGTAAAGCAAATGATTATAGGTCTTGGGGCCAAAACGATCTCAACCTATTCTCAAACTTTAAATGGGTAAGAAGTGTGGCTCGCTGGCTTGGTGCCGGGCATGGAATACGAGTGCCTAGTGGGCCACTTTTGGTAAGCAGAAGAGACGCTGTGGGATCCATCGAACACCGGGTTAAGTTGCCTGATGCCGACGTTCATCAGACCCCACAAAAAGTGTTGGTTGATTTAAACAGCAGGACGGTATCCATGGTAGTCGGAATCCGCTAAGGAGTGTGTACCAACTCACCTGCCGAATCAGCTAGCTCTGAAAATGGATGGCACTGGAGTGTCGGGCCCATACCCGGCTGTTGCCGGCTCAGAGAGCCGTGGGGGCTATGCCGCGATGAGTAGGAGTGCCGCTGCAGTGCGCACTGAAGCCCGGGGCGAGGGCCCGAATGGAGCTGCCGCAGGTGCAGAGCTTGGTAGTAGTATCAAATATTCAAATGAGAACTTTGAAGGCCGAAGTGGAGAAGGGTTCCATGTGAACAGCAGTTGAACATGGGTCAATAGGTCCTAAGATGGGTGAGCTCTTTCGGAAGGGACGGGCGATGGCCTCCGTTGCCCTCAACTGATCGCAAGGGAGTTGGGTTATAGATCCCCGCACCCGGAGTGGTGTAGACGGGCGCCCTTGCTGCGTCCTGTGCAGTAACGCAAACGATCCCGGAGAAGCTGTCGGGAGCCCCGGGGAGAGTTGTCGTTTCTTCGTGAAGAGCAGGGCGCCCTGGAATGGGTTTAGCCCGAGAGAGGGGCCAGAGCCTTGGAAAGCGTTGCGGAGTAGGATTGGCTCTAAGGGCTGGGTCGGTCGGGCTGGTGCACGAAGAGGAGCTTGAAGTGCGCCGCGACTGAACAAGGCGCCGCTCTCCCGGGCGGTGGCGACTCTGGACGCGAGCCGGGGCCTTCCTGTGGATCGCCCCAGCTGCGATGGTCGCCTCTCCCCGTGCCCCCTCCCCGGGGGCACGGGACTGGCATTCTGCCTCGGCCAGCGCCTAGCAGCTGACTAGGATCTGGTGCGGACCAGGGGAATACGTCTGTTTAATTAAAACAAAGCATCGCGAAGGCCCGAGGAGGGTGTTGAAGTGATGTGATTTCTGCCCAGTGCTCTGAATGTCAAAGTGAAGAAATTCAATGAAGCGCGGGTAAAAGGCGGGAGTAACTATGACTCTCTCAACCTATTCTGGGTTGTAGTGGCCTTTACCTCCCAATGGTCCCCCCAGTAACTGCCTCTAGTACTAGACTCTGTGTAGAGAAGTCTATACAGGCCTAGCAAGGTTCTATCATGGCGGCAAGCGTGATAGTGAGAAATGGCGAAGCAAATGAACACAATTCCAGATGGAGTAGTTCCTGGAGAATAAAAACCCCATTAAGATGGCGTAAGGAGGTGCTGACTTTTTCAGAAATCATTAACCTCCTCATCGAATTTGACAAACCAGCACCTGCTTCAAACAATGCAACAAGCAATAACTATTCAGATCACGATATAGGCCTTAGTTCACCCTCCGTAGCAGAAGAAGACACAACAGTAGACCTCAGTGAAGCCATTGAGTTTGTGGCCTCCTCAGCCAAGAATGACATTGTTACAACCAACTTTGAAAATCTACCTGATGTGTACGAGGTCAGCAAAGAATTAATGACAAAGAAAAGTGACTACACAAAAAAGGTCACATATTGAAAATACCCAAACAAACAGTATAAATGTGACTTGTGTGGAAACATATTGGGAACTTTCAAAGAATTGAGAAAACATGTCTCCAACAGGCATAAAGGCTTCTTTCTCAAAACGTATTATTCAAAATGTGACAAAGAAGCCGAATACCACAATATTGCATGCCATTATGCCATTATGTAAAGGAAGACCTCAAAAAGGAGAGCTGCATTTTGAGCTGCCATTCCTGTGTGGCTTCTGTGACCTCTGATTTGGAACAAAGATTGGAGTTTCACAACATGCTCGGCATGCGCATTCAAGAGCGCAAAATGAGGCTAGACTAGCAGCTCTAGCAAGCAACAAACCATCAAAATTATGGGCACAGGATGAAATACTGCTATTAGCAGAATTGGAAAAAGTATATAAGAACAAGAGAAATATTAATGCGCTGATGGGTCCACATTTAGACAATAAAAACAGAAAACAAATTGCAGGAAAAAGAAGAGATAAAAGTAAAAAATGTACAAAAGATGTACTGCAAGCATCAAGTGTTCCTGAGAATGACTCTTGCGATGAACGTGCACAAAAAATCAAGAACTTTGAGCTGGAGCATAGACTCACAGAAGTCGAGAAGTACACCTAAAACATAGAGCAACACAATGCTGCTATGGATCTGATGGATGAGATAGTGACTTGAATCTCAGAAAACACCACTGATATAAGTCCTGTTCCAGCAAATCGTAGAGAACCAGCAAGCGAACTCAATAAAAGAGCCTCTGAACTCTGCTCAAGATGAGCACCAGAATGCCTCACTAGAAATCAAGATAACAAAGAAAGACAAGAAAAACAGAAGGCTTAATCGAACACACAAGAAAAATTATGCAAAAGCGAAGGGCAGCTATAAAGAATACCAGGCAATGTTTAAAAAAGACGAAAAGAAAATTGCCAGGATTATCACTGATCGGGCGGAAGATGCCACTTGCCAAATCAGTGTTGATGAAATTTTCCAATACTACACAGGCATAATTGAAAAAGAAAACAAGAAAAACCCTAAATTCATATCGATTGATTGGATACCGGATGAATGGGAAATAAGAAATTTATGCAAAGAAATGACACTGCTTGAAATAACTAATGCCTTCGATAGCGCAGATTTAAAGAAAGCAGTGGGGCCTGATTAGATTGGTCTGAATGACTTGAATAAAGTGCATAGCAGGCAACCAAGACTGCTGCCCAGAATTTTATCATCTTGGTTATCGATGCGACGAGTACCAGAAAGTATAAAAAAGAACCAGTCGATATTGATACCTAAGAATGCACCGATTAGTGAATAAAAAAAAAATCAGTAATTGGCGTCCAATTACCATCGGTACTGCATTCATGAAGTTATTCACAAAAATACTACTTAAAAGACTCATTTTTTGTTGAATTGAATAAGAGACAAAAAAGCTTCATGAAAGTGAGAGGTTGTCTCGAGAATCTGACTCTTCTGCAAAATATCATAAAAGGGGCACGAAAAAAACAGTCACTCATTAGCAGTAGTGTTCATGGATATCTCAAAAGCCTTTGACTCTGTCAGCTATGGTCACATTCTACAGAGTCTTGCAAGGCACAGAGTTCCATCATACATCAGAGACATAATAAAAGACTTATACACTGACTCAACAACATTTTTCAAGGAAAAGAACAACAAAGCAACTCCTGAAATAACAATGAAATCTGGGGATAAACAAGGTGACTCTTTATCCCCACTGCTATTTAACATTGCCGTGGATTCTCTATTAATTACAACAATAAGATCCTGGCAACCAGGTTTTGATAGGGCACACTACCGCAATCCAGGTAAAGTACTCAAAAGACAATTCTTAGTGGTGCTCCAAAAATGGAGGAAAGAGGTCAGCTGCCAAACAACCCCACAGCATCCAATAGGTGGATATCCAAAAAATCATACAATTCCTCCCCGAGCACTCTAATACCAATACAAATTAAATAATATTAATGATCAGTAATACAGTTATTGTAAGATAAGGTACAACCAAGAAATCATATGAGCTTATTTCAGTTCGTTTCTCTTAGCACCAATTTTTCACTTATTTCATCAGTACATTAGTCCATCAACACTTCGCTTGTTCAATCATTCCTTGTAACTGATCCAAAAGAATTTTCTATCTTGATTCTCCGCAATTCTCCGTTGACATCCAATGCGTTTTTATTTCAATGTTGTTCATAAAGTCAAAACAGTCATCATCAGTTGCAAAAAGCAACCTTGTTCCAAGTATCAAATCAAAATGTTCATCAATTGCAAACTGCAGTCAACACGCGTTTCGTCAGACAATAATATATGCCAACTGACTTCCTCAGGGCTCAAATTTAATTCTAAATCAACCAGTCCTCAAAAACAGTTAAAGGATCCTTCCAAAGTCCCCTAAACTCATTGGGCTAATATAGTCACCAAAAGGAACATCATATATCCAAATTACTAGTAGAATAAAAAAGGTAAAGTACATCCAAATATATCCTCAAATATCTTGAAATGAGGATTAACGCATACGCAATCTCCAGTACAAAAGTTCATCAATCATAAAAAGCTCTCCCGCAAACTTGTATTATCATTTGATCGAGAGCATCTTGATCTTCACTCCGAGTTATTCATTCATATACCTTTCGCAAAGAAATTCGTCAATCACAAATGACTCTCCCGTAAACTCTTAACATCACGAAGTCAAAAACTCACAAGTACGTGACCGTGAGCACCATAGTAATACCTCCTTGTGTTCTCTCCTGGTCTTTGTCCTGTTGTATCTCGAAATCTCACTCCTGCTTCTCGATTCCCTATTCTTATTCTCCAAACCTCCTCTAAAAAAATATTCCCCTTCACTGTAGCTATTTGTGCATCTACCGTATCTTCTGTCTCGCTACTCGAGATGTTACTTGAGGATGAATGCAAATCACTAATACTCGACACATCTCCCTTGTTTTTCTGAGTTTGATCTTTGCTCATTAAATAATCAAACCAGCTAGCAAAAGTAAAAATACGTCCGGTTTTAAAATCATTCTCATCCCGTTTCAACTTTCTAGCCTTCCTCCTTTTTATATCAGCTTGTAACGTTGAAAGTACTTGATCCAATATTGTGTAATTTTTCACTGTAGCTTCAGGTAAGTTTAGTTGTTTAATTTCATCCTCACAAGTCTGTATATCTAACAATAATTTCTTAATTTTCCTCTCTGCATTTTTAATTAATATATTGTTCAAATTTCTTGAGCTGTTAGTCAGTTCTTTTTCCCACGCATCTAACAGATCTGGCTCTAGTTCTTCGTAGGTTGGCACTATTTGTGACCTCAACCCTCTAGGTATTCGGTTCAATGTTGGGTATTGTTTTAAAGTAGCGGCGTCCCACCATTTATTAAGTTCAGCTTTTTGTAAGACGTTCCAACCTCATACATTTTGCTTTTAAACCTTCTTATTTTAAAATCTGACTAGTCCCACCGGCTGTACCTATAGAGGATCCAGCACTTAGGTTGCTGAATAGTTCCTGAATTTCCTTGTCCCGATTCATTGTGACCCCGGTGGCTGCCCCCACCTGACTTATAAATTACAACAATAGATCGTAAGATCCTGGCAACCAGGTTTTGATAGGGCGCACTACCACAATCCAGGTAGAGTACTCATCTGTGATCTTCAGAAAGACGGCAAGGGCTTCACATTCGGATCTGCTAGTCTTATTGAGAAAATCACCGCTCTCGCCTTTGCCGATGACATCGCAGTACTCAGCAGCACCTGGGAAGGAATGAGTACAAATCTGAAAATCATTGAAAAATTCAGTAAAAGAACAGGATTAAAACTTAATGTGAAAAAGGCACATGGATTTTATATCAGTCACCATAAAGATAAAATCCTGATTAACAACTGTAAACCATGGCAGTTTGAAAAACTAAATATTGAAAACATTAATCCAGGAGAACGTGAGAGATACCTCGGATTGAACTTTGATCCACACACTGGCTATACAAGCAACAACAAAATTAATGAGGTTCTTGTTAATTGGGCTCAAAAACGTGATAATCTACCACTTAAGCCCACGAAGAAAATAGAAATTTTGTGTCAGTACTTGATCCCTAACCTGTCATTTAAATTGGAAATGACAGGAACAGAAGCTAAAACTTTAAATGCTCTGGATCAAACTATAAAAAAGTATGTCAAACGTTTTCCACACCTTCCTGCATACACATGTGATTGTCTCCTATATTCCAAAAGATCATTTGGGGGAAGCAGTATACCAAAACTTTGTACAACAATTGGTCTAAAAAAAATCAATAGTTGAATCTCAGGGCAGCTCCAGATCTGTACATAGCTCATTCATTCATGTACGCAGGAGAAGTAATCAATGAAAAAATTGACAATATCATCAAAATATACAAACTCAACATTTTAGACAGTAGGTTTCTGAGTTATGATTTGAATTTGTTAGTAACATATGATTGGAATAAAGAAGTATTTGAGAAAAGGCAAATCTCCCTGTCCATGGTGATGGTATAAAATACTTAACAAGTAATCCAACCTCAAATTTCTGGATCAGCATGCATAACAAAATGAAAAAAAATCAATACATAGCTGCGCTGATGTTAAGAGCAAATGTCTTATATACTAGAGAAACCATCACTAGGGGGAGTAATCATACATTTGCCACATGTAAGTACTGTAAAGATGTTTGCGAAACAATTTCACATATTTCAGGTGCATGTCCCAAAACCAAGGACATTAGGATAAAAAGACATGATAATATTCTGGAATTTCTCATTGATAGAGCAAAAAGGTGTGGTTGGATGGCATATAGGGAACCTCATGTTAAGAATAATCAAGGTGAACTACGAACACCAGATGTATTGTTTACTGAAAATGGTACAGCTGTAGTGATTGATGTTTCAATTTGTTATGAAAACTCACAGAATTCCCTTGAATTAGCGTTTAAGAGTAAAGTTAAATACTATCAGGATCTGTCACAGCAAATCAAAGATCTCAGCAAATTTAACACTGTAAAATGTCATGGCCTTATTGTTGGAATTCGTGGTATTTGGCCTCAATGTAATGATGTTGTTCTGGCTGATTTAGGCCTTCAAATGTCATTCCCGTTCAAGAAAAATGTTTGCCTGACTACTTTAATGGACACTCTTAAAATGTGCCAAGTATTCACGGACAATTAAATATCAATGTACTGTAATGTGCAATTAAATATCAATGTACTGTAATGTGCTGATATGTGCACTTTCTTGCAGCACACATGTCACCCTTATAAAGCATATTGTTTTAAACTGTTACACAAGATTTAGTATAGATGTGAATTTTCTAGATGTGAATTTTCTAGAACTTTATAGATGTGCATTTCCTAGTTAATGTGCAATATATAGATGTGTATTT